>NC_134803.1:56687119-56692119 GCF_046742065.1 Oratosquilla oratoria | reverse complement strand
TTCTAGAGGTAGCCGGCAATTATAATGTTCAGCTGATGGTGTCCCTTGTTCAGTCAACTTGTTAGATATACCTCAGATAACAAGTTGATCGTTATCTCGACCACAAATGTATCATCAGGTACCCATGAAACGATCACATAGTTTTATGATTTGGACACGAAATCATGAACTGTGCTCATTTGTACTTTGCCATTTGTATATAAACAGACTTATTTTTGTATATTTTAATTTTGATGTTATTTTACCTTTATTTTTGTGTCCTTTTTGTTTGATTAATATCACCCGTTTATTTATTTTTTCTGCACAATGTTTTCATCCCTAATTTTGGTCCAAATTGTCTTGAACTTTCGTTCCCCTTGTTCACGTTGCTCAACCTTTAGCTCTGATATTAAGTGTTGAGATCTTATCCGTATGTGTTGCTTTTATTTTTGTTCTTTTAATTGTTTGGTGCGTCTATCCCAGTTTGTCATACTTCAATCGTTGGCTTCCCATTCCCCACTTCCTCTTCGACTTTTGTCTTTATCCTTTGAATTTATTTTTTCAGTTCTCTTCGTTTTCCTTTTGTGTCGTCTTATTTCTTCCTTTTGTAAAATATACTTTCGGTTCCTCCCACCCGGTTCTCGCTTTTTTTTTTCCTTGTGTCGTCTTATCCATTCTTTAAAAAAAAAAAAAAAAAAAAAAATGGGTTCCCACCTTCTCCGTCACACGCTACACGCACACCTCGTGAAGCAGGTGCTCATTAACACGAGTCCCTTGTTCTTCTCCTGTAGGAGCCCTGGTCACCCACACGCCCGTCCCCACTCATACAGAGAGACAGGGTAAGTAGGAGGGGTTGGCTGCCCCTCTGGGGGTCTTTACACACTAACGGAGTGAGTGAGGGTTCCTATCTGAGTGGATCATCAAATCCAGGGATGTGTTCCCTTCAGTCCTAACTAGAAAGTGTCACAATAACTAGATTTGTTGTTCTAGCTAACGCTAGGTAATTCTAGTCAGCTGTGGGACACAGTGGAGTCTCAGGGAGAGCCCCGGTTTATCCCAAATTAGTCTCACAGATGAATGAAGTTGTCTAGCATTAACTAGAGGAAAAAAGTAAAAAAAGAAAAAAAAAAAAGTTACCTTATTTGAAGTGTTTGATAACGCCGGTCATCCTAGTTACATGATTAACAAAACACTGGAATTAACTCTATTAACTATTTTTTTAATATTGTGACTGTGATTGTGACATCTAGACGAAAACTTTTGGTTCGAGTCTGATGATAAAGGGATTTTTTTTGCCGCGGTAGGAACCCTGGTCTCCTTCACGCCCATCGCCTCTGGTTCAGAGAGACAGAGTAAGTACAGAACCATCGCGTCTTGGCTCGTTCATTCGTACATCTCTCTCTTACTTTCGTTAATTTCTCACTATCAGGAAGCAGCTAACACCTTGCTCTAACCACATAATTCAACTGATGCCTCGTAGAGAATAGAAATACGATCTTATATGTTTTTGTTTTATGAACATGGTTTTTTTTAAATAGTGTAGTATTTTTCTTTTTGTTTAGTAATCTGATTCATGTTCATATGTTAAGCTGAACTAATTCCAATGACTAAGGGATTTTCTAAATGCTTTCGTTATCTAATTCCAGTAGGTAGTATTAACAATAACCATTTCTGAAAAAAAATGGAAAAAAGTGACCCAATCCATAATTAGATATTGGTTAGTTTAGTTAAAATTCACCCCATATACACTAAAAGAAAATATTTTTATTCAATTCTTGTCAAATAGTAAAAAAATGTGTCTCCTTAGTGTAGCACCATGAATATATTTTATTTAGTACGTGTAGAATTTCTGCATTAGATCTGAAGAAACGATAGACCAAATCTTTTGTAGGTATCCCTCCCCCAGCCCCCCAAAAGTAAACAAACTTGACAGAAACATAACTGTGTGTCACCCTGTTTCCTCACCCTAGGAGCCTTGGTCACCCTCACGACCGTCCCTGCTCCTGAATAGAGAGCGGGTAAGTATTGTAGGCACCCTGCACATAACCACACTGACCATGTACAATCACCGACGAAGGTAAATACCCCCAGGCTCTACATCGAGGTTGCGCGTCAGAGCATGGCTGGATAATGCACGGCAGATAATTACGATATCACCGCACTTTATTTTACCCATTTCTAGGAGTCAAACAGAACAAGAACGTATACAAGGAGGCATGTAATTAATGTATATTCATTTCCACCTGCACAATCTATCGTTTGTAAACTTTTACACCAACCGGCATGTCTCAATGCAGCTAAAGCCTCCGTCACGCTATCACGACTCAAGTGAGTTCGTTTGAGTAGAAACGACTTTGTTTACAATTGTCTATTTTTCGAATCTCTAAATGTCATATTACCTTTGTGTCATATATTGAGAAGCTGAGTGACGAACAAAGAAAAGTTAAATCTATACGAATGTTAAACAGATCGTTGAATTGTCCTTAGCGGAGTCTAGAATAATGTAAACAAAGTCGTCTTGTAGTTTTTCAAATTCACATATGACGACAGTCGTGAGTGTGTGACGGGGGACTTTACCTTTGCGTTCGGACGCACAACCCCGATATAGCACCGACCACGGCGAGCCTGGGGTATTCACTTTGGTCGGTGACTGTACACACAACAGGTAATTCAGAAATTCGCATAATTTTTTTCGTAAGCTCTCTGCTGACTAAGATAGTCCGTCGTTAGATTCAGAAGTCTTTCACTTGGCGAGTGAGTCCTACAGTACTCCAAAGCGTCAAACTGATTGCATGTGAATCATTGTTATCCGAATTTCTGAATATCCTGGGTTTAGTAGAAGATATCTTGGTTGCATTTAGATGTAGACATACACATTTGTGTAGCTAATACAAAAGTCACCTTTCCTTGGGAAAAGTTCGTCTCATTTAGATGTTGGTATTATGTTTGATGTGCTCATGGAATGTTTTCTTGTCAATATTAGCACTTCATACCGTCACCAGCGTTGTCGTCCCCTTGTCGTTGTTTGTTATTGAAACACTGTGTCGGCGGGGTAAGGATTTAGGTTCTCACTCTATAGGTCAGATGTGGGCAACCCTTGGCACGCGTGCCAAGCCTGGTTGCACACTAAGGACTCTTTTCCGGCACGCGAAACCCAGAGCTAATAATACAAAAAAAAAAATATATAAGCTCTCCAACTTCTTTTCTATGACCATTGGTAACCGCATGCTGCTGCACTGGGAGGCGGACTAGCTAGTGCCTCAGGAAGTGAAGAGGGGGTGGGGGTCAATACCCGTATATAGGCCTATCATTTTTCTACCTTGGCATACGAGAAAATTTTGTTTCAAAGATTAGGCCGATTTTGGCACACACTCTCACAAAAGGCTACTTAGTATAGGTGAATTGGCATACATAATGTTGGCAGTGGTAATTGGCACAAGTAATGCAAGATATGCTCCCTATCATTGAAAGATTTGGAGTATTGTGCTGTGTGTAGTTACGCGACAAAAAGGGAATTATTTTACATACAAAATACATTCTTTTTTAATCTGCAATTCCAACAGACTCAAAATTCTTCCTCTAACTCTTGGTCAAAGCTAGGGCGACTCGAATGAGGAACAAATACTCGACAACATAAAGGTTCAAACACCCTTGACGACCGTATCATTTTAGCCCTTATAGTCAGCTCATCACTCCATGGAAATGCTCAAAGAGCTCGCTCAAGACATAAGGCAGCTAATAGGGGGGGGGGGCACGACAACAGAAGGTTTTGAATTTGAAAGAGATGCCAACCGTTTCCCCTTTTCTGGCAGGACTGTTCTTCGCCCGTCTTGACCGTTCGAACCCCGGCCATTCTTGTTCAAGACAACCGAGTGAGTCAAGTGGAAACCCTTTGAACACATTGATGCTCTGTACATATGATTGAACCCTGTGCACATGTATATTTGCGTACACGCACACACACACGTGGTCACACACACACACACACGTTTACATTCACATTTTCATTTACATTTACATCTACATCTTTATTTACATCTGCATCTGCATCTACGTTTACATTTATATATTTACATGCACACTTGCACACATACGTAAATGTACATGTACCCATCCAACTACCTCCCTTTAAAGACAACTGTAAACAATAAACAAATGACTTAAATAATCAATGTGCATCATACATTATAAGCATGGCTTCCAAAAATATATATATATATATAAAAAAATGGGGTAAAAGACGCTTGTGCATAAATCTCGCTAAATACGTAATCCAGAAAAAGAAATATAAATAATTTTGGCTTAAAAGCTATATTTCACGTTTCCTTTTTGATGTGTGGTTCTTGTCCAACTTGCACCATTTCTGTATCTGTTGCATGTCCTCCTTCGTCTGCCTCTCAGGATCGTCTTGCCTTGTTTGCTCCTTCCAAAGAAAGTGTGCTTTTCCTTCTGTGTATAAACTTTTCTTTCTTATGGACTGCACATACATTGGGATATATGCATGTATGTTTATGCATGGGTCTTTGGGTCCCTTTCGTGTGAATTTCTGTATCTATGGAATTTTCAGTATGCAATTGCGCATGGCTCTAAATGGTTATACAAGTGCTTATGCGCTCTCACGGGTGATTGTGTTTGTGACATAAAAAAAAAATATATATATATATACATGTGTGTGTGTGTGTGTGTGTGTGTGTGTATGTGTGTTTGCGTATATATATATATATATATATATATATATATAATATATATATATATACACATATGTATACGTGAAAATATGTATGGTTACATGTATCAATGCAGTATGCTTGCATGTACATATAAATAGGAATTTATATGCATATATTTTAGATATGTACTTTCCAAAAGTAAAACTATCCTTTAAATCTACATACCTAAGGAAATAAAAAGATTACCTTCTACTCGCAGCTTTATGCTGGGTAAATGAGTCGTATTCCATTCACGTTTTTTCACGTGAATGCATCGTTGATTTGTTGAGCGAATGAGGCATGAACGTTGCT
>NC_134803.1:56677119-56682119 GCF_046742065.1 Oratosquilla oratoria | reverse complement strand
GAAGAAGACTAATGAGTCTTTAGCACGAAGCTTCTGCAAGACACTTTAGCCCGAAGATTCTGCCAGAGATCTCAGCCCGAAGCTTCTGCAAGAGATCTCAGCCCGAAGCTTCTGCAAGAGATTTCAGTGCGAAGATTCTGCAAGAGACTTCAGCCCAAAGCTCCTGCAAGAGACTTCAGTGCGAAGCTTCTGCAAGAGACTTCAGTGCAAAGCTTCTGCAAGAGACTTCAGTGCAAAGCTTCTGCAAGAGACCTCATCCCGAAGCTTCTGCAAGAGACCTTATCCCGAAGCTTCTGCAAGAGACTACAGCCCGAAGCTTCTGCAAGAGACTTCAGTGCGAAGCTTCTGCAAGAGACTTCAGCCCGAAGCTTCTGCAAGAGACTTCAGCTCAAAGCTTCTGCAAGAGATCTAAGCCCGAAGCTTCTGCAAGAGACTTCAGCGGGAAGCTTCTGCAAGAGACTTCAGTGCGAAGCTTCTGCAAGAGACTTCAGCCCAAAGCTCCTGCAAGAGATCTCAGCCCGAAGCTTCTGCAAGAGACTTCAGCCCGAAGCTTCTGCAAGAGGCCTCAGCGCGAAGCTTCTGCAAGAGATCTAAGCCCGAAGCTTCTACGAAGAGACTTCAGCGCGAAGCTTTTGCAAGAGTCCTCAGCCCGAAGCCTCTGCAGGAGCCTTCAGCCCGAAGCGTCTGCAAGAGTCCTTAGCCCAAAACTTCTGCAGGAGACTTCAGCCCAAAACTTCTGCAAGAGTCCTCGGCCCAAAACTTTTGCAAGAGTGCAAGAAACTTCAGCCTGAAACTTCTGCAAGAGTCATCAGCTCGAAACTTCTGCAAGAGACTTCAGCCCGAAGCTTCTGCCTTGGGAAAAAAATGCATTAATATACCCCAGGTATGGGTAATACATAAGGAAGAGAATCCGTCATGTTGGAATAAATAAGAATAAAGTAACTAACTAAATTAATAGATATATAGATAAATAGATAAATGAATAGACAAATAAATAAACCTAAAAAAAAAAATAATAATGATATTCATCATGGCTGAATATTGCAATCCATGAAGATCCCATTTGGCGCCAGACGGAAAGCGGACGTCAGGATCTCAAATTTCATTGAGAGAATTGAAAGGGCTGAGAAAAGGAAGAAAGAAGAAGAAGAAATGACATAGACAAATAAAGCCCTTGGATGAAAAAGATCCACCGAACTATGCTAAGTTAGCATCACTTAATTCGATCTATATCATTCCATTCATCTCCATCCACCTGATTCCACTCTACTCCACCTGCGTGTCTCGATAACCTACGCAAGAGGCGACCCTCTCCATCCGCTCCTCCGACCTTCCCCGTCCATGGGGCCGGGGCCGCCCGCCCCCGCTCCCGCCCCCACGCAGCCCCACCCCCCACCCCCTGCTGCACCTGCCAGATCCACCGCATGAGGTGTGGTGCCAGGCGAGAGTGCCTGTAAACAGAGCCTCATAAACAAAACATCACATTTCTGTCGCCTTCCGCATCACATGAAGCTTTGGCTCCGTCGGCCGGTGCCGTTTGGACTTTGAGAGGTGTTATCACACTGGGACTTTTTTTTCCTCCAACCTCCAGTTCATCGGCGGTACTGAACATCCCCCGAACTTTTTCCGCCGTGAAATCAATTATGGCAAGCTATTTCGTTTTCTCGACATTTTACGTAGAATGTCATTTGATATTATGCTGGAGGAAAGTTGTTTTCTTCCAGTATGTCAGATTTCCTCCCGAAAGCTATGGGCTGCACATCTGCGACAGTCGGAGGAAAAATAGCCCAGTGTGATAAGGCCTTACGTCTTAGTAACAAGTCTTAGCAAGTCTGAAGTCTTAGTATCCAGGGAATGGGAACTAGATTGGCTCAGGATGTTCCTGGTTAATGTTAAATAATATCATAATGAAAAGATCTTCCTGTATTTTTATTTACACAAAGCCAGGAACTTTTTTCTTAACACCCTCGTAGTACACAATAAAGTTGTCATTAAAAGTACCTTCTAAACTTGACATTATAGGAAAAACGAGGTCATAGTATTTACTTCCTGAGGGTGATCTCCTCCTCAGGCTGAGAGTCAGTCCTGAGCATTAAAGTCTGTGTGTGCCCTCTCCTATTTCATCAATCACGGACTCTCCCCCACTCTACCCATCATGGCGCAAATTTCACTAGATCTCCTTCCCAGATCGAGATTCCTGATTTACTCTCAACGAAAGACGGATAACAAATGGACAAATGCTACGAGCGGTTATAGATTCATTGTAGATATATAAATTTTTAAGATGACACGTCGCACCACTCAGAGGAAAGCACAATTCACTTGCCCTTTTTCTTGTTCTTTCCAACCCGAAGACAGTGCATAAGACTACTGATTATTCAAACACTCTGCAAGGATTGTATTTCCAATCCTCGATTCTTGAAACACCGATAAGCCCCCAAACAACAAGAGAACGTTTGGTTTCATATGAAAAAATACGAAATCTCCCAATGTCACGTCCATTCGTAGTACACAATACCTCTCAGAAATGATGTTAAATATTCATTTTATTCAACCATTTCAAAGAAAAGAACGACGCTGTTATCGTTGCTTTTGGATTATCTGTTTTAGAGGATGAATTTCCTTGAAGAAACAAATCTTTGAAAAGGAAAAAAGATGAAAGTGATGGCCGTTCGAAAAAAGGAAATAGACAACCTGTCTGTTCTCCATGGCTTATATCCGCGCACAACGGCCAATTAGTTGATGGAAAACAAACAAACTGACACACAACCATCCCCCACCCTTCTCCTCCATTCAAGATAGCATTAGAATGTGGCCCAACACATGAAAGAAGTCAGATCTTCGAAGAAATCTTGTCATCTTCCTTGGATTGTGCTCGCTTCGATGGCAATATTGTCGATGATTACTGATATCAAGAAATTAGATCTTCGTAGAAATCTTCTCACGTTAATAGAATTACTTTACAACGAAGACATCTTCCTTGGATTTTACTCGCTTCGGTGGTAATATTGTACGATGATCACTGAGATGTGCAAGACATGTTCATGTAATCGTATGGTAACATACTTGGCATTTTTTTTTGGGGGGGGTTAATGACCGACGATCTTATTGGGATGAGGACACAGACGAAGAGAGGTGTCCATCGATCGAGAGCTTTAGCTGAATAAAATCGTCTGATGTCAGCTGGAGCAAAAACTCGTGACCTGCGTGTATAGAAAACGTAAACACGTCACCTGCTCCTGAAAGAACCGTCAAAGTTCAGCCGAATACAAATGCGGACATCCAAAACTGCCCCAGGGCGTACCAAAACTAAGCGAATGTAAACCGTATTATGATACTTTAGATTGATCAGACCATCCACTTCAAACCTTCGCAATTCATCTGAAGTCTTTCCCTAGCAACTGTGACTCCATTATACCACTTTGCAAAATTTCTCCATTTACTAGAAAGGTAATTTATTTCAACTGGAGTGAGTTCATCACTGAAGGAGTTTTCGGTTACCATATTTTTTTTTATTTGTACAAGATTTTTTTTAAATGTTTAACAGAGGGGATACCAACCGAGTAGAACCCTTTTTAAACCACTAGACGTGTTCACAATCCACTAGAAACCCTTTTTTCATATCACTGAAAACATTGCACTTGAGGTCAGCTTCGTGGTAGACCTCGCCAACATCGACCACATACCTTCAACGCCCACTATCACCACCACAACACCACTTGCTAGGTTGTCAGCAGCAATTGCTAAGTCTTCCGCACCACTCCCTAACCACGTCGGCTCCACAGTCCGCACCACAGTCCTCACCACTCCCAAACCACGTCCGCTCCACAGTCCGCACCACAAACCCCACCACATCCACACCGCCCGTTTACTTTTCCCATTTCAGTCACTGATTTGCCTGACCGTACAGCTGAAACACGGCACTTTTAAGATTCATGTACTGGGTAACACCAGGCGATTTTGTTCGGTCAAAAGGCGGACTTTGGTCAGAACAGGGTTACGACACCTTCAGCTGAATGAGATCGTTTGGTCTTATCCGGAATGGAGAAGACTTAAACGTTGTATCACACATTCTGATCAAACACAAAACCACCGACAGCGTCCACATACAATTAGTAGTGTTTGTTTTCAAATGATATCTGAGTAAAGTGTTTCTTTGGTACAATTTACATTCCGTGCTTCGTACTCAATGATTACTCACTCACTTGCTCATTGCTGCACTCACTCATTCACTCACTCACTTGCTCATTGCTGCACTCACTCATTCACTCACTCGCTCACTAGCTCGCTCGCTCATTGGCTCACTCTCTCACTCATTCACTCACTCGCTCACTAGCTCGCTCGCTCATTGGCTCAATCTCTCACTCATTCACTCACTCGCTCACTAGCTCGCTCGCTCATTAGCTCACTCACTCACTCTCACTCATTCACTTTCTCTCAGCTCAACACCTTTCTTGGATCCCACACGCCAGGAGAGATCTGATGACTTTACTATAAGTTCTTGTTTCTTTCTTTCCTTCTCCCTCTGTCTCCACCTGGTGCAGACTACGGACAAAGTCTCTTCTCAAGCGGGCTGGGATGAGCACAAACTGTCAAAACAGGTAAACTGCTTCTCGTAACGCCTTCTAACTCTTAATCAAACTACCACAAGCGCTTGGTGTGCTATCTTTCTCGTCCTCTCCTTCTTACGTATAACAACATTGCCGTGCTTATGTGCTGGTATGTAACGAGTGAAGCTAAAAACATATATTGGTATAAGTTAATTAACTCATCAGTTTGTTGAATTAGTGGATACCGCTGGTTAACACCGCTTTAATAGTAAATAACGAAAGCTTAATTTGTGCATAGATGTAAGTATATTGGTCTAACATTTTTGTCAGGCGGAGAAACAGCTAACATTAGGGCCTATTGATTACCATCATCAGTTGATAAGGAATAAGATATAAGGAGATAGGGAAAGGCACTGGGGGTGGAGTGGATGGGAATGTGAGAAAGAAAAT
>NC_134803.1:56667119-56672119 GCF_046742065.1 Oratosquilla oratoria | reverse complement strand
CTCTGTCTCGTGTAGTCTCACGTATGTTGACAGCCCCCGTGAAGAGATATGGCTCGTTGGTTTCCGCCATGCATCGAACTTCGTGTGTCCCCTGTTCGAATCCAGAGCCGTTTGAGGCTTCTGATTGCTCTGACAGTCCAAGCAGTGGAGGCAATGGTGACAAGGCCTTCAGTCGCTGTTAGGCGCCTCCCGGTGAAATCCTCTTGTCCCTTTTTTTTCATTTGCGTTAAATATATATTTTATTTCATCATCGAGGTTATATAAGAATGGAGCTGTTTATTAATTCTTTAAATAGGACCTTCAGCGTGGCAGAAACGTCACTCTTGACTTAGCGAAGACATAAAGTGGTCCATTCATCCCAGACTAGCAAGGAAGCGCCAATGATATAGGGCCGTTTTGCTTGAGACCAGAGCGCTGTTGTATTTAATGCATTGGTGACGATGAGAATAAAACGGTTTATGAAACCTTGACGCACATAATCTAGCCAAGAATAACGGACTGTTTTGTATTCTTAGATCAAGGAAATCCTCCGGGTTGCCTTCATGGTTCACCTCAGTCTCATTCAGCAGATCATCCATCGCGAGTTGCTGGCTCCTGATTTGGATACAGTTGTTCATATGTATAGGTAAATTAACCTTTTTCGCGGCGGGTTCCTGCATTCAGATGAACAGAATCGTCTGGTTTTGGCCACACTAAAGCTCTTATGTAAAAAAAAAAAAAAAAAAATGGCATAGTGAATGGTTATGATTAGTCCCACGGAGCTTAAGGTCGCCGTTTTGTTGTATGGACGTGAGACAGGGACCCCCATCAAGACTGCAGTTCAAGATGAGACGTCTCGAGACAGAACGTCTCTTCATGGTCCTGAGGCACCACTGGGGCACCATTAACTCAACATGTTAACTGATGGCAATATAATCAAAGCATCTTATCTCTGAACGCCAGCTGAGACCATAAATTCAAGTTAATCTAGCAGACATCGACCCTGCTCACAGGGTCATCTCAGAAGGAAATGCACCAGAGTAGGGAAAATGTGACTGGATCGGGGAAATCATGTCAGCCAGTAACCGGGATGGATCTGGCGTCTGCCTGGAAGCTTGCCGGCGTGAACCCAGAGGGAGAATTGACAAGAGTGAGTGATATTATAGGACGTCTCAGCATTAGCATCAACTGAATAATTCAAATGATATTTGGGCCGTGATTGTGTCGTTACTGGGGGTGACCGCCACCCGATGGGGAGTGAGGTCTCACATTGGTTCCATAAATCCCTTGAAAACATCCTCCTCTCTCTATTTCACTCTCACGCCAGATGATTATATTTATCAAGACGAGGGGTCGCCAAGGAAGGCCCGCGGGCCGAATCCGACCCGCGGGGTCAGTTCATCCGACTTGCCGCGCCCCCGCAGTATACATGTAATTTTTTTTAATAATTATTTTTGTATATATTTTTCAGTCACTGTATTGAACAAAATTATTATACGACCTGCGTCCGCCATTCTCTCATTTATCCAGCCCTTCGTGGAAAAAAGGTTTGGTGATCCTTGATCATGAATACCCCTCTTTCTCCTAACTGAAGGAACTGAAGGAATCTGTCAAACGTATTATTTTCTTGAGGTCTTATTCAACCGTGTCCCCAGTTGGCAGCCAGCCTCTGGTATTAAGATTCATTTGCGTGTGTGTGTGTGTGTGTGTGTGTGTGTTTGTGTGTGTGTGTGTGTGTGTGTGTGTGTCTGTTTTGTCCTGCTGTATTCACTTAGTGGAGTTAATGAAACAGTGACTTAATATATAGTCTCTTTCTTATAGTTTCGTAGTTTAATTTGAGCTCAAACTTTGTGTTTGTGTGTGCTCAGGAATACGTGTGAGTGGATGTAACAGTTTCTTTATATGTCGTCTCTTTATATTCCCTTAGTTTAATTAGACTTCAAACTTTGTGTTCGTGACTGTGTTCGTGTGTATGTGTGTTTGTGTGTATGTTCGTATATACCTGGTCTTGTGTACGTGTTCTCGTGTGTGTGTGCGTTCGTGTGTGTCGAGGGGGCAACAGTCTTTGGATAGGAACTAAAACGAACGGACGTAGGCGGTGATTGATGAGAGAACGGAGGAGAAGGTGGAGGAGGTGGTTGGGGCGAAGGGAGGAGGAGGAGGAGGAGAGTGAAGTGCCTAATCATGCTGTGGTAGGTGTTGACCTCTTTGCTACGTTGGGGCCTTCGTCTCAGCTGAATAAAATCCATTTTCGTCAACCAAAATAAAGTTGTATTATAATACGTGGGGGTCATTTACATGGAGTGATGAGGTCCAAAGTCGTAGTTTCGTAAAGAAGGAGAGGCTGCAGGGTGGGGGAGGTTGTCATATGGTTTCAGAGTTTCTGCTGGTGGGAAATTCAGTAGGCGTGGTTGGTGACTTGCTGGGCTGGCGTAGACGGTGATGGTGGAAAATCAAGAGATCGCGGTGGTGAATGGAGGATCAAAATGGTGAAAAATTGTGGTGGTAGTGGTGGGTAGTAATTCTTCAACATGAAAGGTCGGCTGTCGTAGACGAGAACCTTTCACTGCTATTCACTGATTTGTACATTTGCTCAACCTGTAGCCAGACGATTTTATTCAGTCGTGGTAGACCACTTGTGCAGTCAAAGGGTTGATTCGTCTTTAAGGCCTTAAACTCTCTATCTTAGTTTATGGGATTTAATCCAAAAGGTTTTATAACTGAGGGACTAAATACCGGATTAGATAGTGTAACTGCTTTCATGATTTTTTACCCAATGTGTCATTTTATTTTCATTATAATTTTCTGTTTATCTATTTATTTATCTATCTATCTATTTTTCTTATCAGTTGAAGATAAAATGTGATAAGACTTAGTCCATTTACCCTTACTGTCTTCAGGTGATTTTATTTAGCACCCATGGGTGGAAGAGGGTTGAAGGAATGCCTGTCAATTTATAACCGTGGATGGTAATTCATTTTTTTTTCTACCACTGGCTATCCTTACATTGTCCCTTTACCAATTCAGTGATTTATTCTCTATGGCGTCATATTGTCCTTCAAGGATAGAAGCGCTGGGTATGGCATAAGGAATGTTATTACTAACCGTGGAGGGTAATTGTAGGTGAAAATTTGATTACCCAAAGAAGAAGAGGAAGAAGAAGTGGAAGTAGGAGTAGAAGAAGAAGCGGAAGAAGGAGTAGAAGAAGAAGAGGAAGAAGTGGAAGAAGGAGAAGAAGAAGAAGAAGAAGAAGAAGAAGAAGAAGTAGAAGATGTTGCCATAGGAGCAGAAGAAAGTTGATGGTGTGTTTGCCTGTCAATGGCGCCTGTTGAGAAGCAAGACATGTACACACACTCACTCGACACACCTCACGCTAATTCGACAAAACTTTCCCCTCTTTTACGATCCTGAAGCTTTGGCTTAAGTTTCTCAGATTTCATTAAATATATAATCCATCACGATACACACGTATTTTACCCTGGCGTCGACATTCCCCTCGGCTCTTTGCCGAGTGTTCCGCTTTCGTTCGAACGGATTTTTCGACTTCAGTCAAGGCTTCCCCAAATTACTTTGCTAAAAGAAGGGTTGGCTTATGTCTCTCAGGTTACGGGTGATGCTCAATCCATCACAATTTCATTTTTTTGTGCTTGTGTTGACACTGAGCATTTGATCAAGAAAGTTACATTACTGTCTAAGCGGATCCTCTGTCTCTACAAGCCGTTAATGTTTGAATTTTACGAGGAAGATGTATTTAATGATGGAAAAACAGAAACTGATGTTTTCATAGAATTGTGTTGTGAATTGGTTATAGAGGCTAGATGGTGTTAATTCCTGTTTTTCAAGAAGCTGTTCAAAGTTGAATATAATTATATGTATGTGCATATATGTATATTTATATACATATGTCTATGTATATGTACTGTAAATGTATATGTACATATATATATGTACGTATATGCATTTGCACATGTATGTATAAGTATATATTCATGTATATGTATATGTATCCATATGTATATGCATGTATATGTGTATGTATATGTATATTTATATGTATGGTGTGTTTGTTATAAAGCAGAGGGGCAAGATTAGGATTGGTTAATATTCGTCAGTGCATCTGTGAATGGAACAGAGGTGAAAATATTTATATTCAATTAGTACAACAGGGGTTTTCTTGATCAAGGGAAGAAAAAATCCCCCAGGAGATATTTTAGGGTTCCAGGAGGAAGTGGGGGTGGGGGAATTAGGATCACAAATTTTTGAAAAGCTGTTGGAGTATTGACTTTTCCTTAAGCTACGGTCGCACGAATTCTACAGTCTACACAATCTTCGGGACATCTATTTTCTTTTCTTAACTGAGACAGACTGAATTAGTAGTCAAAATAAATATTTCTTCATTTGAGTAAGACAAATATGCAAATGCGGGAGTGGGTGTGGCATTCGGACATATGGTAAGAATGGTGCAAAAGCCCCCCTCCCTTCCCCCCCAAAAAAAAAAAATTGAGAAACTCTTAGTAAGACAAACAAAAGGGTGTTAAGTTATAGTTACGTCTGCCCGCCCTCCCCCCCGTTTTCTTTCTTGCATTCATCCTCAATATGAACGAAGAGTCCTCCATTTTCTTTACTTTTATATCATTGTCTTCATTTGTGGCGCCAAAGTGCAAGTCATTTGAGGGAAGAAGGAAGTATTTACCTTAGTTGTTATCTAGTTTGTTAGAGGACTGTGTGTGTCTGTGTGTGTGTCTGTGAAAAGAAGGCAGTGGACTTGAAGAAGCCAGGATATAGTGACACTCTCATACATAACGTATGGAGGCCTTTCTCAGAAATAAACTGACATTGCTTAGAAAATATATAAGAGAATATGCGTGCAGGACCTGATGAAGTTTGCGCGCCCTGGCAAGTTGTAGCGATAATTCTTTACCTAAACTCACCTTTTTGGCACGGTCGGGTGCTGCCAAAAGAAATGGTCGGCCACAGTCAAGATAAACATGTTTGTTGCCATCCAAAGCTCCAACCAGCTG
>NC_134803.1:56659619-56662119 GCF_046742065.1 Oratosquilla oratoria | reverse complement strand
CAATCGAGAAGTTTCCGGTAATGGTAATCGAGAAGTTTCCCGGTAATGGTAGTCGAGAAGTTTCCGGTAATGGTATGGCATTTGGTAATGGCAAACGGTAATGGTAATGTTATGGCATTTGGTAATGGTAAACGGTAATGGTAATGGTCACGACGTTCTTTTCCCTATCGCTTTCCTCCGGCCTTGGGATCTTGAAGAGAAAAGCAAAATATAACAAAATTTCTTCGGCGACGAGCGGTTCCTTCTAATCCTTCGACGACTACGCAAGTCGTGGAGGGGCACTTGTACCCCTCCAGCCTTGCCCCGGCGAAGTCCCCTTGCCTTGGCTTCGCCGGGTCGAAGGAAGCCGCTCTGCTAGGGCTGGGGGATGCCTACCTTACATACTCAGTAGGCATATTATCCCCTTCCTGTCGCTTCCTAGCGCTTGTTTCGCCGTTTCCGGAGGTCGTTGTTCCCGCGTCGCCGCCGCTAAAGGTCGCGGAGGGGTGCCCGGTCTTCTCGGTCGAAGTAGCTTCTGCCGGGCACGATAGTCCCGAGGTCCGAGCAGACAGGTCTACTCGGCTCGGCCCCGGACGCCGACGACCCAGATGACGAGAATGCAAGAGCCACAATGCAGACACGCACACGCATAATGTATATACGTATATACATGCACCCACACTTTCACATATACACACTCACACATATACACGTATATATACACATGCACATTCACATATACACACAGTCACACACACATATGTATACAGCAATGTGTACATATGTATATATTATATATATGTACACATCCTCTATATATCTCTGTCTCTCTATATCTTTATCTCTATCTCACACCCTCTATCTGTATCTCTTTCTATATCTCTATCTCGCTATTCTATCTGTCCCTGTCTCTATATATCTCTACCTCTGTATCTCTACCTGTATTTTTCTATATATCTGTCTATATATCTCTACCTATCTCTATATCTCTCTATCTCTGTATTTCTATCTCTATTCATCTATCTCACTATCTTTGTATCTCCATTTCTACCTTTTTCTCTATATCTCTCTATGTCTATCACTATATGTATATGTCTCTCTATACGTATCTCTATATCTCTCTATCTGTATATATATATTTATCTCTATCTATATCTACCCCTATCTCTATCTGTATATATGTATCTGTCTATCTATCTATATCTATTTCTATATCTATTTCTCTCTCTCTCTCTCTCTCTCTCTCTCTCTCTCTCTCTCTCTCTCTCTCTCTCTCTCTCTCTCTATGTATATATATATATATATATATATATATATATATATATATATATATATATATATATATCAATCTCTATCTCCCTATCTTTCCATATCTGTATCCCCCTATCTCTACCTCTTTACTTTTATCCCTATCTTTCTATATATCTTTATCTCTATCTCTCTACATTTATATCTATATCTATATATATCTCTATCCATCTATATCTTTCTACCTATCACCTATCTCTATATTTTTGTCTCTTTCTATTTTCTATATCTCTATATCTATCTCCCTATCTCTATTTCTATATGTCTCTATCTCTCTATGTATCTCCTATCTTTATATCTCTCTCACTGATTCTATCTCTATCTCTTTATCTCTTTCTATATCTATATATCTCTATCTCTCTAGCTCTATCACTATCTCTCTTTGTCCCTTTATCTCTATCTCTATGTATCTCTATCCATCAATCTTTACCTCACTATCTCTGTATCTCTATCTCTACCTTTTTCTCTATATCTCTATCTACCTCTTTATAATCTATCTATCTTTGTGTGTTTCACCATGGTCTTGGATCACGTGTGTGTGTGTGTTTGTGCGTGTGTATGTATGTATGTATGTATGTATGTATGTGCGTTTGTGTGCGTAAGTATGTGTGTGTATAATGGCGGAGACAGGCAGAGGAAATAATGGATTCTTACACCAAATTTATTCCCGACTCTTTTCGCAAAAATCTTCGTCCGCGAAGATGAAAGGAAAGCCTTTCGGGGCCGAAACTCGTCAGAAATAAACTGGGAGAAAGGCTCTTGTCTTGCCTCTTCCTCCCGCCGTCGTCAATTTGTCAAAATGTCTCAACACACACACACACACACACACACACACACACACACACACACACACACACACACACACACACACACACACACACACACACACACAAATACAAATATACATACATTATATATATTCATATATATATACTTTTGCCCTGAAGATGTAATATACGAAAGCGCTCTGCTTCGTTAGTTTCTTTTTCCAAGTGGTCTACTTTGTATATAAATATATATATATATATATATATATATATAATATATATATATAATATGATATATATGTATATATATATATATACATGTGTGTGTGTGTGTGTGTGTGTTTCGCGGCGATGTAAGCATTAATGTTTTATTAAAAGAAAAATGTATATTGGTGCATTTGTTTGCAGGAGGCAAATATAGAAGGTCATTTCTTTTGCATAAATGT
>NC_134803.1:56634619-56654619 GCF_046742065.1 Oratosquilla oratoria | reverse complement strand
CCTTTTCTGTCTCCTTCATGTGTCGTTTATGTTTGTTTTGAGTTACGCGTTGTTGTTCTTCTATCAGGATGTGTCTGTGGTCTCCAACTTTCGTCTTTTTTTTTTTTTTTTTTTAGTCTCCCGCAGCCTTTTCTGAAATTGTGCGCTGGTGTGACGTAATCGGGAGGGTGCTGGTCTCACATTTGCTTAGTTGTGGGTTCGAATCCCACACTTTTCTCCGATTCCCAGCAGTGACTGTCACCTGCCCCACTAGTCCAGGAAGTTTATAGAATAGAGGCGACGGCTCCGGCCGTAGGTTCCTCACGTTTTAATAATGAACAGATTTCCAATTGAAAAGACGTAGAAAGTGCTGGGGGATCTTATAGAGGTATTCAAATGGGTCAAGGGCTTTAATAGGGGTAAAGCAGTCAAGGTCATCATATCAAAACAGCAGTGCAGGACTCATAGTAATGGGTTTAAATTGGACAAATTTAGACTCAAGTAGGAAAAATGCAAAAACGGTTTATTAACTGAGTAGTTAACGATTGGAATCGACTTACTAACCATATAGTGAGCGCTGAAACTATCGGTTGTTTTGAGAAAAGATTAGATAACTTTATGGATGGGGATGATAGGTGGCAATGGACATGGAACTACCTGTTATAGGTATTATGGTCACTTGAAGTCTCTTTCATTCTTATGTTATGCCAGCATCCTTCAGGCTCTCGTCGCCAGCCACAGAGTCTCTTTGATACTCAACGATTCCTCTAGGAGGAGCCTTGGGCTCGTCTTGTCCTCCAGTTTGTGTTCGGACTTCAGTAGAGAACTCCTCATCTTCTTCTTCTCCTTGTGCATCCCTCGTCCTTGCCTCCACCGAAGTCACTCAGAAACGCCCTTTTACCCCCTGGCGGAAGCGTAGCTGCACCTACAGACGCTATCTCCGCTCTCTCTCTCTCTCTCTCTCTCTCTCTCTCTCTCTCTCTCTCTCTCTCTCTCTCTCTCTCTCTCTCTCTCTCTCTCTCTCTCTCTCTCTCTCTCTCTCTCTCTCCATTCTCACCCCCCTCTCTCTCTCTCTCTTTTTTTTCTTGTGGTGACTAATTCCACTTGATTACTCGTCGCTTCCACTTGCTTCTTTTCACGCCTCATTCATTTCCTCCGGACTCACTTTCTTGTGCACACCTGCACTTCCGCTGAAATGTCATTTCACACCTCTGCCTGGCCGGTCACCCACCCATTCATTTACAGTCATGACACGGAGCAGCTTCTCGATGCGATGCGGGCGCTGTGGGTAGGCCCCGCCGCTGGAATTCGGTCTACAATGTTTTTTTACTCGTTGGAGGCTCCACAGTGCTCGTTCCCAGATCTTGCCGATAAGGATATGACATGAAGATAAAGCAGTTTAACGACATAGACCCAAGATAGGGGCGTTCTTGTAGATTGCACCAGGGTCTGTGGATGAAGGTACAATTGTCGCCCTACAGAAGGTAACATGTCGCAGCAAATTCATGCTCGTCTCCACCCAGGGCCCCGCATTTTCTACAAGTATTAACCACGAAGAAGAATGTACACAAAGCTATCTGTATAGTGGTTGGTGTCAGGGGTTGGCAAAAGGTTTGTTGTTATGTCTGGTGGAGAAGCGACACATGGTGTGTGTCACAGAGGAAAATTGATAAAATATCTTGTTGTAAGTGATGGTCAAATATTGGTAGTCTTGATCACTGATTGTAAATCAATCGACAGAATTTTTTCTCAGTATATAACGAAAAAAGTGGTGTGTATGAATAATATTATACATCATGAAGGCAAATTAATCATATTAAAGTGTAATAAGTACTATATATAACAAATAGAACATTCCAATTGAATTGGAAAACTCTTGGGAAAATATAGACGACACACGTAAGAACCTGACCTTAAGTCATCATTAGGATAAGGATGAAAACAAATAATATGGTCGCAACTGGTGTCTTTCCTTTGACCCGAAAGGTAAATTTCTATTAAATATCGTAAGCATTACTTCATCGACAAAATTCATAACGAATGTTATACTTTGTGACGTCATGTCGACTGGTTCTGTAGAAGTGGTGCTGGACGCTTGTGAGTAGGACTCTCTACGTATGATATATATATATATATATATATATATATATATATATATATATATATATATATATATAAAAGGAACCTACGAAATCCTTTGATCTTTGACCCGAAAGGGAAATTTCTATTAAATATCATAAGCATCACTTCATCGACAAAATTCATAAGGAATGTTATACTTTGTGACGTCATGTCGACTGGTTATGTAGAAGTGGTGCTGGACGCTTGTGAGTAGGACTCTCTAAGTATGATATATATATATATATATATATATATATATATATATATATATATATATATAAAAGAAACCTACGAAATATCATATTAGTTCATTCCTGTAACACTGAACCATTGACAGGTGACTATAGATTTTGTTCCTGGAAGTCGAGCCAGACTGAGTGGGCCAACTCTGATCAGAAGAGAAATTTGATAATTTACACTCCCCTTCCCCCCCCTCCTCCTCCTCCTCCTCCTCCTCCCATCACCACTTAAGGCTTGAGCTGCAAAAAGCCGCCTGTCATAAGCCAGGAATTAAAAAAAAATCACGAATAGACTACCATGATCACATCTTAATGGAGGCTTTATCGGACGCCTTCCTCTCGTCACGTGTTTCCGCGGGAGACCATTTAGTCCCCCCGAGTGTTGTTATCTATTTTGTGCCTCCGCGGCTTTGAATTATCATCTCTTCCTACTGAGGCCCACCCGAGTTGAGAAACCCGTCTTCGCATGTGGCCGGGCCGGGCTGGTGGGCTGAAAGTCTGGCGAGTCATGTTAAGTGGGAAAAAATCCAACAATATTGATTAATACATGGAATACATATATCCATAATTACTGACATACATACTTATCCGTAGGTACATACGCACACATAGACGCGCGCGTAGGCACACACACACATACACACACACACACACACACACACACACACACACACACACACACACACACACACACACACACACACACACACACACACACACAGATGCTCACACACACACACACACACACACACACACACACACACACACACACACACACACACACACACACACACACACACACACACACACACACACACACACACACACACACACACACACACACACACACACACACACACACACTGGACTGGGAAGTACGGGGGTGCTCGCAGTACCTGGTTCGAATCCTGCCCAGGGCCGAAATTATTTCGGTATCACTGCGTTTCGGGTCGTTACTCTGACTCTCGTGGGCGGGGAGTTGGGTGTGTGTGTGTGTGAAAGGTCATAGCATTACCCATAGATCGGTCATATGAGCTCTGAGCTCTCTTACGGGAGGGAAATAGCTGTCGATCACGAGTCCAACACGTGATCCAAAGACCAAGGTGAACACACACACACACACACACACACACACACACACACACACACACACACACACACACACACACACACACACACACACACACACACACGGATCACCACGAGCATAGCTCTCTTCCTGTATAATAGAACTAGGTAAATACAACTAGGTAAGGTAAATACACACACACACACACACACACACACACACACACACACACACACACACACACACACACACACACACACACACACACACACACACACACACACACACGCACACACACTGCGAGTGAATTGATCATCTCCTGCATACTCATTGTACTGCGTAAGGCTGGGTTTTTGGCCACTCAAAACAAAATACACTCTAAATAAAAGTATATAATAATAATAATAATAAATGAAAAATAAGAAATAGATAAATGAATGAATAAAGAGAAAATAGATGGTCTAATAACCTCAGACAGGACAGATTTGAAATCTACATACTTCTTTTTCACGCCAGAAGGACAAAGCAAGGGAATAATAATAGAACGCAGAACCATACCATCGAGAATAGAAAGAGTGCGGTGGCCCACGAATAGCATCATGACAAACGAGTTTAAGTTCTTTTGTGGCACCGTGGGAGTCGCCTCGGGAACCGCCTCGGCTGTGGCGCCACGCAACTGGCACTCGGTGCCCCTCTACTGCCACTCCCACGCCGACGCAACCACTTGTCTCCACGGCTGCTACCCACATCTGCTCTTAATGCATTACCCCGAGCTGATTTACCAAACAACAAGATGACGCCAGCTTTAGATAAGATTTCGTCTATGGAATAAAAAGGAGTTGGCATCACGCCTCACCCTACCCTCCCTCCCCTCCATCCCCTCGAGATTGCCCCCCCCCCCTGGGCTAAAATTGGCGCCGTGGCGACGTAGGTCATCCATAATTAGCTGAGGTGGGCGAGTTAGGAACATATGCTTTTGCCAATAGAAAAACAAGGTGGGACGTACTCTTGGGGGTACACGTGTACACACACAAACACACACACACGAGCACACACACACGAACACACACATACGAACATACACGCACACACTCACACACACACACACACACGAACACACACACACACACACATACACGCGCGTACACACACATACACACACACACACACACACGTACACACACACACAAACACACACACACACACACACACACACATACACACGCACATAAACCTACACACACATAAACACACACACACACACATACATAAACACACATACACATATATACAGACACACATATACAGACATACAATGTAGATGAATTTATTCCATAATGATGATGATTATGATGGCGATAATGATGAAAATGGTGAAAACAGTGATGTTAGTTATGGTGATAATAATGGCGATTATTCTGATAGTGGAAATGGTGGGGCTATGGTGTTGATGATAGTGACGGTGACCATCGTAATGGCAGAGATAATGAAGATTGTGATGACGACATTAATAATGATGGTAACGATGGTGATATGGTTTTGGTGTTGGTGATGATGGTAATGTTAATGATGATAGCGATGTTGAAGATGGTGATGAGGGCGATGGTGATGATGATGACAAGCGTATACCTAAAATAAGCCTCTATCTTGACAAACAAATATTACCACTATAACTATTCATTATTCTATATCTATAAAATCAATATATATATGTGATATATATATATATATATATATATATATATATTGGTGAAGCGTGGCAGGAGATTCTCTCTGAGACATATTCTGTTAAAAACGACAGCAAAAGAATTATTGATTAGTTTTTTCCGTGAGCTCTCAAGCTTGCGAAAAGTAGATTTTTGGTAGGGGGAAAGGGAGTAAATCAGATTTCCAAAATTCATAGGAAACACAAAAGTTATAATAGACACAAAAGTATAGTACACAATAAACACAATACAAGAAATTAATACAAGAAATACAGCAAAAAACAAAATACAAGCACAACAAAATAGTTATCAAGACGTTTCGCAGATCTTTCTGCATCCTCAGTTGAAGTGAAAAGAAAGGCTCCCAGAGGCTCCCCATTCCCCGCGAAAGGGAAGAACTTCCTACCATACGTCGTTCCCAAAGACTGAGAAGCAGATTGGCGCCGAACCCGGGAGTGACCTCCCCGAGTACCATTTCCGCCAACTTGTGATCTCTCCCAGTGTTTGTGGTCCTGCGTGTGACTTCCCCCAGTTGCAACACGGTGACTTCTCCCCGTGCTTCCCATTTCATTTAAAATATGCTCCCTTTCCCTTTCTTTTCACTTCAACTGAGGATGCAGAAAGATCTGCGAAACGTCTTGATAACTATTTTGTTGTGCTTGTATTTTGTTTTTTGCTGTATTTCTTGTATTAATTTCTTGTATTGTGTTTATTGTGTACTATACTTTTGTGTCTATTATAACTTTTGTATTTCCTATGAATTTTGGAAATCTGATTTACTCCCTTTCCCCCTACCAAAAATCTACTTTTCGCAAGCTTGAGAGCTCACGGAAAAAACTAATCAATAATTCTTTTGCTGTCGTTTTTAACAGAATATATATATATATATATATATATATATTCCGTTGTCTAGATGAAATCGTCTGCTGACAGCAAAAGTAATGATGTAAGTCGCCATTAGCATTGATGGGGCTAAATCTCTCTCTCTCTATGTGTGTGTGTGTGTGTGTGTGTGTGTGTGTGTGTGTCAATGTGTGTGTGTTTGCGTATGCATATGTATGTGCTTGTGTATATGTGTGTGTGAGTGAGTGCGTGTGTGCATGCATATGTGCATGTTCTTGTACACGTACTCATACATGTACACGGCCGTGTTTGACCATGATGATGATGCGTGTATTTGCATCTGGTTGGCAGGCGGCGGTCGTCGGATGGGCGGAGGAGACGGCGTGGGCGTAGGGAGAACAGGTGCTGTCTGGCGGGCGGGCGGGTTACGTATGGGCGGGGAATAGGTGTGGCAGGTGGGGCCTTGAACGGCAGGTGGATACAGCAGGGAAGTGGATTCGGGTCTTCTCCACCTGAATAGAATCGTCTGAGCGTACGGCTCTGTGTTGAAAAATATGAAGCCTTTGTCAGTCTCCCAAGAGTTTTCTTAAAAAAAAAAAAAAAAAAGGGAGGAAGTAGCCATAGCTGTAATGACGATTTTACATTTTTTTTTTTTTTGTTCTGATATCTGGTAATTGATCATTGAAACGAGATGCGTAAGCCGGGTGGGGGATGACCAGCCTTGGAAGAAATGGGATCTGTTCTTCATCAGATCTTCCCCGTTTGTTCCCGAGCCTGGGCCACGTAATCAGCTGAAGGAAAAAAAAAAAAAAAAAAAAAAAGGCCGCCTGGCACTATTAGCCCGAATGGAATCAAGTCAAAGGCGTCGCTGTACCGAAAGCAGTGTTGTTCAATAATGTTCAAAGCATCGAAAGTTCACCCAGGAGTCCAACGAACCTCTTCTTTCTGTTTGTTCTGTCTACAGGACCTCGCCGTTACCCTCGAGATGTCTATTACTTTTCTATTTTTCCATAATGATAAATACCAATTCTTGTGAAAAGAAAAAACTTTTATTAAATATTTTAACGCACACATGCAAAAGGACTATATCCTATCGAATCCCATATCAAGGGGTCCCCTGAAGATACAAGTCGATGTAAGGGTTCTCATAGCTCAAAAGGTTGAGGAACACTATAGAGTACAATGGCGCTCCTCCCCATCCCTTAAGCTGAATAAAATCGCCTGGAACTAGCCAGAGTAAAGTATCTAAAGAGACCCACGAAGGGATTTATTAAGGAAGCAAGACCCCCCCCCCCACACACTCACCATCAACCCAATGAAAGTATTCCAGCGCTCACCAAAAGAAAATATCTCAAGAGTGTCACTCCACCAAAGGATTTGATAAGAGGTGACTGAAGACATTTCGAAAAAAAAAAAAAAATCGTTTTTTGGGGTCAGGAGCTGAACCAGCTTTGCGTGGTAACCATCTTTTATGATTGCTACTCCTCTCAGGCTCCCCCACTCCCTCCACCCACTCCTTCCTTGTCCTCTTTCTCCCTATTCCCTCTCAAGTCTATTTCCTTCAGCTCCATCCTTCGTTCCTTCCTCCCACTATCTCACATGTCCTCTAACTCCCACGTCCTTCCCTCCACACAACAACCTCCATCGTCCTTCTCCTTCCCACTCCCTCCTCCGTCCTCCCACCTCTTCCGCTCCCCCTCCCCACTCCCTCCCCTTTCCTCCCACTCCCTCCTCTTCATCCCTCTTCCTCGTCGTTTATCTTTCTCCGCACTCCCTTTCCCCCCCACTCCCTCCTTTCAATTCTTACCTCGTTTCACATAATTCGTCATTTTTTTCTCCTCCACTTCCCTAACCACCTCCCTCCCTCCCTCCCTCCCTCCTTCCCCCTTCACGCCCACGTTTGTTATGTTTTGCATTTGCAAAGAGAGCGGTATTGGACGGGGAAGACTTGAGGCCGATGGAGGGTGGGGGTGGAGAGGGGTGGAGGAGTGAAGGAATGGAAGAATGGAAAGAAGAGGGAGATAGAAAGAGTCTGTATGTGTCTGTGTGTGAGAAAGAGATAGAGAGAGAGAGAGAGAGACGGAAGAAGGGTTGAAGAAAATGGCGTCAGTGCTTAAAAGCTTCTGAATGAGTTTTACCAGTCGTCAAGTTTTTGAGTGTTGTGGCGGCGGAGGTGGTGGTGGTGGAGGTGGAGGTGGAAAGGGTGTTGGTGGTGGTGGTGGTGGTGGGTGTTGACCTCGACGGAATAAATTCGTCTAGTGAGAGACAAAATAAATCGTAAACGTCAGTTCTTTCGCCTCCAGGGTTATTTGAGATCGGTTGAGACGCCTTTCGTCCGGCAGACTCCCTCCGTCTTCACAGAAGTGTCTGGCCACAGATAACCGAGTGGAAGGGTTTGAATAAGATGCATCTAACGCTTCATATCCCAAAATCGTTTCCTCCCAGATGAATAAAATCGCCTGCCACTAACATGAGAACATTCTCCTGAAGGCGTGGTATCAGGTTAAAGACTCTTGGACTGTGGAAAGTGTCTTGGACTGAAGAGAATGGTCTGGTGGGCTTAATAAAGAACACAAAACGATTGTTTCGGTCTGCAGGATTAGTTCAGGCATGGCCATACCTCACTGGTGTCGATATTGGTACATACATACATGCATACATGCATACATACATACATACATACATACATACATACATACATACACACATACATATCTACATACATGTATACATACATACACACATACATATCTACATACATACATACATACACACATACACACATACATGCATACATACATACATACATACATACATACGTACATGCATGAGAAATCACATAAACTCGTGATTCTAAATATGCGGAAAAAAACCACCAAGGAAAAAGAAAAACTGATGACCAAGCGCTTTCGTCTATTCAGACATCCTCAGGGTACATAGAAAAGAAAAAGTACACAAGAATATATACAAAGAGTATGAGGTCAGGGAAGGAACCAGGAGAGGTTGCGAGGATCTAATGTCAACCTGACCCGTTCGCGGCAGCGGACGTTTGGGCTACTACTTTTTTCACAATAAAATTGTCTAACTTATACATACCATGACTTAAATTTAAGTTATTGACAAATGTATCTTTGATCAGACTGGATTCTATTATATTTCTCGTCAAATATGACTTATCTTTAACAATTTCTTTAGCACCCTCCCAATTTATACAATGATTAAAATCCCTTAGGTGAATAAATAAGGCATTAGACATTTGCCCACTCTTGACGCTATACTGATGTTGTTTTAACCTTACTTTTAATTCTTTTCCAGTCTGACCAATATAGCATTTGTCGCAATTTTTACATGGAATTGAATATATACATCCTTCTTCCTTATATGGAGAGTTTTTAATTAAAAGACTTCTAACTGTATTGGAGTTCTTAAATGCTACTTGAATGTTGAAAGTCTTAAGAATATGTGGTAGTTTGACGAAATTCTCGTTGAAAGGCAGTACAAGTAGGTTCTTTACATTAAAAGTTTTACTAGCTTTTTCCTCGTAGAAAGATTTCTTAGCCGATTTATAAGAAATCTCCACGAGGTGCTTAGGATATTTTAATTTTGAAGCTATGTTAGATATTCTTAAGAGTTCATCATCCAAAAACTCCGGACTGCAAATTCTATGGGCTCTCAGAAACATTGATGACAACACTGACATCTTTGTCCTGCAATGATGAGACGAATAAAAATGTACGTATGAAAGAACATTGGTGGGTTTTCTATAGACATCAAATTTGAAGGACCTTTCCTTTCTGTAAATCATAACATCAAGGAAAGGTAAATGATCATTTTCTTCTATTTCCATGGTGAATTTAATGGAAGGGACCAAGGCATTGAGTTTAGTTAAGAACAAAGTAGGATCATCATTTGCAGGCCAAATACATAAGATATCATCAATGTATCTGTACCATGTGACAAAATGGGGGAGAATCTTAGGTAATAATTTAGTTTCAAAAAATTCCATGTAAAGATTGCTAAGAACTGGAGAAAGTGGGTTACCCATAGCCATACCAAACTTTTGCTGGAAAAAATTACCGTCAAATACAAAATATGAGTCAACAATGCATAATTTAATTAATTCAATGATAGTGGTGGTAGGCAGTGGCAACTCATGTTTCTTCAATTCTTCTTCAAGATACAACAATAAATCAAAAACCGGTACACGAGTAAATAACGAGGTAACATCATAACTTATTAACTTAAAATGGTAATTTAAATTTAGGTTGTTAAGCTTATCAACTAACTCTACATTGTTCTTAATGTGGCTACTAGAGATGGAGCCTACAAGAGGACTTAAGATAGACACTAGCCACTTAGATAACTTATAACTGGCAGATCCTATAGAACAAGTAATAGGTCTCACCGGGTTATTAGGCTTGTGAGTTTTGATTAATCCATACATGTATGGCAAAGAAGGTGAGGTGGATGAAAACTCTTTAATTAAGTGGTCATGACCTTTTAAAAGTTGTTTTAATTTTGATCTAAATTTGTTGTTGACGGACTCTAAAGGATTTTTCTTTAACTTAGTGTATGTGTTTTCATCACTTAATAAGGTTTCCATTTTGTCAACGTAATCGATCTTATTCAATATTACAACACTATTACTTTTATCTGCTTTAGTAACATGCAATTCTTTGTCATTCTTTAAATTGTTGTACTCTTTGAGAAAACGTTTCGGGCAAGTGGGCTGGTTAGAGTTAGACAAAGAATTATACACAAAACCTTTGCAAATATTAATGTCATCACTGGATACATCACCAAATTTTTCCAGATTACAAAAGGCTTTGGCTATACTAACACTATCCACCTGTTTGGATGTGGCAAAAGTAAGTCCATAACCCAAAGCACACCTAGCATCATCACTTAAGGGTTTGTCGGACAAATTAATCACAAAATTTGGATTTGCATGTTTGGTCCAGTTACTGTCTTTGATTAAACTGTCAAGTTTTTTGTCAAGCTTAATTCTAAGGGTATTACATACAAACCTCATTTTACCATAACAGTAATCAAGCAGTCTTGATTTCCAATCCACCGGTATAGCACGTTCAAATTCACGTTTTCTTTGATTCCAAATGTTGTAACATGGAATTCACTTCAATTTTCGTGATCTCAATATTTTTCATTATAATAATTCTTTGTAATTCTTCAAAAAGTCGCTCACAAAAAATTGACAATAAAATTGTCTAACTTATACATACCATGACTTAAATTTAAGTTATTGACAAATGTATCTTTGATCAGACTTGAAGTGAATGCCATGTTCCAAGTTTTGGGATCAAAGAAACGTGAATTTGAACGTGCTATACCGGTGGATTGGAAATCAAGACTGCTTGATTACTGTTATGGTAAAATGAGGTTTGTATGTAATACCCTTAGAATTAAGCTTGACAAAAAACTTGACAGTTTAATCAAAGACAGTAACTGGACCAAACATGCAAATCCAAATTTTGTGATTAATTTGTCCGACAAACCCTTAAGTGATGATGCTAGGTGTGCTTTGGGTTATGGACTTACTTTTGCCACATCCAAACAGGTGGATAGTGTTAGTATAGCCAAAGCCTTTTGTAATCTGGAAAAATTTGGTGATGTATCCAGTGATGACATTAATATTTGCAAAGGTTTTGTGTATAATTCTTTGTCTAACTCTAACCAGCCCACTTGCCCGAAACGTTTTCTCAAAGAGTACAACAATTTAAAGAATGACAAAGAATTGCATGTTACTAAAGCAGATAAAATGACAAAATGGAAACCTTATTAAGTGATGAAAACACATACACTAAGTTAAAGAAAAATCCTTTAGAGTCCGTCAACAACAAATTTAGATCAAAATTAAAACAACTTTTAAAAGGTCATGACCACTTAATTAAAGAGTTTTCATCCACCTCACCTTCTTTGCCATACATGTATGGATTAATCAAAACTCACAAGCCTAATAACCCGGTGAGACCTATTACTTGTTCTATAGGATCTGCCAGTTATAAGTTATCTAAGTGGCTAGTGTCTATCTTAAGTCCTCTTGTAGGCTCCATCTCTAGTAGCCACATTAAGAACAATGTAGAGTTAGTTGATAAGCTTAACAACCTAAATTTAAATTACCATTTTAAGTTAATAAGTTATGATGTTACCTCGTTATTTACTCGTGTACCGGTTTTTGATTTATTGTTGTATCTTGAAGAAGAATTGAAGAAACATGAGTTGCCACTGCCTACCACCACTATCATTGAATTAATTAAATTATGCATTGTTGACTCATATTTTGTATTTGACGGTAATTTTTTCCAGCAAAAGTTTGGTATGGCTATGGGTAACCCACTTTCTCCAGTTCTTAGCAATCTTTACATGGAATTTTTTGAAACTAAATTATTACCTAAGATTCTCCCCCATTTTGTCACATGGTACAGATACATTGATGATATCTTATGTATTTGGCCTGCAAATGATGATCCTACTTTGTTCTTAACTAAACTCAATGCCTTGGTCCCTTCCATTAAATTCACCATGGAAATAGAAGAAAATGATCATTTACCTTTCCTTGATGTTATGATTTACAGAAAGGAAAGGTCCTTCAAATTTGATGTCTATAGAAAACCCACCAATGTTCTTTCATACGTACATTTTTATTCGTCTCATCATTGCAGGACAAAGATGTCAGTGTTGTCATCAATGTTTCTGAGAGCCCATAGAATTTGCAGTCCGGAGTTTTTGGATGATGAACTCTTAAGAATATCTAACATAGCTTCAAAATTAAAATATCCTAAGCACCTCGTGGAGATTTCTTATAAATCGGCTAAGAAATCTTTCTACGAGGAAAAAGCTAGTAAAACTTTTAATGTAAAGAACCTACTTGTACTGCCTTTCAACGAGAATTTCGTCAAACTACCACATATTCTTAAGACTTTCAACATTCAAGTAGCATTTAAGAACTCCAATACAGTTAGAAGTCTTTTAATTAAAAACTCTCCATATAAGGAAGAAGGATGTATATATTCAATTCCATGTAAAAATTGCGACAAATGCTATATTGGTCAGACTGGAAAAGAATTAAAAGTAAGGTTAAAACAACATCAGTATAGCGTCAAGAGTGGGCAAATGTCTAATGCCTTATTTATTCACCTAAGGGATTTTAATCATTGTATAAATTGGGAGGGTGCTAAAGAAATTGTTAAAGATAAGTCATATTTGACGAGAAATATAATAGAATCCAGTCTGATCAAAGATACATTTGTCAATAACTTAAATTTAAGTCATGGTATGTATAAGTTAGACAATTTTATTGTGAAAAAAGTAGTAGCCCAAACGTCCGCTGCCGCGAACGGGTCAGGTTGACATTAGATCCTCGCAACCTCTCCTGGTTCCTTCCCTGACCTCATACTCTTTGTATATATTCTTGTGTACTTTTTCTTTTCTATGTACCCTGAGGATGTCTGAATAGACGAAAGCGCTTGGTCATCAGTTTTTCTTTTTCCTTGGTGGTTTTTTTCCGCACATACAAACATACACACATACACACATACATGCATACATACATACACACATACATATCTACATACATATATACATACATACATACATACACACATACATATCTACATACATACATACATACATACATACATACATACATACATACATACATACATACGTATACCAAGGGCTTTTTCCCCTTTACAAGGGATGTAGCCAAAGTCAAAAGGCATAATTACACTCTCACCCATTTCCTCCCTGCCCACTCCACTTCCATTCACCACTGGTGATAACAATCTTTATGTATTTTGTTCTGTTTAACGCCAGGCGATTTCATAGAGCTCTAATTCCTATTGCTTCATGGACAGGCGGCTAGTTTAGTGGCCGCTGATGCTAACTCTAAGTTAACTTAACTGGCAAGTAAGTGTTGACACTAGGATAGTTTAGAGCCAAGTTGACTAAATTTCTGTTCACACTGGGCAAGTAGAGGGGTCGTGTTTACAACTCGCTTTCAGCACTAGCCGCTACCAAATTAGCTCCGTGTCACGAGGCTTACTGTATAGCATTACTCCCATCCCATACCAACACCATCGCAGCACTTTGGAATCGAACCCTTAAGTTCTGAGTTTCATCACTGCAAAATCAATATTGACTTTGCTTCAGTAATATTCACTTTATGTATGTGTCTTGCGACACTGCTTCTGACCCAGGGCAGTGGACAAGGTGCAGGGATGACCCGTCATCCAGGAGGTGCTCAGATAAGAGGGAGGGTGGAGTGTATTCAGTGATGGAATGGGTGGAAATGATTTTATGCCTTTCCCTTTTTGGCTACCTCCCTTGTAAGGGGGAAAAAGCCTTGGTATATGTATGTATGTATGTATGTGTGTGTGTGTGTGTTCATATCTGTGTGCGTCTGTGTCTATGTGGCTGCTCACAGACACGTGTATGTCTCCTCTATGTGTTTGTGCGTGTCTTCGTTCTCTCCTTTTTTATCTTTTTCTCATTTGTGGGAACCTTTGGAAATAACTTTGCATATCATTTGTCTTTGACTTAGTGGGATGCGTTGATCACATTCCAGGCTGGTTGACTCTAGTTATGCCTGCTTTCGGTCTCTCCATATACCAAAGGCCTCTTCTTTCTCGTTACGGAGGTAGTCAGCCATGGCATAATACTCCCACTCCCACTCCCACTCCCACTCCCACTCCCCCAATTCCACTCCAATCCACCACCCACTGTTTCCCTCTCATTCTAGATCCCCCCGGATGGAAGGGTGTGGTTTAGGTTAGGCAATTCAGCGCCGCAAGCAAACAAACAAACAACCTAACTGCAACATAGGAAGGAACTTTGCTTTGTATATCCTGGCCTATTCTCTCTCTCTCTCTATCTCTCTCTCTCTCTCTCTCTCTCTCTCTCTCTCACTTTGTCTCTCTCTCTCTTTCTGGGACAGAATGGGTCCAGGACACACACACGATACATATTCCTCAACACTTTATTTTTTTTTTTAGCAATATTAATGATGCTACGTTATAACATAATGAAGTGCTAAAGGAATATTGTTTCATATTGATAACACATGAATACTTCTAGATATCAATGCTAAAAGTATGGAAAGGGTCATTATTCTCTTTAGGTAACATTTATAGAGCCTTTAAAGACTCTCCCGTCATAAAGAACATATATAAATAAAGAAATAATCAAGTAAAATCAAACAAAATCCGCGCGCAAGTCTTTGCACTATCATTTTTTTTTTTTGCGTACATGCGTTAGACCTGGACTTTAGAACACATCAGTTATTTATTCATTATTATTATTATGATTATATATATATATATATATATATATATATATATATATATAATATATATATATATATATATATATATTTATATTCATATTTATATCTATATTTATATATACATGTTTCTGGAGTATAGGTCGCCCACATTGTTTCATTGTTGGTGACAAAATGTTCCAACAATGTGTGTGCGCATTTCCGGACTCTGTTTCTGTGTGGGACATTCCCCCCCCCCCCAGGGCGTTTTTGTCCCCCCCCCCCCAGTCCCCGTTCCGCCTCTTCTTCAGGGCGGGGCGGACTCTATAAATACCTCGATTGTGTATGTATGTATGTATGTATGTAGTATGCCTACCACTCTCGCCCTTATTCTCTCTCCGCGCTTCGGTAATACACGATAACTGGTGTATTTGTGTGTGTGTGTGTATGATTGTGTGTGCGTGTGTTTGTACGTGTGCGTGTGTGTACGCGTGTGCGTGTGTGTACGCGTGTGCGTGTGTTTCGCGTGTGTGCGTGTGTGAGATCGTGACGGTGGGTGTATTTGCATCAGGTTGCCAAGCACTCGGGGTCGGCGTGGGCGTAAGGACAGGTGCTCTCTCTCTCCCTTTTGGGCGTGTGGGCGTGCTCAGGCACACCCAGATGTAGGCGTAGGGTGAGAGAGAGGATGTTGAATATGAAAGGACAATAAGTCATTTTTACTGCGAAAAATAGAGAAAGATATCTCTTATTTCTATTTATTAATTCATTTTTTTAAGAAATTCATTTTTGTAACTACACTTGTAGTTCCTCAAAATACATTTTCTTTTCATTTTTTTTATTGGATGGTTTCCCTGGGATGAATAAAATCATCTGGCGGCAGGAGTAGCAAACACACACAAGTTGTGAGCGCCAGAGGAAAGGCGATGTAAAAAGCCAGTTGCAGAGTTGACTTAGACAGTTACACACTTCGTCTGCATTCGTGGGTGTGATTTGGGCAAGAAGTCCTTACATAACTCGAGGAGTTTCCTTTGTAGCTTTTTTGTGGCCAAACGGTTAACGCAACGCTGTCAAATTGAAGTGACTAAACTAACTTTGTAGGGAGGGGAAACGTCCTCCCGTTTTCTTTATCTCCTCTGATCCAGTTTTCTGATCTCAATTGAAGAAAAAATCCTTCTGGCGGCACTCTTGAAGAAGCGTCACCATTCCTTTAATTCTTGCAGTCCAGAGTCCTACCCGTATCCGATGAGAATCGCCTGGTTTTGGCCAAAATGAAATGTCTTAAGAGCAAGGCTTCCGGACGCTGAATCAAAAAGGGGTCTGACGCCGTCCTTCAAAATCTGCAAAATACGTCATCGGACCAAACGTCTTAACGAAAATAACTTTAATTCCTTCTTTCTGAAAGATGAGCGTTACCCTGCGTAGGGGGGCTTCCCTCGGCTGAATAAAATCGTCTGGCAATAGCCATAATGAAATACGTAAGATTGATTACATATTTCAGGCAAGATATATGTGCTTCGGGTAGTGGTGACCTTCCACAGTTGACCATGTAAGGTCACATGAGGTTACGATAGGTCACCACAGGTGAGACGAAAATTTCACTAAAAAGTTTGATCAATAAAGAGTGACAGAGAAAGAGAGAGAGAGAGGGAGAGAGAGAGAGAGGGAAAGAGAGAGAGAGAGAGGGAGAGAGAGAGAGAGGGAAAGAGAGAGAGAGAGAGGGAAAGAGAGAGAGAGAGAGAGGGAAAGAGAGAGAGAGAGGGAAAGAGAGAGAGAGAGAGAGGGAAAGAGAGAGAGAGAGAGAGATAAAGAATCAAACAAGAACGATATCACCCTCTGTCTAGAGGCGAGGCTTCGAGAACGCCCCCTCCCAAAGGAACGAAGACCGAAAAATCGAAAAAAGACAAAACTCCTTTCCGAGCTGAAGGAGCCTTTATCTGTTCGCGAATAGGTGAGACTGGGCAAAGCTATTTTCGGCCACGAAGAAGAACCCCCGTGCCAGTAGTTCCTGAAGGTGGTGGTGATGACGATGAGGTGCGTTTACGGCGGTAACTAAAAATGGTGGTGAGTTAGGATGATGAAAATAACCCCTTGTTCACTTCTTCTCTCCCCATCCCTCCTCTCCCCCCCCGTCCCCCCCTCCTCCCCCCTATTTCAGGGTTTCCCCGGGGGCATTAGTCGCAACCCCCCTAAACTCCCTCTCCTAACGCCTTTTGCTCCCCTCTTCCCTTATTTACACCCTTATTCTGTCACTTCGATCCGCCTCCCCCCTCCCCCCTTCACCCCCTTCACCTGTCCCTTCTCTTGTCCTCTCTCTCGTCCTCCATTCCTTCCCCACCACTCTCCCCATCTAAGAGCCCCATACGTCCTTTAGCGCCCTGCCCACTCACCCTCGCCCCCTCGCCCTTTTCTCCTATTACCAGCTCTCCCCCCTCACCCTCCACTCCCCCAGGTCCCTCACCCTTCTCCTCTCAGCAGCAGGCTCTTGGCCCCCCTTCAATCCCTATTCTCCTCACATACATCTTCATTCTCCCTTTATGGGCAAGTACAGTCGGTCCCCCCCCCTCACACTCTCTTGTCCTCGTCTTCTTACCTTCCCTGTCGCACTGCTCACAACGTCCCTCCACCCCATCGTTGCCCTTTCGTTCCCTTTTCCACTCTGTGAGCTGCAACCCTTTGTCCTCCTCTTACTTTCTCACCAACAACACCCACAGACTCTCAACCTCATCCTCCGTTCACCCAATTTTCCGTTCCCTCGCACCTTTTGTCACCCTCCAGTCCTCTCTCTCTCTCTCTCTCTCTCTCTCTCTCTCTCTCTCTCTCTCTCTCTCTCTCTCTCTCTCTCGCTACCTTTGCTCTTTTCCAAAGCCCTCTTTACTTTTTATCTCTTTCAACAACTCCCCGCTTCCTCACACTCCGACACTTTTCAGTCTACTCTCATCCTCTCTCTTTTGTAAGAATTATCATGAAACTTGGCTGTCTCTTGCGAAACAGCAAAAAATGTGATTTTTAGATGGCTATCATAAAATAAAAAAATGAATATTTCCGTGATTAATACATCAATAACCGTATGAGGGCCACGCGGCGGCCCAGTGTATAGCGTGTCGAACTCATGAGCAGGTGATCATGAGTTCGATTCCCGGGACGCACTGCGGGAGTCCTAGCTGCCCTAGTTAGGCGGGGAGGCTCCCAATCATCGCCCTTAAGAAAAGGCTTCCCAAAACATTACTAGTCCTACTAGGGGTTTCTCACTTCCCACTTGGTGTGAGGAGTGGGAGGGATGGTGAGAGTTTTGATAACCGTAAGACTTCACCCTGCTGGGCCTACAGTCGGAGCTTGTCCTGCTCCAAAGAAGAGTTGCCATCGGCGCCCGGACGTTCTCCCGAAATCCCACTTAGATTGGCTGAGTCCTAGAGAAAGGATCGTGTTGGTTTTTATATTAGATAAGTCTTGGAGAATATTACACCATATTTCATTGTCATGTCCGACATATAAAGTTACTTGGAAAATTAACACTTTATAATCTCAGTTCATATATGCATGTATAAATGTGTGTGTTTATATATATATATATATATATATATATATATATATATATACATATACATAGATATATGTGTGTGTGCGTGCGTATGCTTTCATGTATGTTTGCGTATGAGTACACACACATTACATATACAGTATATTATGTATATATCTATATATATATATATATATATATATGTATATATACATATAGATAGATATATGTATGTGTGTGCGTGCGTATACTTTCATGTGTGCTTGTGTATGAATGCACACACATTACTGTATATATACAGTATGTTGTATATGTATATATATGTATACATATATATATACATATATATATATATATATATATATATATATATATATATATATATATATATGCGTGTGTATGTATATAAATATGCATTTAACTATATGGTTTCAATGTCCGGGAATCGAACGCAGTATTCCCGAGTTACTAGACCTGTCTTTTATCAGCCTGTCCATCGAGGAGGTACAAAAAGGCTTGCAGCCTCATACGTTACTCGTATTCAGGGTTCGTTCAACATCTTATAACGTCTGCGTTTATGGGTTCAAGTACACTTGACGTCAGGGTTGCTGTTCCGATCAGCATTGTCAGTTGTTGTGGACCCAAGACGTTGGAGTTGGTTGTGATTGTAGGTCGATTCTTTCAGTCGAGTGGTAGACTTTATGCATTTATTCTGGCTGTCCCGGATGGTGGTGTCTTGATTGGCTCTTGGACTGGAGGCGTTGATTTTATTTGTTTATATACTTCTTTGTCTATTTACTTATTTATCTTTTTATTTACCTATTTATCTATTTATCTTATTTCTTAACTTATTTATCAATATATATATATATATATATATATATATATATATATATATATATATATATGTGAGACTTATTAACTCACTTTCGGAGAATGAGATAAGAAGGACAGATAATCTGTATATTTCAACCACTATCTGTGGTCCTCTTTACTAGAATGATACATAGTGTGGAGTTTGAGAACAAATATAGCTCAGAGGGGTAGATTTGGGGACAGGGAAAAAGGTTAACTGATGGTGAGGTTAGGTCAGGCTGCTTTTGAGATGGGTTTCTTCTCAGTTCCAAGTTTTATATATATATATATATATATATGTATGTATATATATATATGTATATATATACATATATATATATATATATGTATGTATATATGTATATATATATATGTATATATATATGTATATATA
>NC_134803.1:56602119-56629619 GCF_046742065.1 Oratosquilla oratoria | reverse complement strand
TCTCCCATATCCTCCATCATATTCGCCCTCAACCCTCCTCCCCCTCATTCGTCATACCCTCTCTATTTGTACTCACCCTTTTTCACACTCACTCTCTCATCTCCATCCATAGGTAGCGAACGCCCTCACCCACCCACTTAGAGCCCGTGCAACCGCCCGCCCGACCGCCCACCCACACACCCACACGCGAGTTGGGCTCACACCTTCCAACCTCACTCCCTCTCTCTCTCTCTCTCTCTCTGAGAAAACCCACTTACATTCTCCGAACAGTTTGGGCCAAGACGTGGTGGTGATGAGTGTTCGGCGGAGCTCTGACCTCATTAAGAGAGTCCCGGGCTCGAACTGGGGACCCTAAGGTCTCTCCAGAGTGATGTGAAGGTCTCTCGGTTCGTGAGCGCTCGTTAGAAAGGTCTTCGTGAGTTAAGAGACCTGTCAGTCTTTTAGGCTTCCGTCAGGACGAGACGTCTTTGGAGTGTCGTTGAGACGGTTCCTGAGATCGCCTGATGCTATATATGGAGTTCAGAGCCTGAAGTGATACAAAAACAGTCATGAAAGTTATGCATAAAGTAACTAAAGAGATTGATGAAAAGGGAAATATGTTTGAAATAAAGTTGGTTGATACATAAGGATAATTGCATACACACACAAACATATATATATATATACATATATATATATATGTATATATATATATATATATATATATGTATATATGTGTGTGTGTGTGTACATATACACACACACAAATCAGTTCGAATTGAATATGTATATATATATATATATATATATATATATATATATGTGTGTGTGTGTGTGTGTGTGTATGTGTGTGTGTATCTTGGATAACATCCAGTGGTATCTATAAATCAGTTTGAATTGAATATATATATATATATATATATATATATATATATATGCGTAAGTAACCACTAGGAAAAGTAAACTAACGAAGCAGAGCGCTTTCGTATGATTACATCTTCAGTGCAGATACAAAGAAGCGCTCTTCTTCGTTAGTTTACTTTTTCTAAGTGGTTACTTACGCATTTGTAAACACACGTTTCTAGTGTTTTTATTGTATATATATATATATATATATATATATATATATATATATATATATATATATATATATATATATGATATACACACACACACACACACACACACACACACACACACACACACACACACACACACACACACACACACACACACACACACACACATATATATATATATATATATACACATATATATATATACATATATATATATATATATATATATATATATATATGTGTGTGTGTGTGTGTGTTTGTGTGTGTGTGTGTGTGTGTGTGTGTGTGTGTGTGTGTGTGTGTGTGTGTGTGTGTGTATGTGTGCTAGTATAATAGGATGTAAACCCAAATATGTATGGATACATATATATGAACTTATATTGATAATAAAGATATCCGTGCAATACGTCAACATAATCATTGATCGTGTATGCCCTATAGTGTAATGTGTTGTTCATATTATGACTATCATATATGAAACCTGACCGAAGACAGTGAAAACATCTCCCTTCTGTGTAGTACGACGCGAATCAACGTGTGTATTTGAAAAACAATGCTCTGAATATTTATTCTGTATTGGTGAAATTTAAGAACGATTATTCAAATAAAAGAAAATTACAATTAGTTACTGCTGCTAGCTAAGAGTGTCACTTTAGTGTATGTGTCTGTGTCTGCGTGTGTGTATGTGTGTGTGTGTGTGTGTGTGTGTGTGCATGAAAATAGGCCAGTGATGTAAATCACAGCCTGAGAAGGTTTTATTGTAAAAGTTTAAAAAAGCTTCTAAGAGAACGGCGTCCCTCAATATAGGCGAAGGAGGTTAGCAACAAAGCCAGCAACAGAGAGGGGAAGTCTGAAAGCTCCAAAAATCCATGAATCAATCGGGTTTCAAGTTGTAACTCAGACCACACGATGTGAACAACTGTTGAGACACAAGGCCGGAGGGGAGTGTTACACGTGTTCGACAACTACCCGGACCTCCCCACGTCGTCACACCTTCCGGACGACCGACTCGGGTCAAAAGAGGTCACGATGCCTCGATCGCGTTACTGTACTTGTCGGAAATGTCTTCCGATTGGCTACGTCGGTCCAGTTACGGTCAGTATGCTGAAGAATTTCTTTTCTTTTCTTTCTTTTTTGAGGTGGGAGGGGGAAAGTGGAAAGGAGAAGGGGTCAGCAATCAAATTGCACATACAATAAGCACACAGTATTATTCCAATATACGGTACTTTCTCGATGTTACTGATGAAATACAATTGTATTGGTGGTGGGTAATACAATAAGTAATACAATAACTTTCTTGTCTGGTGTTGCGGTGGATGTATATATTCGGGTCGTAACCATACGACATGAAGAAACAATTTCCGACCTTGTAGTCTTAATCGTAAGTGTTCGAGCGATCAGATACGCTTGCCACAGTTTTACAGGAAGCTGTGGTACTTATAAGCGAATCCAATCATATCACTGTCTGTGTTCTCATGGTCGGCAAGATTTGTTTTTATCTGCAATTTTGATTGAAAACGATCAACATTTCTGATATATTTTGCATTACTTTAAGGATATTCTGTATATGAGAGAGACTGATTTCCTGGTAGTTTTTGTGAGGTTGAGTGACACCATCACTGACTCATCTTTGCCCGGAATGCATGCAAGCAGCCTTATGGCTGGCTTAGGAAATCTGTTTTTTTGCGAACGAGTCATTGATAGCGATAACGAGACTCAGGTAAAATGTTACCCAGCTGCAGATGATGTCATCTTAATAGAATAACATTACCTGGTAATGGTCCGTTTTAATTCAGCATCCACTGAAAATTCCAAGAGTTAAACGTATTCTTTTTTTTCTGAGCTTAGATCATCGCCTCAGTGGATAAGATGAATTGACGATGGAATGATCCATTGGTCAATAAAGAAAAGAGAGATCTTTATCAGCGTACAAATTACTGATGTTAATTAAAATATTTTTGTATTATTAGTTCATTGAGAGACTACCCGTGGGAAGTCCATGAATACGATCAGTTGACTGACATCGTGTGCCTGGGAGAATTCATGCCAAGCTGTTAACATAATCTAGATCATTGTATTCTTTTTGTCAAGTTTAAAATATTAATTATATTTCTGAGGACAGGTTGTTCTTAGATTTAATCAGTTGTTTTGGCTAGATGACCCAAATGCGTATATCAACTTTGATGAGGATTTCTTTTTATTCCAGTTAACTGTTGATATACAGTTATGACAGATAAGGCTAAACCAGTCTTTATAACCTTGGCAAGTCCCTTTTACTTCATCAGTCTGATAACCCCGTTTATAGAGTTTGTTCTGAATGACGTCAGAGCAGACAGAATCTGCAGATGATGTCACCGAAGCTGTAAGGAGCCAAAGAGCTTTGGCTTGAATTTGATAACATTTAACTTTTTTTTTTTTTTTTTGGCGGGGGGAGGGGGGTGCGGGTGAGGTTAAGAGTATAACCTTGATTTCTTTAAGCCTAGAGTTCCCTTTCAACTGAATGAAATACTTAGAGACCAGTACGGGATAAACAAAAACTAGTATAGCGCATAGCAAATGTAGTGGTCTCAACAGAAGTCCATAAGACTGCTGAATCAGTTTAGCTAGACGCCGCATTTTGAAAGTAGCGCTGTTTTTTTTTTAATCGTGTCCTTTGGATATAGTGTGCTTTTTAGAAACATGAAAGAAATTCCTTGTACAGGTTATGAAGTTCTGAGGTTATTTATTTCCATGGGAAATATTGAATCGATTATAATGAACGTTTCCGGATGGTTTTGATTCCGTGTAGCAGGCGATGCAAATGTCATAATTCTGTTTCCTATAAAATATCTATTTATGCATATTTATTTATTTCTTTGTTTATATATTCATCTATTTATTTATTCAATTATATTGGTATTGTCATTATAACTATTATTATTTATTCAATGATTTTTCACAAAGCCTTTACAGAGGACAGTATCAATTCTGGTAGACAAAAAAAAAAAAAAAAAAAAAAAAAAAAAAAAAATATATATATATATATATATATATATATATATATATATATATATATAATCAATAATGATAATGATAATTGATAATAAGTAAATCAATAAACAAATGGAACGAAATGGTTTTTGAGTTTCTGTTTCTTGTCTTTGCAGTCGTGCGGCACACCGCTGTCCATCTTCGGGTTCCCAGGCCCGGACGACTACCCGATCTCGACGCAGGAGCTCATCGAGCGGCAGAGCCAAGACTTCGTGGACGAGAGACTGGCGGAGTTTCAAGCCCAGATCCACCAACTGCAAGGTAAGGAGGAGCTTCACCTGTATCTAGCCGTTTACTTACGGACGAAATTATCTGAAACGCGAATGAAGTCGCACAGGGTGTGTCTGAAATTATGACTCAGTCGAACTTACCTTATCGTTTCGTTCGAATGTAGTACAAAGGATGACAAAGGAAGAACACGCCGACAGGTGACCTTTTGGTCCATAACTAAATCATTTCAAGAACTTAGACGGGACTTTAGTTGTGGTCTCGACGTCATGGGGTTGTAGTGACTCCAGCCGTAGAGGATAGACCTACTTGGGCTGCGCGGAAGCGTAACCGTAGGTTTTGCAGTCTTACTCGGAACACCTCTCACGCGTCTACCCAGTTAGTGATCCGCTGAAGGATTGGTTAATTTTTTAGAAAGAAAATACCCACCTCCTTAAAAAAAGAAATAGATAAGTAGGTAATTAAATGAATAAGTAAATACACAAGTAAATGAAAGAATAACTAAATGGATGAGCAGATAAACAAATAAATGAAAGAATAGGTAAATGGATGAGCAGGATAACTAGATAAATAGATAAATAAATTGATAAATAAATAGATAAATTTGACAACACGCTTTCTTAACGGTGACATTACTTCCACATATTTAATAAAATAGTGATGTAAAAACATCAATTTCTTAAGTTATTTTGTTATGAAATTAAAAAAAATTTCATCACTTTCATCATGGTCATATGCTACAAGCATTTCTATCTTTGGGGACAAGACAGAACGGGGGAGAATAGAGGACGAAAGAGTTCAGTGTTCGTCTGTGAGTGAAGGTGAGTGTAATTGGAAGGCAAGAGAGAGAGAGAGAAGAGAGAGAGAGAGAGAGAGAGAGAGAGAGAGAGAGGAGAGAGAGAGACAGTGCGTCATCAGGACCTGAGGTCTGTGGCGACAGCTGCTCCCCTCGAGGCTTTGAAGTTTGCCACGAAGACGCCCGTAAGGCCCAGGGCAAAAAGGACACATCCAACCCAGAGCCGTAGCAACACATATAGTGTATTACGTGGCTCTTGCCTCCTCGCCTCTAACAAACGGCGACCGCTCTTCCCTGCTTCCTCTTCCTCCTACGTTCCTAGAATGATGCAGGATAGACGATGGCCCAATGGGTCTTCTAGTAGAGATCTACGGGAGAGTCTGAGAACCGTTGGTGGTTACTGTGGGACCGCGGGTTAGGGAAGATCGGGGTAAGGGTTAGCGTTATCTTGTTCTCTGCTTGCTCTCTCCCTGTCTTCCATGATTAGTCCTCTTCTGTCCCAACCTCCTCCCCTTTCTCTTTCCTTCTCCATTTATATCCTTTTCTTTCCCTCTCGTCTAACGGTTTTATTAACCGTTACAAAATTTGAAAATCTGAAAAACTGTCTCTTGGACACTAGTAGCTTTGGTTATGCCGTTCAGTAATAAGCCTAACCAGAGGAGCAACATAAGACCAGAGAGAGAGATAGAGATAGATAGAAAGAGAGAGAGAGAGAGAGAGAGAGAGAGAGAGAGAGAGAGAGAGAGAGAGAGAGAGAGAGAGAGAGAAATCACGAACAACCTATTCTATAGAAATGAACCAGGTAATTGACAGGCTAACAGTTACATTATGAGTGCAGTACTAAGAAATACGAGCAACTGGTAGCTCTCAAATGACCCCTACTTTGAAGGGCAGTAAACTCAACCTACCCCAGACGAAGAGGAAGAGAGTAAAAAATTCTGAGCACTTTGGATTCATTCACAGTCACGGCCGAAGCGTCTTTGGAGACGAATCCCACCTGCCCACTCCTCCAGGGGTACAGAGAAGAACTTGCCAAGGCGAGGTTGAGCAAGTCCAACACATACAGATGCACATACACACACGCGAATGCACACACACACACACACACACACACACACACACACACACACACACACACACACACACACACACACACACACACACACACACACACACACGACTCGTGGCGCAATAGTAGAGTTCTCGGCCGTCACTACGGTGGTCCGGGTTCGGATCCCGCCCAGGGCTGGGATTTGAGTGTGTTTGCGTGTAAGGCCACAACATTACCCTTAGATCGGTCGTATATGAGCTCTGAGCTCTCTTCCGGGAAGGAAATAGCTGTTGATCACGAGTCCAACACGTGATCCAAGACCATGGTGAATCACACAGTCCCTCCATCCGCCTGAATGAGGTGAAAGTATGGAGGAAAATATTGAAGCAGACGAAAACACATAACTTTGAGTTAAGATGGTTGTGTGCACTTCGGGAAATCAAGCCACAATTTTTTATGACAGCAAAGAGATGAAGAGCAGAGTCAGAAATGAAGCCATGAAATTTGTAGTTGACCATCAAGGTTTAAAAAAAAAATAGAAAGAAATAGAATAGATCTATTGATTGTGTCCCACAGCAGGGTTGTCACGAAAAGAAACTGGTACCCGAGTGGGTGACTGAGCATCGTACAATCAAAGACAAGAGTCTCGATACTTGTGTCAGTGTTAGGGGTTCTCTGACATGCTGGAGTCACTGACCAGTGACGTTGGTCTCAGCTCTTTCCTGAAACGAAGAGACTCTCTTGGGAGACGACTCATGTGACAGAAGTTCACAGACGTTTACAAACGCTTCAGTCGTCCTTGACCATACATACGCAGGCCATTTCCAACCTAATGTAATGAGAGTCCATGGTGCTAGTTGAGAAGGGTACAGCCATTAGCAGGGTTCTAGGATGATACCTAGAGCATCATAGAACAAGAAATTTAGAAAAAAGAAATATTAGAAGAAAAAAATTATAGGTGTGGGACAGTCTACCGGACAAGGTATGCGAGTAATACAAGTGTGCGAGTGATACGAGCATGCGAGTGTACGAGTAGCCAGGCATGCGAGTAATGACTTGACAGGTTTTGTGCAATCAATACTTTAGCAACTTTAGTTACACCCCTATGGACCAGGATGACGCAGCATTCCTTTGTAATTAGAGACTATTCCTCACTCAAAGAAAAATGCTGGTCACTTGTAAACTCTACAGCTTTTGTATATAAGTACAAATGTTGAGACATTGTGACAGGTTTGGGGAAAGTGGAAGGAGAAGAAGACACCTTCTTCAAACCTGTCACAATGTCTTAACTCGGATCTGTGTCTTCTTCCACCTTCCCCATAAGAATATATATATATATATATATATATATATATATATATATATATATATATATATATATATATGTATATGTATACACACATATATATTTCTAATCTCTTTTCTGACGTCCTCCTTACATCTCTTCTTCATCACATCTATAATCCCATATCTTCTTCCCAATATTGTGCCACAAAGATATAAGCACTAGCTATCCCCAACAAAATGCTAAATACTAAATACTATTACAGACTTCTTCCAGATACTCAGTCATTGCTACAACAAATGGCATTCATCCTATTTCCCACCAAACATAGCTTAGAAAGGATAAATACTCATCTCATTATTATGAGCTAATGCTTCTCATTTAGCGACCCCCTCCCCCAAGAAAATAGATTCACGATATTAGTTAAGTGATTAGAGTGATAAATTCCTCTTGCTGTAGAAAGTACAGAAACTGCGAGATACGCCATATATTTCAAGAGCTTTTGGCATCAGAGTCAGCTGTGAAAACATCATAAATCATCTCCTTCTGACCTTGTGATCTTCCCAGGCTGATAAATGCAGCTCTTCCCTAATCCTTTCACAACGTTTGCAGAGAGAGAGACCGCAAACCCACTTATAATAACTGAGCCAAAAGACTCTGAAACCGTGATGAACATGGCTGATGCCAACACCAGTCCCTGAGGGACACCACCATTCGTTACCGCTATCTAATGTCTTCTCCTGCCAGCCAATGCTCTCAGCTTTCTTCATTCTGTAAAAAATCTCATTCCATTCACACCTGCAAGTCTTTCACATTTGCAAGGCACCTGTGCGTACGTGCGCGCGCGCGTGTGTGTGTGTGTGTATGTGTGTGCGTGTGTGTGTGTTTGTGTGTTTTTACTTTGTAATACCCGACATATGCAGTCTTCCGATTCAATTTTGGGTGCCTTTTCCTTTCATCCAAACCACTAATAAATGAATAAATGAAATTATAAATAATAAACAATAGGTAATATATAGAATAAATAGTAAATGATAATAAATAAATTCATTGATAAGCTTGCCGATGTCATCCTTTCGTTATCGTTGACGCCTCGAATGTGCAAAGGCACTAGTTCGATTCCCAATGGTTTCCGGTAACTGTCACTTGCCCTTGCTGTCCATGTCATAGACACTGTTATCCGCGTTTTTCTTTCTTTTTTCAGAATTTTCGTTGAGACTGAAAGATTTCCGTGAACTCTATGTTCTTCCCTTTTTTGTTATTTTTCTCTGTATTTGTGTCCTCAGCGTAGGTCCTAAGCCAAAATCTTTGGATATTTCCCTTTACATGCCTCCACCTCAGCAGACCTTATACACATACATACATACATATACCAAGGCTTTTTTCCCCCTTACAAGGGAGGTAGCCAAAAAGGGAAGAGTGTTGGCTGTTTCGAGACTTTTGATGTATCGTGTATAAGTTTTTTTGTTTTTTTTTTAATAAAAACCTTATACACGATATATTAAAAGTCTCGAAACAGCCAACACTCTTCAAATGAGGGAATTGAACGTTTGTATCCAAGTAATCGACATGTTTTCCTCCACAAGAAAACATATTGCAAGACGAGTGATGGTTGATTCGGTTCAAGGTCGCAAACTCCCCCTATAAGGAGGCTAGAACGGTGCCCCTCACCGAGGATTTATAAAGCCATGCCCTTGGTTCACCTCGCTGGCGTAGAGTTCAACCTGCCGTCACTTCGACCTCCGTCGCAAGTAGAGACGCTCTACGCCGCTCGGCCAATGTAATCAGGAATAGAAGTTTTATTTGCATAATAGTTTCTTCAGGATTTTTAAAAAAAAAATTCACTCACTGCTTGTTTTGGCTCGTCAGGGAAACACGGACCTCGATTAGTTCCACGTCGAAAACAAACAAACAGATGACTAGACCACCAACACTTTGACTCGAGTTCAAAGGGTAGAGAGAGGTTTGAGGAAGAGAGAGAGAGAGAGAGGAGAGAGTAAAGACGGGGAAGACACCCGTGATTTAAAAATTTTCTCGAGAAAATAACGTTTTATGTTGGACTAGACGCTCGATAGACTCGACCGGTTATTTATAGATACCTCTCCTCCCCCCCCCCAACCCCCGGCCTCCTCCTCCTCCTCCACCTCCTCTTCCACCTCCTCCTCCTCCTCCTCCTCCACCTCCTCTTCCACCTCCTCCGCAACCTCCCGTCGCCTCCTCCTCCACTCACATATCTCACGCCCCACCTACACCTGCACCCCACCCGCACCTGCAAGTCTTCCACATCTGCAAGGAAGGCGCCCGCCATCACGCCCACGCACGCCTTTGACCTGTCTCGTTCCGAGTGCCTTGAGGTTCCGCGAGTTCTTTAAGAAATTTTCATTTTTGACACTGTGCAGAACTATTCCCTAATGAGCACTTTTCACTTAATGGTGATCCCCGTGGATAAAGAATATAAGAACATAAGAACGGAGGAGAATGCAAGAGACCATAATGTCGAAATATAACTGATATCAAGCAAATAAATAAATAAAATAAGTAGATAAAAATAAAATATACAAATAAATAAATAGATAAAATAAAATAAATAAATAAAAATGATAAATAGAAAATGTTATATCGGAGTAGTGAACTGCAATTCTTAATTCTCATAAAAATAATAATAATGGAAGACTTGTTCTAACTCTCCCTTTTGACCCTGAGCTTCGGCCCCTTTAGCAAAGTCTGCTTTCCCATCGCTCTTTCGACATTCTGGTTGGTTATGTTGGACAGAGAATGCCACGTGGAATTATATCATGTAGGGTCTGGGGCCAAATCCCGTCGGGGATAGAACTTAAATCGTTCTTTCACAGTAGTACAACACACACACACACACACACACACACACACACACACACACACACACACACACACACACACACACACACACACACACACACACACACACACACACACACACACATGTATATGTATGTATATGCAGTGTGTTTGTGCGTCCGTGCGTATGTGTGCGTGCATGTGTGTGTGTGTGTGTGTTTGTGTGTTTATGTTGGATATTCATTTATTGAGAAGCTTCATAATCCACCTGAATTAATCTTCAAAGTTGACAAAGAACCCAGACGAACTTGAAAACTTCTCATAGATAAACCAAGAACGAATTATATTTGTCCAAAATATTCTTGCATCAAATGCTTAACATCTCTACATATATACTGTACATGCTCCTCCTCCTTCTCCTCCTCCTCCTCCTCCTCCTCGTCCTCCTCCCTTTCGCCCTCCTCCTGCTGCTCTTCCTCCCCCTCCTCCTCCTCCTCCTCCTCCTCTTCCTTCTTCTCCTCCTCCTCCTCCTCCTCTTCCTCCTTCTTCTCCTCCTCGTCCTCCTCCTCCCCTTCATCCTCCTCCTCCTCCTCTTATCCTCCTCCTCCTCCTCTTGCTTTGAATGGAGTAGCAGTTCATCGATTGTAGGTTATAATGACACTTAGCTACTTGTTCTCATTCACCAAATGTAATTATGTGAGATGAATAGAACTGAGCAGCACAACATGAAACGACGTGTCATTTCCCAATTATCCTTTTATGTATAAATATCGTTACTTGTTTATCTACATCTTAAAAAAAAGAGCGCAAGAAAAGTTAAGAAATTGCAAAGGAATAAATCTCATTGGAAAGCCGCGTCAGAAGGAAGAGAAGAGGTGAATTTAAAGTTAAGAGCTGATGAGGAAACATAGTTTGATATCTCCTTTTCTAAAACGTCCAAGTCAAAGACGCGATTTGGAAAAGAGCAGGAGGAAGGAAGAGAGTTCCACAGCCTCGAAGCGGAAGACAGAACGTCCCGGTTGGTCCTTTCAAGGGGAAAGATTTAATGGCAACAAGTTGACAACACTTTAAAGTGATGGCACACTAGGCTAGCATGCTACTTGCTTTTGCTACTGCGTTTAAGTAGAAACAACTTCGGTTACAATATTCTAGACCGTAAGAACGTCTCGACATTGTATCTAACATTCGTATTTTAGGCTTAACTTCTCGTAGTTCGTCCTTCAGCTTCTCGCTACATGACGGCAAGAGTAATTTGACATTTGGAAATTTGAGAAACAAAAGATCGTAACCGAAGTATGTTCTACTTAAACGAAGCAGCAAAATCAAGTAGCACGCTACCGAGAAATGCTTAGTGAGCCGCCACTCTCCGTGTTGCATGGCTGTCGAGGGGTCATGCAGAATTGCCAGCTCTTTGAGCTCCATCACGTACTGTCAAACATTCTTTGCAAGCGAAAACAAACATCTGTGTTCCTTCAGTGAAGGCGTCTTCTGCTTGTGTGTCCCTCTCTCCCCGCAAAAGGGGACTGTCACAAGGAATATGAGGTGATGTGTTTATGTCTCAAACACTCTTACTTGAGAAAGAGAATGGATTCGTCCGACGTAGATCTTGCCTGGACGGCGCGAAAAATAAATAAATAAGTAAAATAAAAAGTTCTTTTCTTTTTGTAGAGAGAAACGTTCGTCATTGTTGTAACGTTGTGGGTATCACGATTGGGTGTGTTTTCTTTGCTTTCACTTAGTTTTATACACACACACACACACACACACACACACACACACACACACACACACACACACACACACACACACACACGCACACACACACACACACACACACACACACACATTGACATTTGGAATTTTTATACAAAACTCGTGGCGCAGTTGGTAGAGTTCCCGGCTGCCACTACAGTGGTCCGGGTTCGAATCCCGTCCAGGGCTGAAGTAATTTAAGTATCGCTGAGCTGCGGATTGTTACTCCAACTTTCGTGGGCGGAGAGTTGGGTGTGTGTGTGTGCGTGTAAGGTCACAGCATTACCCATAGGTAGGTCATACGAGCTCTGAGCTCTCATCAGGGAGGTTAATAACTGTCAATCACGAGTCCAACACTTGATCCAAGACCATGGTGAATCACACACCTCGTGGCGCTGTGGCTAAAGTTCTCGCCTGCCACTGCAGCGGTCCGGGTTCGAATCCCATCCAGGGCTGAAAAAAATTCAGTATCGCTGAGCTGTGGGTTGTTACTCCAACTCTCGTGGGCGGGGAGTTGGGTGTGTGTGTGTGCGTGTAAGGTCACAGGATTTCTCATAGATCGCTCATATATGAGCTCTGAGCTCTCTTTCGGGGAGGGGGGAAATAGCTGTCGATCACGAATCCAACACGTGATCCAAGACCATGGTGGTGAATCACACACACACACACGCGCTGCGCGTGCGCGAACAAATTAGGGGTTCTGTATCAGGTCACAGCATTGCCTATAGATCCAGCAATATATGTGATGAACTCTTATCCGAGAGGGTAGTAGTTGTCGATCACGATACCAGCGTGTGATCCAAGACCATGAATAATCATACACCTTCCACACTCGTATTAGCATCTACACGAAAGTAGGTTTTCTTATACACTCGTGAAACAAAAACTGAGTCATTTCGTAAAGATGCAAGCACTAACTGGCAAATATGTAGATATACCAATAAATAGACAATTATGTGTATTATATGAAATTAATGTAATCGTGTTTTGCATGGAGAAAAAAGTTAACAAAATAATGCAAGCAAACGCACAAATTAATATTGTAGTCACCCCTTCCTTAAACGTTTTCTGTATATGATTCATTTAGAAAACATGGAGGTTAGTATATATGGGAAAAGAGATTTACTTATATGTTGAATATGTTTACTCAGGAACATATATATATATATATATATATATATTATATATATATATATATATATATATATATATATATATATATATATAATACATCATATGTATATATATATATATATATTATATATATATATATATATATATATATATAGATACTACATTTTATGAATATATATATGTATATATATATATATATATATATAATACATTATATAAATATATATATATATATAATACATTATATATATATATATATATATATATATATATATATATATATATATATATATATATATATATCAAATCTGCCATCTTGAATACATTGCTGAACAAAGGCCTCCTTCATGGCATTCGATGATTCACACGACAGCGCCAACCTCCGCCACGTCACTCGTGCAAACTTCTCAACCACGTCTCTCCACCTCTAATCTGGTCTCCCTCTTCCACGCTTCCCATCGTAACACACTTGCTCCATCGCTCATCAGTCATCCGCACTAATTCACCTGCCCAATTTAACTTTCTCTCTTTTTGCTGCCTCCACAATATCTTTCAATATAGTCTGCTCTCTCACCCAGCTTGCTCTCTTTCTGTCTCTCTGCGTTATTCCTATCATTGATCTCTCCAGTCTCCTCTGTGCATGCCTTAGCTTTGTTTCCATCGCCTTCACTAGGTTCCAAGTCACACACCCGTATATTATTGCGGGCAGAATGCATTGATTGCAAACTTTACGTCTCAAACATGAAGGTAGAGAGCCTCTCTACATATATATATATATATATATATATATATATATATATATATATATATATATATGTATATATATATATATATATATATATATATATATCTGTATATTGTGTGTGTGTGTGAGTGTGTGTGTGTGTGTGTGTGTGTGTGTGTGAGAGAGAGAGAGAGAGAGAGAGAGAGAGAGAGAGAGAGAGAGAGAGAGAGAGAGGGAGGCAGAGGGGAAACACACAAATTGAACGAGAGTTTATTCTTTAACTAGTTTCGCACTATGGTGCTTCTTCAGAAGAAGCATCAGAGTGCCAAACTAGTTAAAGAATAAACTCTCGTTCATTATTATCATTTCTATTATTATTATTATTATTACTATTGTTATTATTATCATTACTATTATTATTATTATCATTATTATTATTGTTATTATTATTATTATTATTATCATTATTATTATTAGAGGAAAGGGACAAAAGGTAGGGAGGTTCTTAGAGTGAACTCCTTGAATGAAAAGGAAAAGGAGAAGGAGTACGAAAAGAAGCTGAAGGAGGAGTGGGAGGGAGTAAAGGATGGAGCAGAGATGGGTGTGGAGGAGGAATGGGGATGGTTCAAGGAGGGAGTCTTAAAGTGTGCAAGGATGGTGTGTGGAACAAGAAGGACAGGGGGAAATAGAAGAAAGGGTAGTGAATGGTGGGATGAGGAAACAAAGAAGGTTGTAGAAGAGAAGAAGCGAGCATTCACAGATTGGTTACAAAAGAGGACGGGGGAGTCATATGAGACGTACAAAGAAAAGAAAAGAGAAGTAAAGCAAAAGGTAAAGGAGGCAAAGAGGAGAGCAGATGTGAAATGGGGTAAGAGTATGACAGAAAATTTTGAAAGTAATAAAAATATGTTTTGGAAAGAAATTAAGAGAGGAAGAGGAGGCGAATCAAGTAGGGAAGAAAAGGTAAAAGGTGCAGATGGAGAGATGATAATGGAAGAGAAGGCAGTAAGGGGAAGATGGGCAGAATATTTCAGGGAGTTGCTAAATGTGAAGGAGGATAGGGAAGGAAAGATAGCTGCAGTGGGAAATGCGAAGAAAATGAGAGTGATGAGTGAGGAGAATGGAGGAGAAATAAGGAAGGATGAGGTGAAGGCAGTTGTTAAGATGATGAAAGCAGGTAAGGCACCTGGTCTGGATGGATGCCATGCAGAATGTCTGAAAAAGGGAGGTTCAGTGTGGTGGACTGGTTGGTGATGTTATTTAATGTTTGCTGGAGAGAGGGTAGAGTACCGGAGGACTGGAGAAGTGCCTGTATAGTTCCTCTTTACAAGGGAAAAGGGGACAAGTGTGAATGTAGTAGTTTCAGAGTGATTAGCCTGTTAAGTGTATTTGGGAAGGCTTATGGGAGGATCTTGATTGAGCGGATTAGGAGAGGAACAGAAGGAGTAATTGGTGAGGAACAGTGTAGATTTAGGACAGGTAGAGGGTGTGTAGATCAGATTTTTGTGGTAAGACAGATATGTGAGAAAGCTATAGGAAAGGGGAAGGATGTTTTTTGGGCTTTTATGGATCTGGAAAAGGCTTACGATAGGGTAGACAGAAAGGCACTGTGGGAGGTTATGCAGATATATGGGATAGGAGGAAAGCTTTTGGGAGCTGTCAAGAGTTTTTATGAGAGTAGTAGAGCTTGTGTCAGGATTAGAAATGGAGAGAGTGAGTGGTTTGAAGTAAAGGTGGGACTTCGTCAAGGATGCGTTATGTCGCCCTGGCTGTTCAACTTATACATGGATGGGGTGGTGCGAGAGGTGAATGCTAGGGTAGTGGGTCAGGGATTGGAGATGGTTAAAGAAAATGGAGAAAAGTGGGAGGTGAGCCAGCTGTTGTTTGCTGACGACACTGCGCTTGTGGCAGGGTCGGAGGAGGGATTGAGGAAGCTGGTGGCAGAGTTTGGGAGAGTATGTGATAGAAGAAAGCTAAAGATAAATGTGGGTAAAAGTAAGGTGATGAGATGTACAAGGGGTGAAAGTGGCAGTAGACTGTAAGTGAACATTAAGGGAGAGCGACTGGAGGAAGTGGATATTTTTAGATACTTGGGTGCAAGTGTAGCAGGAAAAGGTGGAGTGAAGGTGGAGGTAGAATGTAGATTGAGAGAAGCGAGTAAATGCCTTGGTGGATTAAAGAGTGTAATGAGGAATAGACATTTAGGAATGGATGCTAAGAGGAGACTGTATGAAGGAGTGATTGTGCCAACAGCACTGTATGGGGCAGAAACGTGGAACATAAGAGAAGAAGAGAGAAGGAGTTTGAATGTGTTTGAGATGAGGTGTCTGAGAAGTATGGTGGGGGTTACTAGGCTGGATAGAGTGAGAAATGAGGAGGTGAGGAGGAGAACAGGGGTGAAAAAGGAGTTGGGAGATAGGGTTGATGAAAGAATATTAGGATGGTTTGGACACATGGAAAGAATGAGTGAAGAAAGACTAGTAAAAGAGGTATGGAAGGCAGATGTAGAGGGAGTGAACATGAGGGGACGTCCTAGGATGAGGTGGATGGATGGGGTGAAGGGGGCTTTGGGGAAGAGGGGAATGTCTGTTGAGGAAGGAAGGGAGGAGGACGGAAGACAGAGGTGAGGTGGAGAATGGTTGTATATGGATGATGTTGTGATTGCATGTGGAGGAATGGGCGGGGGTGGGGGGGGGGTAGTATGTGTGAGTAAATTTTGACGCAGCCCGAAGGGATTTCTCCCCGTCCTCTCCTTATATGCACAGGGGGACGGAGAGGGGGGGTCACCGATTAAATGAAGCGGCCTTGCTGTGGATGTGCTGTGTCTTGCGACACTGCTTCTGACCCAGGGCGGTGGGCAAGGTGCAGGGATGACCCGTCATCCAGGAGGTGCTCAGATGAGAGGGAGGGTGGGAGGGGTGTGGAGTGTATTTAGGGATGAAATGGGTGGGAGTGTTTTTTATGCCTTTCCCTTTTTGGCTACCTCCCTTGAAAGGGGGAAAAGCCTTGGTATATGTATGTATATGTATGTATTATTATTATTATTATTATTACTATCATTATTATTACTATCATTATTATGATCATTAACCTTATTATTATAATCATTATTATTTACACTATATAGTTGTTCATTGTGTTTACCTGCTAGAACTATTAAAGAATATATATATATAATATAGCGGGAGTGAGACGTCTACACATGAACGTACACGTACGCATGCGTAAGAGCACACACACGCACACACACACACACACACACACACACACACACACACACACACACACACACACACAAACACGCACACACACACACACACACACACACACACACACACACACACACACACACACACACACACACACACACACACACACACGCACGGACACCCACACACACACACACACACACACACACACACACACACACACACACACACACACACACACACACACACACACACACACACACACACACACACACACACACACACACACACACACGTATACACACATAGTGCACATACAGTATAGAAGTCCACGCGATCTTGCGCATGCGCCCTACGACCTGCTTTATCACCTATTTCTTATGAGAGAGGTTTAACAGGTACAATTGCTGGTGGCTGGACATGGAACGAACGGACATAATGATGTGGTCCAGTTGGATTCAATCGATCACGGACGGCACTCGGGAGGTTGGGGGGGGGGACCTTGTGACGCACTTACGCAGGGCTTGCCGTCTCTCTTCACAAAGGCCCTTCCATATTCTAACAAACCTTTCGTGTGTGTGTGTGTGTGTGTGTGTGTACTTATTTGTATGTGTATGTATTATGTATACTTACATAAATGTATATATGTATGTGTATGTATATATATGACTCATCCCTCGTTTTAAAGGACAAAAAGTGGGGAACACCGGTCCGATAATGCCCAAAGTCCGCAGTTACCGACGCCACGTCTGTAGTGCCTAATATCAACAATTACATTACGAAAGCAAGAGGGATGTTACAGTGCTGCAATTTTAATCAGTCACACCATCCAATCTATCAATGTTAAATACCTCTACACTGTAAATATACATTATGATACAGAAAAAATGCTTCAAATTGGATCGTATTCAGTGCTGCTACAAATCTATCTGCAGCACGTGGAACTTACAGACTGAGTCGGCGGCTGCAACAAATTTTGTCCGATGATTCCGATATCCGTTAAATGGAAGTCCGTACAAACGAGGAATGAGTGTATGTATATATGTATGTATATATGTATGTATGTATGTATATATGTATGTATGTATATGTATGCAACACAACTCATAAAAACACGGGGAAAATCAAACTTGCTCCAAACCTCTTGGAAATAAGAAATGTACTCCGAACGTTTTCGACTATCATGACATATTCATAGAATAAAGAAAGGTTACAAATCAACCCAATGGCATGAAGACAAGAAAGGAGAGAGGTCTGTGTCTGACCTAGAAGAGGTCACACACAGACCTCACTCAACCTGAGTCTGAGCGATGACATCGGGTCGTCCCAGGGTCTCTGCAGTTTGCTGAATTGTTTACAATTTTATAAATGATAAAATCATTCAATTACTGAAACCTCACACTGACATTTCTATTTTGATTAAAGGGTCCATTAATGTGAAGTCACCATTTGTTGTCCCTGTCAATTATTTTGGTTATCTCTAACATACACGAAAATAACACTGGACTATTGTCCTGTTTTGATGCTGTATTTGTGTTAGTTTACTCTCAAACTCAATTCTCGAACTGTTATTCCAGTATTGTATTTTCACGCCTCTTACATAGTATACTATAAACCCTACTTTTATTTTCAAAGAGGAAATTTGATAGAGTTCAATAAATGAGAGTTTAGACAATATGTCTGTGTGTGTGTGTGTACGTGTGTGTGTGTGTGTGTGTGTGTGTGTGTTACTTTTTCATTGCTAATTCTATTTTGTTTTTTACTTTTACAGGTAAGTCCTTCCTTATCTTTGATGAAAACGTCAGAATTTGGGTGAGTACAGATTTATTTTTCTGGTAATCTTTTCTCGATGTATTCTTTCCCTTTTAGTTGCTGCTAAGCTCCTGCGCAATAACCGCATATTATATGTTTTATCCCGGTCCCCTGAGCTATTATAGACAGAAAATTATGATTATGCGAAGCTCAGAAGAGATGAAATGAATAAAAAGTTCATCAAAATAAACACCGTGTGAGGACGGACGGAGCCCTTATTGTATTAGTACGACGTTTCGCCTTTTACAACTATATCAATTACAACAAGAATCTTGTAATTCATAAATCTGTAACAAGCAAAACGTACTAATAAAGACTCCGTCCCCAAATGGTGTTTGTTTTCATATATTTATCGGCAATTGGCAATTTCATATGAATAAGAAAGAGTAAAGTATCTTGTTGAAAAGCGACACACATGCGACGAAAACTTTTGAGAAGTTCAGTTAAATGACAAAGAAAAGGTACGAGGAAACATTCAACTTCTTAATGATATTTGGCTTTTAAAATTATCTATATGGCTGTGACACCAAAACATTCATTATTTTGATGTATGACAAAGGAAAATCTTGCAAGAGGAAAGTCCGGGTGATGGCGGTTCGAATCCTCCCGCGAGCGAGTTGGACCGAGGTCATGGTTAATCAAATTCCACGCTACAAGGTCCTCTGTAAGGGGCACCGTCCTAGCTCTCTGATAGGGGAAGCCCGCGACGTTAAACCGAATCATCTTGGTACGGAAGAGGAAGTATCAAAGGGACGGCACTGGGCAGAGACTAAGAAAGCTGCTGGTTGGCGGGGCAGGAGGTGAAATAAATGAAAGATCAAATTGCCTCCTCCTCCTCCTCCTCCTCCGAGTGCACGTTGCATCGAACACGACAGTTCATGACGTGACTGGATGGACTACACGCACGGTGTCTCAGCCAGGAGATCGTGGGGTCGAGCACGCACGGAGACATACGCAGAGATAAAGATCATCGTCAGTGTATATTAACACTTTGAAAGTGTACATCCCACGGAAAGGAGACCATGAACCCCTGGATGCGTTCCTGCAGTTGTACATTCACCAACAAAATTTCTGGCCCACCCAGAGTTTTTCTTAATGGAAAATCAAAGCTATTTGTCTCACAAATTATCTTTTTATCTAATCAAGAAAATTACCTAACTATAAGATGGGTACAACTTAGGAAAATATACCATGTACTCGACAAAAAATAATGATATTGACCTTTTGAGAACAGTAGCGTTGGTCAGAAATTTTGATCGTGACCGAACATATGTAACATATGTTATGGATATCAGTTTTGCATTGTGATTAACACATCATAATGGCGCGAGATTGTCCAAAAGGATAGAAGCGCTGATAAACTAAAGACCATAACAACAACAAAAATAAATGGATCATGAAGGATAATAGATCTATAAAACCGAACTTCGCATCTAAAGAAACACATTTTAACAATGATGAATATTCTGTGCAAAGTTAGCGTGTTGCCCGGGAGATGCATAATGTAAAATGAGAAGATTCTGTGGCAAGAGATGATATCACATCATACACTTGTCCACAAGATGTCCTAAGACTGTGTTGAAAACTTCACGGGCCAGTAAGCAGGGTCTAAAACGAAAGAAAACGTTTACCAGGACCCCAACGGACAGATTAATCCGGAAAGTGTTTGAGGCAAGAGTGGAGGGCAAGAGAAGGAGCGGAAGACCGAAGTAAATGGGAAGGAGAATGTGAATACTTAAGAGGAAGGAAATAATACTTAGTAAACTGGATGTATTTGTACACAACGGACGAATGAAGGAGGAGCCACGGGGAAGGGCAAAAGAAAGTAAAAGGGAAGAGAAGAAAGGAAGAAAAATGAGGGAGATAGGGATGAGAGGAAGGGGAGGGCACGAAGGAGGAATGGGAATGAATGTCTCAAATGACAGTTAAGAAAAAAGGAGGAAGATAGAAATTTAATTATTATGTTTCGCTTTGTACCTGAAAACCCCTTTGGCTACTGGGAAGGTGCTGCACAAGAATGAATGAAATAGCCTGGTGGCAGACAGAACAGAAACAAAAGTGCCACCAGGCAATGAAGGTGTTGGCATGCAATCCTGCATGCAGAGGCAACAGTGAAACTCGGAAGGGGGGGTTGACGAGTTACGCGTTTATTAATCAGTGGGTTGTGCGTACATGGGAGCGCTAGGTGCGCACGGGAAGACAGATGGGCTTCGACTGGCATGGGGGCAACGTCATTTGCTACACAGGGCGAAGACGATGCCACGCCTAGTATAAGTATGAAAAGGGGCCTTGTCGGCCGTACGAATGGGGTCCTTGTACGGGGCACGCCACAACACTATGGTACCCTGCTCTGTGCTAGTATCCTAGGGCAAAGCACTATACCACAGAAGAGAGTAATCGAGGTATGCTATGACCCCGCGGTTGAGAAGAGGGTACATCCGGATTAAAAGGAAAAGTGACATCTGGTATTCGCTGTCGCTGATGGGTCAGTGCAGCCACCAGTCAATGTTGCAGGTTGAGGTGTTGATTTCCATCTTGGATGAAAATGTGTGAGTCTGGGGAGGGGGGAGTACGTGTATATGAGAGAACGAGATAGACAAATTGACAGAGAGAGAGAGAGAGAGAATGCGTGTGTGTTTATAGGAGTGTCAGAGAGAGAGTTTGAATTTCACCGACGGTAAGCTACCCAAATCGAGGGCTGCATAGTTCATAGGAAAGGCGAGGAAGTATGACGATACGAATCAAACGAGCAGTTAGGGGTAGGTAACATGATTATCATCCTTTACCACTTTCTTCAGTGATGATACTCTTGTGTACAGTTGCACCGAGGATTTATGTCTAACCCCTCCACGCCTACGCACAATACCTTCCTTCATACTCATTTCCTGAGCACCTAACAGCTGAGGCCCCCATCCGCCAATGTCGCAGCCAGCTGTGTTTTCCGCACCTATCTATATTCCTCACGCCTACCAGCACTCACACCCCAGACCTCTTCCGTCACCTGTTTACAGCGTTTGTACCCTCCATTAAGACTCCTGTGGCTCCATATGGTTCTTATAGTGCTGGCACAGAAGCCTAGGTTGGGCACATATATTGCGGCGACTTGAGGAATCGCCTTTGGGCATGACCTGTGCCCGAAGTTTTCCTCCCGAAGTACCCTGAGTGGGTGAAGGGTGGGTGCTTACCTTCACTGACCCCCAGCATGAGATGGAATCGGATTTTTGGTACGTGTATGTGTGTATCCTGGTTTCTTGGAAACTCGGTAACTTCTTATAAGTTCTTCGTCTTGTTCTTCGCCTTCGTCTTCGTCTCTTGCTTTTCAGAGTCCCCTGCCAATTGAAATCGTTTCCCAAGAGGAGTCACATGATTGAATAAAATCGAATGGCGACAGCTGGAATAAGGGGGTGAATGCGACATGAAATAATAGGCGTTAATACTATCTATCATCATGTAATGAGAAACGGATTTAGAGTAATTAGTGTTGTCATCGTTTTTTTCTATTATAAGACGCCTTCATTCAGTCGTGTGCTTTGGTGGCGTAATAGGAAGCGTGCTGGTCTCGTATTCGTTCAGTTATGGGTTCGAGTCTTGCACTTTTCCCCGACTGTCAACAGTGACTGTCACCTACCGCAATAGTCCAATAGCACAAAACAAAGGTGACGGCTTCGGCCGTAGCCACGCGCCTCTTGACGTAGACTCCTCACCACCACCTTTATTCAGCTGAAAAGGATTCGGTGAAAATAACACTTCAGTCATCGATCTCCGTGGATCTGCTGTAGTGTAGCACAGAAGTGGGCAACCCTTGGCACGCGTGCCAAACCTGGCACACTAACTACTTTCTTCCGGGACACGAAACCCAGAGCTCACCTTAGAAAAATAATTACTAGACCTCCAAGTTCTTTTGTACGATCAATGGGAGGAGGATGAAGGCCCTGGGAGTTGACGGGAGTGGGCCCATACAATGTGGGTCTTTAATTTTACTACTGTGGCACGCAAAAAAAAAAAAAAGAAAAAAAGAAAAAAAAATTGTCTGACTTTGGCACCGGCACTTGAAAAGGTTGCCCACCCCTGGTTTAACCTCATCTTTCTGCTGAACAGAATCTTGCCAAAAATTCGGGTCAAAAATCCAAATTGCGCGTCACGGTGGTAAAGGGATTTGTGATTTCAACTAACTACCTCCCCCTCCCCCCCTCGCCGTGCCTTATCCTTGAATGACAGACGATTCATAGAAAATGTTAAAATAAGAATAATGTCCAAAAGATTTCGACCATCCTATGGTTATTATCTTTTATTCAAAACGCTTGTTGCTTATTATATGCATTTCCTGCACAACAAGATATTTTGTACTGTAAAAAGAATATATGCATTAATGTACACAGATTTAAAAAGATACAAAGGATGGAAATGTTGATAAACTATAGCCTATAACAACAACAACAACATTAACAATAACAACTGTGTTTTGAGAGCGATTAGAAGTACATAAAGGAGACGAATATAATTACAACAATTCACAATTGTACTCAAATGGTGGAGATCCACCTCGCTCGAGCCGGGAGCTCTGCCGTTCGCAAACGGCGCGACTTGACGCGATCCTGAACGTTTCCAAGAACGGCAATCAATTTCGGAGACATCTGCCGAGTCAGAACCACTCAAGGCTCACCCCCACCCCACCCCTCCCCACGGGCAATCATTTGACAATCAAGCCTTCGCTCGTCTTGCGTTCTGACGGAGTGAGGCCGGTGTCACACTGCCCGGCGCCGCCGTCGCGGCCTCTTGATGTTGGCGACAGCGAATTCTCCCCTATTAGGAGTCATTAGACCCCAAAGGTTATGAGACAATTTCAACCAAGTGGGAGGGGGATGGTGGTCGTTGTATCAAGTTCTGGCTACTGTCGCCAGGTGATTTCATTAAGCTAATTGAACTTGCCCCCCCCCCTCATCTGGCCGCATCCGACTTCGCCGCGTAGTGTGAGACCAGCAGGAAATGCTGACTAGAACGCAGTGTTACCAATTACTGTAAATTGAATCAATTTAGGACCTTTGCACTGTCCTATTCTAGGATGTTTTTATGATTAACGTCGGGTGATTCTATTCAGCTGCATATATATATATATATATATTATATATATATATATATATACATATATATATATATATATATATTGTCAGTGTATTTGGGCAGGAGTTTTTCTCTAATGCATGTTTCATTAAAAGTGATGGCTAGTTGTGCATTAATAATTTACTATTGATTATAAAGAACATGATTTTTATATGAAAAAGGTCATCCGATTTGTGAAGGTCTTTGAACGAGCTGGTGGATCATCTGGGATTGAATGATTCAGGGACCCTTAGGGGGACCACAGAAACCTACCAAGTGCTTCGCAGGACGGGGAATTCAATATGTTACCACATTTCCCCTTTCATGAATATACACTTGATTTTATTTTTGGTGTCATTTTTTGTACAACGAAAACAATCTGATTATAAACACCAATTCCTGTGAAAAGAATCTTTTTTATAAACAATACTTACCTACAAATGTAAAATGACTACATCCTATCTAATTACGTATCAAAGGATTCTCTGAATACAAGTAAGGGTTCCACAAAGCTTGAGAGATTGAGAAAGTCTCCTCTGTACCACAAATGGGGCAATGTGACCTCCCAGCCTCCTTCCTCGGCGCTTCTTCTCATAACTTCGAGTTAACGGCTCATTCAGCGACTCGTCTTTCACGGAGACAACCGTTTGTTTGCTGAGACTCTTTAAGTCTTATAAGACAACTGCACATTTTCTTGGTTGTCTTTCGAGGTGCTCTGTGGTAGCTGCCAGTAGGGCGCTGTTATGAAGTATGCATTCCACACACACACACACACACACACACACACACACACACACACACACACACACACACACACACACACACACACACACACACACACACACACACACACACATATATATATATATATATATATATATATATGTATATATATAAATATATATGTATATATATGTATATGTAGATATATATATATATATATGCATATGTATATATGTATATATATGTATATGTATATATATATTATATATGTATATGTATATATATATTGTATATGTATATATGTATATTATATATGTGTATATGTATGTATTTATGTGTGTATATATATATATATATATATATATATATATATATATATATATATATATATATTACAGTTACATAGGTAAATGCACACAAAGAAAACAAAAGTATAATATTTCAGCGATCGTTGGTGTGTTTCCCGTAGATTCTTGTGTCTGTTGAGTAGTGTCTGCCTTGCAGACTTTTTTCCTTTAAGAAACTTCAGTTCCAGTATTACAGATCTCGATTTTTTTAACTACATTTAACGGTTTAGATAATTGTTCCTCCTGTTACAGGCGATTTCATTCGGCAAGGGGAAACCCTTAATCAGGTAAAGGTTAATTACGTTATGGCGCATCGCCACTTGTATAGCTTTTATTTTGGTTAAAGGCAGGCGATTTTATTCAATTACAAAATAGTCCTCTCCTGGAGGGGTCGATCCACATCACGATTTTTTTTTTTAGGAATGAATCTCGTATTACTTAGGAAATCGATTCACATAAGCGAGTATATAAGAGATGAATAATGGAGTGAAATTGTAAGCGATGGAATCCTAATGTCTACAATTCACCGCCAATTTAGCCTGGTATTGGGGTGCCCTCTTCTTACTGAAAACGTAAAATTGTTCTTCAACTTGAAGGTATACGTGTTGTGGGACACCAACATTACGGTGCATTATCACCGTCGTCATGTAACGATACGTGACGTTGATGACTACAGATGGATATAATGACGACCGTGTCAGGCGTGACAAATCGTCTGTGTCGTTAAATGTCGAGATGGGCACATCACGCGTTGTGCTCGTGACACGTGAGGCGAAGAAGGAACAAGTTGTTGTCCTCTGAACTCTGAACAGCTTTGCTGAAGGCGAAAAGTAATCTCTCGTGCGTCGTTTAATTCTCTTAGCCGTGGAGAGCAGCACAGCCTTGGAAATCAGGGAAAGGCGAAAGTCATTCATTCGGAGGTCGCCGCGCAGGAGTATCCGTCCAGCCTCTTCGCCTCCGAAGGTATGCCGCTGGCAGCGTGGCCAGTAGGTACACGAGTAGGCAGGCTGGTGAAAGGTACAGAAGATGGAAGGGAGGAGGGAGGTCTGCCTAGGACGGGCTCGCTTTCTCTCTCTCTCTCTCTCTCTCTCTCTCTCTCTCTCTCTCTCTCTCTCTCTCTCTCTCTCTCTCTCTCTCTCTCTCTCTCTCTCTCTCTCTCTCTCTCTCTCTCTCTCTCTCTCTCTCTCTCTCTCTCTCTCTCTCTCTCTCTCTCTCTCTCTCTCTCTCTCTCTCTCTCTCTCTCTCTCTCTCTCTCTCTCTCTCTCTCTCTCTCTCTCTCTCTCTCTCTCTCTCTCTCTCTCTCTCTCTCTCTCTCTCTCTCTCTCTCTCTCTCTCTCTCTCTCTCTCTCTCTCTCTCTCTCTCTCTCTCTCTCTCTCTCTCTCTCTCTCTCTCTCTCTCTCTCTCTCTCTCTCTCTCTCTCTCTATCTCTCTCTCTCTCTCTCTCTCTCTCTCTCTCTCCTCTCTCTCTCTCTCTCTCTCTCTCTCTCTCTCTCTCTCTCTCTCTCTCTCTCTCTCTCTCTCTCTCTCTCTCTCTCTGTCTGCCTATCTATCTATTTATCTATCTATCTATCTATCTATCTATCTATCTGTCGTGAGGGTGTCTTGATAGATCGTCGGTTAGAGAGCTCGCTCAGGATCCCAAGAGCGGTGGAATCGAACACTGACCTGTGCTACTGCGGGGCCGGCACCTGGAAGGTGATGGGTTCCTGCAAGCGTAGAAAAAAAGACTAAAAATAAGAATAAAATAGAAACAAATAGGTATATTACAAAGACGACTAAGATGGAAAAAGACTAAGAGGAAGAAGAAGAAGAAGAAGAGAAAGGAGTAGATTGAAAAAGAGACCAAGAAGAAGAATAAATAAACAAATAAAGAAGGAGGAGGAAGAGGAGAAGAAGAAGAAGAAGAGGAAGAAGTGGGCTATCGTGAGACAGGAAGGAATTCGTCCAACAATCGATTGCACGAGAGGTGGCCGTAGACGCTACCCCCATCCCCCTCCTCTCCTCCTCCCCCCCTCCCCTCCTCTCCCCCTCCCCCTCCCCCACCACCTCCGCCAGCCCTTAGCGCTCATTTAACGACCCTTTGGCACCTAAGGCTCTGCACAGCGACCTCCTCCTCCGTGTGGTCGGAGTCGCCTCAACGTATTTGAAAGTTGCGAAGTAACGTCCTGTATATATATATATATATATATATATATATATATATATATATATATATATATATATATATATATATATATATAATATATTCAGAATTTGAATTTAATTTTTGTCGGGGCATATCAAAAAACCCTTTGCTAGGAAAAGGTTTCTCCTACCGCTACACACACACACACACACACACACACACACACACACACACACACACACACACACACACACACACACACACACACACACACACACACATATATATATATATATATATACATACAT
>NC_134803.1:56594619-56597119 GCF_046742065.1 Oratosquilla oratoria | reverse complement strand
TCTCTCTCTATCTATCTATCTATCTATCTATCTCTTTCTCTATTTTCTCTTATTTCCTTGTTCTATCCAGTCGTAAGAATATAAGAAGATAAGAATGGAGGAGACTGTATGAGATCATAAAGCCTGCACTAGGTAGTTCCATGTCCCTTACCACCTATCAACCCCTATCACTACATGGCTACTGAGTCCATTCCATTCATTTCTCTTTCTCTTTCGTCATTGTTGACCTTCTCCAGGTTTGATCCCTATCAACAATAATTTTCTTCCATCTTTTGTTTATTTTTCTTCCCAATTGTCTAATCCCTTCCTTTAAGCCATATATACATTTGTCCAGATATTTCCTTCTTTTCATCCATATCTTTGTGTTCAGGTATGTTTCTTTCTTTGCTTCTCCCTCTTTTATCTTGGTTAGTTTCCATTTTCTATCTCCCTTTTTTTGTGTCCTTTTTTCGTCCACCCTCTACTTCCCGTTTCCATTCTTTTGCCGTTTTCTATTCATGTCTTTGCCTTATAGTCGTCAACCTCCCTATCCTCTTCCTCACCTTCTCTTCCTCTCCCTCATTCCCGTCTTCCGCTTTCCCTTTCCGATTTTCTCTTCTGGCGCACCTGACCAAGGTCCTGTTTCTTCTCCTCTCCTCCTCCTTTTCTTCCTCCTCCTCCTCTCCCCTCTCTTAGCCCCCCCAACCCCTCATCTATCCCCCCCCTTCCCCTCTTTCTCTCATTCCACACTCTCTCCTTCCGCTTCCCCTTTCCGTTTTTCTTTTCTAGTCCGCGCGATCACGGTTCTCCTTCTCCTCTCACTCCTCCCCTCCCCTTCTCCCTCTTAGTCCCCCCGGCCCCCGCGGCTGTTCCTTACCCCCCTCCCCCCGTTTGCATGACACAATGCCTGGCCCCCCTCGTGCCAGTGTCTCAACTAACCAGTGTAGTGGACGCTGCGTTCACCGTTGAGGCACAGGTATATTGTGTTAGTTGTGGACTTGGCATAACACAGGCCTTCCGCGGTGCCCCATTGACATCCTGGCTGGCACCAGGGAACAAGGGTGCCAGGCTTAAGTGGTTTATGATGTCCAGGTGGTGGTGATGGTGGTGGCCGCTTTGGAGGAGCCAGTGTGTGTGTGTGTGTGTGCGTGTGTGCGTGTGTGTGTGTGTGCTGGTGGTGCGTTTGTTTTGGTAAAACACGAGTGGACACGAGTGTAGAACCCGCCAGCCACTGACCTGTAAACTTTCTGCGGAGCTCTGGTCGATTGGAGTGAAGTGCTTCTCTGGTTAATCTGCAAACGTTTCGTTGTGCAACATACAGTGACGGCCAAGTGCTACGAAAGACCTTTCGATATCAAGGTTATTAATTCTAAGATACTCCAACTAACTCGGTGAACTAAGTATGACGCTTCCATCAATGTGTTTAAAAGAAATAATGTAGTGGAAACTAATACGAACGCTGATGTTTTTGGCATGTTTGTAAATGTAGCTGTGTTTTTTTTTATTATCATTACATCAGAAGTGATTTGTTATTTTGGGTGAATATTCAACTGGGGGAATTAAGTCATGACGAGGAGTTGATAACAAATTGAAGTTGTCTTATTGAAGTAGCAGACTTTGTTGGGGAAATGAAGTTATGACAGAACGACCGTAATAAATTGGAGTAAAGTGTTTCAAAAGTACAGTAAAGTGCTTCTTTAAGAAAGCAAATTCCTGGCAGGGGAAATAGTGTGATGAAAATACAACGGAACACATACAGATAACCTTACCAAGCCGCGTTAAGCCACCCTGTCGAGGTAAAGAGGTTGTATAATCCTTCAGGGGGTAGACCGGTCCTGTAGTGGTCTACTAAAGATGAAAATGCACAAGCACACTTCGTAGGGGTTGTGAGGTCGTGAAAGTGGGGAGTTGCAGCTGAAGCGGAAGTAGAGTACTTCATTGGTGGGGGAGTTGAGGGGAGGCCTGAGTTGGAGGGGAGTTGAGGGGAGTATCAGGTGAGGTCAGCAAGCCCGTGACAGGAGCTCGATAATGGATTCATGTTTGGTTAATGTCCCACTCTTTCTTTATAGCCCTGGAACACTATGCTCATGGGGTTCGACCTCGTGTAGGCCCCATGGTGTTGTCATTGTTTTATGTGTATATCGTTTTAGCTCTTGTGGTGTCTGTTTAGGTATGTATGGATCTATTCGAACTATATCAAACGATGGATACACTTTTTTGTTTAATTGAATCACATAATGAATACCAGACGAAAGACAGTAATATTATTGTTATTCATTTATAAACTGGTTTGTGTACCTGTTTGTTTATCTATTTATTTGTTGTATAAAAACGTATAATATTATTTGGGTGGTGGAAACGCAGAAGACATCTGCTGGGGGTCATTTGGCAGCATTCACAAACGTCAGCAAAGTAGCACAGAATGATAGTGACTTTGATATTCTTTAATCTCGTGTTTTTCTTTTATCCACGGACGTTGCTTTAGTAAACGAAGAAGACTAATCTCACTAAAGGAATTCGT
>NC_134803.1:56562119-56587119 GCF_046742065.1 Oratosquilla oratoria | reverse complement strand
TTGCCAAAGGGTAGAATAGACGAAATCATATGGAAATACAGTGCCTGTTTCATATCAGCAAAATATGAAAAAGCAAAGAATATGACTATTACTCTCTTTACCCCAGTGGTGTGTCATAAATAAACGAATAGATAAATATATAAATGAATAAACGAGTAAATAAATAAATTAAAATCAAGAGCTCTGACTAGCCAGACGATTTAATTACTCTGAAACACAACCCTCGAGATGGAAAAAAAATGTTTGGTGGGCGTTCTCCACGCGCCCTGTGTAGTTCGTCCACCTCTGGTCATTACCGTGATTCTCGGGCAATTAAGTCCAATCAGACAACGCCCTCTGGTCATCTTGTGTGAGCGACAAGTATTCTTGGAAAGCCTTTTTGTTTGATCTAGATTAAAGCTTATCAGGAGGAAGGCCGCAGGCAGGCGTGACGAAGGAAGTGAGAAGCGTGGATGAGATGTAGACTCGCCGTAAGCGCAATGAACGAAAAGCGCGAACGAAATGATATGGAAATCAGAGTGGTTTACGATTTATCATTCAGATGCTGTGGCGATGCGGTCACGAAGTCATCGTGTATTTGTGTGAACACAGGTTCGAGTCCCAGGAATTGATGGTGATTGCCACATTCTCTAACTATCCAACCATTATTATATTTATTTATTTATTTATTTATTTATTACTTTTTTCATGACGCAAACTTCTCGATATGTTCAGTTCGTTTCTCTGAAATCGTCGGTCCTTTGTTGTTCCTTTGGGCAGTCCTGGTCCTCATCTCGTGACTCGTTTGACCAAAAGGTCCCTTCCCCCCTGAACCGAAAAAGACTGGCGTCAAAGCAGTCCATCGGTCCCTAAACAACTTAAACAAAATAAAACCCACAAATGACGTCACCATGCTGAAAGGTTTAGTCCACGAGGGCCGAAGGCTTTCTCAAACGTAAATATGGCATTAACCAGAACAAAAGTGATAAAGGGACTACCCTCCGTTAAAGGGCGACCCAGCACCCACGGCGGAGAAGAAAGTGAAAGCCCTGTGACCTCGCTTGGGAGGAGGGGGGGGAGAGGGAGAATCATTGTCAAAGGCCCATATGACGTCACACTTACCCCCCACCCCAGCAGTGCCGTTAACATCACTGCATCAAGCAAGTATTATGACAGTGACTTCGGCACGGGTTGCACTGCAACGCGACAGTGATGATGGCATCACTGGGAGCATTGCTACAGTGTTGTTATATGGCAGCGCGATGTGATGTTTTTAACGATTATTTTTTTCAGTTTTGTATTTGTTAATTTATTTATTTATTTGTCTTTTTGTCCATTAACTTGTTTATTTATCAATTAACTCATTAATTTATTGATCTATTTTTATCTATTTATTTGTTTGTTTATCTGTTTATTTATAAATTCTTTTCCATTTATTTGTTTACTTACCGACTTATCTATTCATTTATTTTGTTTTTGTACTTATTTTCTTATCAAACGAGTGAAACGTAAACAACTAAAGGCGCGAGATGACAAGGCATAATAGAGGATAAGGCGGTCTACACAGAAAATGGAGAAGAGAGGAGAGTCTAGAAAGAAGAGGAATAAGAAGAAGAAGCAAGGGTCAAGGAGGAGAAGGGAGGAGGTGATGGGATAGTAAACGGGAGATGCAAAACAAAGAAGAGAAGAGGTAGGAAGGGCGAGGAGAGAAAGGGGGAGAGAGTTGTAAGAGAGGGAGAGTATATGGGCGGTGAAAGGAGGAGAGTATGGCGAAGCGTGAGGCTGTTTGCACAGGGAAGGGAGGAAGGAAGAGTGACGAGAGGCGAGTCGAGGTGGGAGGAGGAGGAGGAGGAAGTGGGTTAATGAGGCGATTGTGAAAGGGGCGGAATATTTTTTTCTTTCTTCTTTTTTTATAATCTCGTTGCTATCTAGGGAGTGCCACGAAGGTCAATAAAACAAACCTGTTGGTGGGCAGAATGTAAAGGAAAGGTGCCAACAGGTAAAGAAGGAAGAGGAGGAGGAGGAGGAGGAGTAGGATGGGGAGGCAAGGGAGGAGGAAGAGGAGGAGGAGAGACGAGTGTGGAGGAAAATAACGAGGAAGTAGGGAGAAGACGAAAATGAGGACGAGGAGGAGGAGGAGGAGGAGTAGGAAGAAAAGGAGGAAGAGGTGAAGGAGGAGAAGCAGGAGGAGGACGAAGAGTAAGAAGTGAAGGAGGAGGACGAAGAATAGGAAGAGAAGAAGGAGGGCGAGGAGTAGGAAGAGAAGGAGGAGGAGGAGGAGGGGAGGACGAGGAGGATGAGGTCAAAGTTCTTAAACTTGTATCCCCAAAAGGTACAAGATTGACTCACAAAAATACATTTTTCCTATTTTTTCTTTTTGTAAATGCATTATTTTGCTCCAATAACTGACCAAATCTAGACAGAAGGCCACAAAAGGATGTCGTAAGATCTCGAAGGGTATGAGCACTAGAACAATTCAAGACTAACTTTCGATAAACGAAACGGAGAAAAACGAAAATTTAAACTGACCTAGAGATGTGTTAGGTCTTGATGGACAATTCAACCTGACGCGTGGATTCGGAATACCAATGAATCCACACAGGTGCCTCCTCCGTCCCTTCTCGGGTGAAAGTATTCCTCGGGTGGGAGGTGACGTCATGTGGGGGGAAAGGGTCTTCCTTCTGTTGAGGGCTCTCGATCTCCACGAGAGTCTGAGGAGGCGCGTCGGAGTTTGCTCTTGATGGCAAATTTGAGGACACTCAAACTCGACCCATGATGGATCAGGACTGTGCAGATGTATTTTCAGCTGTTGTGTCACTCTTGCGATTTCGTTGAGATATTAGATAGATTGAATGAGCGATCCACCGGCTGCGCAAGTCCATGCTTTGCAGGGAATTCGGCCTTCGAGCCCTATCCAATATCTACAAATTGACGGCCATACAAAAATTTCCTCTCTTTTTTTTCACATTTTATGAAAAATAAACAATTACCAGGCATAGATAGATTGAATGAGCGATCCACCGGCTGCACAAGTCCATGCTTTGCAGGGAATTCGGCCTTCGGGCCCTATCCAATATCTACAAATTGACGGCCATACAAAAATTTCCTCTCTTTTTATCACATTTTATGAAAAATAAACAATTACCAGACATAGATAGATTGAATGAGCGATCCACCGGCTGCGCAAGTCCATGCTTTGCAGGGAGTTCGGCCTTCGGGCCCTATCCAATATCTACACATTGACGGCCATACAAAAATTTCCTCTTTTTTTCACATTTTATGAAAAATAAACAATTACAAAGCATAGATAGATTGAATGAGCGATCCACCGGCTGCGCAAGTCCATGCTTTGCAGGGAATTCGGCCTTCGGGCCCTATCCAATATCTACAAATTGACGGCCATACAAAAATTTCCTCTCTTTTTTTTCACATCTTAAGAAAAATAAAACAATTATCAGGCAAAATCATTTTTACCGCTCCACTGACAAAAATGTCCAAATTTACTTATTTTAGAAAATGAGAGGCTTTTGAAGTTTTATGTATACTAGAGAAGTTCGTAGTATCATGTAAAGGAAAGATGTTGATCTTCTGCACCACCTGACCTTGTTGGTATTTAATGTTTTTATTTTGGTTATCACTAAAGTATTCCATTCATCTTAGTGAGCTCTCGGTATCGTGGACAGAAAGAGATTTGTATTGCCTTGTACACATGCTGATAAGCAATTGGTTATCACAAATATGTCTTATCAAAAAAATTGTTTACGTTTGAGTTGTGGCACTTAGCGACAGGGACATGAATGAATATTATGAAAAAATAAATAAAGAGTTACGTACATCGCTTTCTTTTTCTAGTAATGCCAGATTATTTTATTCACCTGAGCTCGTGGACTTTGAATAGAACGACCTTTCAACCGATCGAGACCCCGTTTTGTCTCGAACCTTTTCTGCGATCGAATAAAATCGTCTGTAAGGAACCAAGCAGGCAGGGGCGTACACAGGGGGACGCTTCATGGCCACGTGGTGCGGCGTCCATCGTGAGCCTACGATGGACCTCTCACGGTGGGTCCCTAATATGGAAGGCATCCTAAAAGTGCCTTCTGCTCTGTACGATTATTGTTCAACGATGATCGTTCGTGGCTCAACGATGATCGTCAAACATAAGAACAGAAGAAATAAAGGAGACTGCAAAAGACCATAAGGCCTACACTAGGCAGCTCCGTATCCATCACCACCTGTCATCCCCATCCATAACGTTGTCTAATCGTTTTTTAAAACAACTGATAGTTTCAGCGCTTACTACGTGGTTACTAAGTTTATTCCATTCATCGACCACCCTATTTGTAAACCAATTCTTGCCTATTTCCTTCTTAAATCTAAATTTGTCCAGTTTATACCCATTACTGCGAGTCCTGCCCTGTTGTTTTATTATGATGACCTTGTTTGCATCACCCTTGTTATAGCCTTTGATCCACTTGAACACTTCTAACGATGGTCTATTGCGCTAATTCTTTGTTTCTAGCGACTCTAGCTGCAGCCGCTCGATGCAAAACAGCTCCACCATTCAAAAACAAAGAATTGATGTTCTAGATAATCGTTTGACGATCATCGTTGAGCCATGAACGATCATCGTTGAGCGATAATCACACCGAGCAAAACTTACCTTTAACTAACAAGGCTCACTTCGCTCGCCACTTCCCCTCCTCCCTCCTCCCCCTCCCTCCTCCTCCCGTCCCCCCTCCTCCCCTCTCTTCCTCTCTCCCCTCCTTCCCTCTTCCCCCTCCCTCCTCTCGCCCCCCTCCTCCCCCTCCCCTCTCCCCCTCCCTTCCCTCCTCTCCTTCCCTCCTCCCTCCTCCCCCTCCCTCCTCCCTCCCATCTCCTCCCGTCCCCCCCTCCCCCCCTCCCTCCCTCCCTCCCCTCCCCTCCCCTCCTCTCCTTCCCTCCTACCCCTCCTCCTCCCTCCTCCCCCTCCCTCCTCCCTCCCTCTTCCCTCCCCCTCCTCCCCTCCCCTTCTTCCCTCCCTCCATCCCTCTTTCCCCTCCCTCCTTCCCCTCCCTTTTCCCCTCCCTACTCCCCCTCCCTTCCCATTCCCCCCTCCTCCTCCTCCTACTCCTCCTCCCCGTCCTCTTCCCCCCCCCCCTCCGTGAGTGTTACGTCCCACTGCATCGTATACGCCCACAACAGTTGGATAACTTCTTGGGCCGATGTCCCTGGAATCAGTCGAAGTAAAGATATCTTCGGTGTGTCCAAAGATTGCTTTGTCAGTCGGGCCGCAGTGCGGCCTCGCTCTCAGGTTATTATCACCTTTATCGGGGAAAGAGAGAAAGGAAGGAACCAAGACTTTTTTTTTTTTCGAAAAAAAAAAAGTTGTGTCGCTGTCCGTGTAAACATTGAAGACACGGCAGAGCTCAGAATCGTGTGAGATTTTTTTTCTGTTTGGAGGAAAACAGACTGGTTACGGGAACAAAGGCTTTGTCCTTTTTATTTATTTATTTATTTGTTTATTTATTAACTTTATTTATTTTTTTTTTTTTTATACGCGGGCTTCTGCATCGCGGTTCGGAAGCCTAACGAATAGTCCTTTGAATAATCAAAATGAAATAAATAGATAATGATAATGATAATTAATAATAATAATGATAATGATAATAACAATAATCAGTAATAGTAAAAATAATAATAATAATGATAATAATGATGATGATGATAATAATAAAAGACATATAAAGTCCATAATAATAGCATGGTTGGATACTTTTCCAATTAAAAAAATGTCATGCTGTAAGATAACTCGAAGCCTATTTTCATGTCCTCGAAATTTATCCTTTTTCCCCCTTTTCTAGGGTTTCCTTAAATGTACATTTCCCTAAAGTCATCCTTTTTCTCTCCACTTTAACTTCCCCATACCCCGACTGTATAGGTACGTGCCTGTGACTTAGCTACCTCCCTTACGAGGGGGGGGAAAGCTCTTGTTTTTATAGACAGCAATTTCCCCATTTCACAAAAGAACAACGAGGTAATTGTGGTCTCTTACTGAAGGCGGCTTTTGTGCGTCGACACAGTCTTTAACGTCCCACGACCTCTTGATGAACTTGAGAGAAATGTCTCGCAAGTCACTTGACCGTGTCACATGACAGGCGGGTGATGCGACACAACTTGGTGCTTCAGTGACACTCAGATAAAAAGAAAAATAGAATTAGAAAAGTGTCAGGAACAAGAACGCACTATGACTAACACCATAAAGCGAGTTCTTTGATGCAATGCATGTTGGCATGGGGGAAACAGTATTTGCAAAAAATTAATATGAGTGATTAGATGAACAAATAGATAAACAAATATATGAATCAACAAATAAATAGATAGTAAATGGATGAACAAGCACGTTCATTACAAAGAAAACTATAAAATTGATGAGGGAAAAGAAACTAATCATAACTATGATGAATATATACAAAGAAATCAACAGTGACAACGTTTGGCACTTGAAGGCACTCAGCTTTGAAAAAAAAAAAAAATGAAAAAAAAAAATTGATAATCACGTTTGCCTCGGACACCCACCGGTAGGTGTTGGGGATCGAACACGGGTCACATTAGTTACGAGGAGAGTACGAAGCTCATCGCACCAACCCCAATGGACCGGAGTCACTCAGTGTTGTTTTATCATTGGAGAAAATTTTTCACTCAAAAAAGATCTATGTGTATGGTTTCTTCTGTCCCTTTCTGAAACCTCCTAGAATATCTCTCCTTTAAGGCCATCTATTTCGATAACTCCAACTCCAGCGATAGTGACAAGTGACGAGATAATAGGACATTTAATTTTGGTGTTCCGCCTCTGACCTTCACCTGATATACACTCGAGCGAGATTGGGGATATGTCTCCTTGTGGGCAGTCGTCCGCCCGCCTGACATTGTGTAATCCCAGACCGTGACTTTTATTCATTATTTATTCATTTATTTGTTTATGTATTTATTCATTTACTTTTTCATATATCTATTATTTATTTGCTTATATTCGTATCCATTTCCTTATTTATTTGTTTATTTGATTTTTGGGACATTTAACTACTTATCAATCTAGTATTGATTAATACTAGATTGATAAGTAAGTAGATGTTCATTTGCTTATATATTTAATGAAATTATCAATTCATTGATCAAAATTGAATAATTTCATTTAGATATTTATTTACTTAGCTATCCATATAATCATTTACTTATTTCTCTATTCATTTATTCACTTATTTATTAATTTTCACTTATCTATTAATTTGTTTATTTAATTTTTTTCACCTACCTCTTTAGTCACCTTGAACAAAGGTCAGATTTAGATTTGTGGTCACGATGGAATCCAACTTCCATTTCCTTCACGGAATTGAGTTTCACTCTGTATCGCCGCATTGTTATCCTTTTGCTGGATTTCAGCATTTTTATCGAATTTCAGGATATGAAAGTCCACCACATAATTTTCGTTTTAGCAAAGGATATTCCTGAAGACACATGTATTAATAGTTGGTGGTGCTCCTCTTGATTATATTAATTGTTCAACTGTCGTACTCAGTTTACATTGACTGTATGTATATATATATATATATATATATATATATATATATATATATATATATATGTGTGTGTGTGTGTGTGTGTGTGTGTAATAAAACCACTTGGAAAATAAAATGAAAGGTGACCAAACGTTTTAGTCTATCTAAGACATTTTCAAATGTCGTAAATAGACGAAAACGTTCGGTTACCTTTCATTTTATTTTCCAAGTGGTTTTATTAGACACTTTGTGAATCAAGTGTTTTTGTGATTTATCCGCATATATACAAACATATATATATATATATATATGTATATATATATATATATATATGCAGTATATATGTATATATATATATATATATATGTGTGTGTGTGTGTGTGTGTGTGTGTGTGTGTGTGTGTGTGTGTATGTGTGTATGTGTGTGTGTGTGTTAGCGGGAGCAGCTTTCTTCCCCTGAAGGGATAGTCTACTCCGTTACCGTGTCCGCGAGAGGAGGAGAGCAATCTGATCTGTGGCTATGGGAGAAGGGTCAGGGTCAGGGACTCCCATGTTGTTTTTGTTTTATTTATCTATTTATTTATTTATTTTCATAATCTCTTCGTCCATGCAATGAAACACCACTCCTAGAGTCGTCAATTTCTTTTAGGTATAAAAAAATAGGATAAAATTTATAGTGGTAATAATGATAATAAATTAATGTCTATGTGTTTATCGAGTAATAAATTATCCGTGGTTTGGAATATTCTTCGGGTTCTTTTCTCCCGGTGGCCTTCGCATCGTCTGCAGACCGTTTGGTGCAGTCTGTTGTTCTTTCCACCTAAGTCAAGAACACTGCAGATTCCAATACCCATCTTTGTTGGATTCCGTTTATAATATCCCATTTATACTGACAACCTGTCCTTTACTTTTGTCCTCGTGTATGACTTTTACTTGTCATCTGTTCTTGGAGTGTCTTTCTTATGGTCCAATTCCCACATTGGTAGATTGTGTGGTACCTTGTCAAAGGCGTTCTCCAGATCCAAGTACACAGAGTCCATCCATCCATCCATCCATCCATCTGTCTTTTGGAGCACATTCGCCGCCGCCGCCCTCAAGCAAGTAAAAGCTGATTTGGGGCTCACGGCTTTCCATTTTTCAAATCTAGATTGTTTGTCTGTCAATATGTCCATCTGTTGAAATCATCTAATCCATCTTTCACCATTCTCTTTCGTGTGTGTGCGCGTCTGTGTGTATGTCTGTGTGTGTGTGCATCTGTGTGTGTGTGTGTGTGTGTGTGTGTGTGTGTGTGTGTGTGTGTGTGTATGTATGTGTGTGCATCTGTGTGTGTGTGTATGTGTATGTATGTGTGTGTGTGTGTGTGTATGTATGTATATATGTGTGTGCATCTGTGTGTGTGTGTGTGTGTGTGTGTGTGTGTGTGTGTGTGTGTGTGTGTATGTATGTGTGTGCATCTGTGTGTGTGTGTATGTGTATGTATGTGTGTGCATCTGTGTGTCTGTGTGCCTGCGTGTGTGTCTGTGTGTGCGTGTGCGTGCGTGTGTGTGTGTGTATGTGTGAGTGTGCACATGTATTTGTATGTGAAAGTTCACCTTAGTTGTATGTCCTTCCTCAAGATAAATTTCCACAGAAATGGAGAGCTGGAGGGAGGGAGGGAGGGAGGGAGGGAGGGAGGGAGGGAGCCGGCCGAGACCGGGGCGGCCGGGACTTCCAAAGCAGAACTTGAGGCGAGTTTACCGGTTCACTGGATCAGTAAGAGAGACTCGAAGTCTTGGCAAGCAAAAGTTAAGAAGGCAAGAGGAGGAGGAGGTGGAGCGAGAGGAAGAGGAGATGGAGAAGGAAGAGTTTGTGGAGGAAGAGGACGAGAGGGAAGATGTGGCAGAGGATGAGGACAAGAAGAGGAGGAGGAACAGAAAGAAGTGGTGGAGGAAGAGAGGAAGGGAGGAGAAAGAGGTGAAGAAGGAGGAGGGAGTGGTTGGTATCTTGGTGGTTCTTATGGCGGTTGTGGTTGTGGCCGTTATGGTTTTTGTTGTTGTTGTTGTTTTGTGGTGTCGGTGGTTGTGTGTTGGTGGTGATGAAGGAGGAGGAGGAAGAGGAGGAGGAAGGGGAAAATGAGGAGCAAGAGGTCGTCAAAGATTATTCAGATATGAAGGACAGCTTTACACAATATGTGTAAAATCGCAGAAGGAGCTACAATAGAAAACGTAAATGGAGTAGAGACGGTTAGGGAAGTATTCGACGGGTGGAAGAGGAAGAGGAGTGGAGGAAGAGAAGTGGAGGGACAAGAATGGACCTGGATACAGTGGACGGAGTAGTGGAGTGAGAGGTGTTGTGGGCTGGGAGTAAGTCTGCGAGTGGAGGTCGGTTATGGAGGTGGTTATGTGGATGGTTATGGAGGTGAAGGAGGAGGAGGAGGAAAAGTGGAAGACGAACGGAGGTCAGAGGATACGAGATAGCGGAGGGCAGGTGGACATCGTGGCTTCAAAAGAAAGCGAGGAAGGAGAGGATAATGATACGTAAAGATAAGTTTCAACAAAGGTGAAAAATAAACGAATATAAGAAGAGATGTGGAAGAGAAGACGAGAATACAATAGACATATAAATAAAAAATTGATAGAAATAAAAAAATATCTTTGATTCCATTTGTGAAATTAAACCCGTGTGTTTTACCCAGTTTACTACCATGTGATTTCATTCAGCAAAGGGAAAGTTACTGGACTCGAACTCGCGATTAAGAAGAAGCGAGGGAATAAAATCCTTTATCTATGTTTTTTGTGAAAATCATCAAAACCTCTTCTCTATGTTGCCATTCCTAAGCATCGGCCAGAATGAAGTCTCCTGATAATGTTGTCACAGCAAAAGTTTTTTTTTCTTTTTTTTTTTTTCTTTTTTTGAGAAGTTGGCGTGTTCTTACTATATCCCCTGTGGGTTTGGGAAGGTCCTTCAAGGGCAGGGAAAGAAAGAAGTATTTGGACATGAATGGAATCTTATATCTGTGGAATGATTGAATAATAGTCGCAGTAGTCTTATCCGGAGTTCCAAAAGGGTTCAATGAACAACAATCTTTGTTGAATATTATGAGCGAAATGTTTTGATGAAATGACTGCGAATTTAATTTTTTTTTTCTACATGACACATGGAATAGCAACGCAACCATTACATATTTTTTAGTAACGATCCGAGGTTTAAGAAATATCAAGCTGACCAGTAGAGTAATTATCGAACAAAATTAGAAACTAACTTTATTTAGTTGTTCTGTTGATCTTTTCAGAAATTTCCACAACGAAATTAGACGAGACAGAAACGCAAATTACGATGTATCTTTGACATGAATGAATGTTTTTGAAAAAATAGAAACGGCATTCCGTGCTCTGGTGAACTTAGGTGACCCTGGTTTTGAGACAACAATGACTGATAGAGCAACGAAGATTCAAAAAAAGGAGGACAAAAATGAAAGTATAATTTCTATCATTTCGAAAACTTTGCATGTCTGACAATAATACTTTTCATAACGCAACATACTCCCCAAATATTTTTGAACAATTATTTCGATTAACGTAAATGTAGCCTCATATTACTATAGCCTAGGTGGGAGGAAGCCCAGTCCTGTTCACTAACGTCACTATCTATCTATATCCCCAAAAAAAACTTTATCCCCCTTATAAGGGGGGTAGCCAGCCAAGGTATGCACCCATCCCTAACTCATCACTAATCCATTCCTAATTCATCCCTAACCCATCCCTCACCCATCCAATACCCTTTTGTTTCCCTAACGCAGACAAAGATATACTTCATAAAGACGTATTATCAGTTTAACGGAACATAAAATTTAGCTATTAAAGAAAGATATGAACTTCTAATATCTAGAAAAAAAAAATCTTAAATCCAGAAACCCCTGCGTACCAGAAGCACTGTCTCGTATTTTGGTGAAGTTTTGAAAGACGTTTTGGTATCGAATATTGAGGAGTTCTTCGGGAATTTTAAAGATTCCCGATAGAGGGTATCTGTACCTAAGATTTAGTATAGAGGTTAATTCCAAACGATTTCATTCAGGTGAGGATCGGGCCCTGAAAGGGGTTAAATGTACAAGACTTTTGATTAACCTTCTTCGAATTCTACTCTCTCTCTCTCTCTCTCTCTCTCTCTCTCTCTCTCTCCTTCCCTTTCTTTCTTCTCTCTTTCTCTTTTTTCTTTCTCACTCCCCCTCTCTCTACCTCTCTCTCTTTTCCCCTCTCTCTCTTTTCCTCTCTCTTTTCCTCTCTCTCTCTCTCTCTCTCTCTCTCTCTCTGTCTCTGTCTCTCTCTCTCTCTTCTCTCTCACTCTCTCTCTCTCTCTCTCTCTCTCTCTCTCCCTCTCTATATCTATCTCTATCTCTCTCTCTCTCTCTCTTCTCTCTCACTCCCTCTCTCTTTCTCTCTCTCTCTCTCTCTCTCTCTCTCTCTTCTCTCTCACTCTCTTTCTCTCTCTCTCACTCTTTCTCTTTCACACCTATCGGTCATTGGAGGCGAGGTGTGGCGAGAGATCGCGCACCCGTCTCCCTCACTTCCTTCGGGGTCACCGTTGGCACTCTTCCAAGCGGACGCCCCTTTAGACGCGGCGCTGCTGCTGCTCCTGGTAAAACGGTGAGGGACGGCCGCTGCATACACACACACTCCGACACTGGAACACTTTTGCAAGAAGTTTCATAAGACTCTGGATGGGATAACTTGCGACAGAAGTGAGTTTTGGGAGCCAGGTGTGCAATAAGGCTGCGTCTAGGATCTTTGCTCAGAAATCGCTATACAAGATCAATCAGTTCACTGGTGCAGTGATATAATATGCAAAAAAAAAAAAAAAAAAAAAGGGGGGGGGAGGGAGAAGGAAATAGGTATATACCATACCCCCCGCCTACCCTCGTACCCCCCTATTTCAATCATTGGGCCAATTAGCTCAACCCACCCCTTTACATTACCGAAGAGGAGGAGGTACAGTAAGAAGAAGAAGAATAACTCTGTGTTGTATTCTTTAACCCGTCTTCAGCCCTGGGGGATACCTACTCTCACAAAGTACAAATTGACCTGGTTTTCTCGCTGCTAAGTTTTTCTGACTTGTTTTGTTTTATCTATAGAATGTACCTGTAATTTTCCAAGCATAGCCAATGAATCTAGTAAAACTCTGATTTCTAATGGTTGAGTGGGTTTGGGAGTCGTTACTTGCGTCGAAGCTCGAGGTGATGGCGGTTCGAATCCTGCCACCGGCGAAGTTGAACCAAGGGCATGGTTCATTAAATTCCACGCTACAAAGCCCTCTGTGAGGGGCACCGTCCTAGCCTTCCGATAAGGGGGAGTTTGTGACGTTAAACCATATCAAAGATAACATTCGCTAGGGCTGGCAGAAAGTTTTTAGAAGTGCGGTTTTCTCACTTTAAAGGTGTAAATGTGCCCCGGGAATCATCATAACACAGATAGTCATGAGCTGAGCGAGATCTCCCGGCATTCGCGAGAACAGAATCCGTAAAGTGTTTCTGAGGTCCGAATAGGTGGATGAATGTACTAAGACTAATACCGCCGCAACGGTTCTGGAGACAGAAACTCCTGCTGAAGGACTATTGAGACTGTAGGGACGGTCCAGGCGCGTGCAACCGTCCTCTCCTACTGAGAGGCGCGCGGCGGCGGTCTGAGGCTGGAACTCGGCCTCTTCAAGGTCTGCCCCGACAGCAACCGGCAGCAGAGGTGGCGTGTGGTCGTGTGACTTGGTTGGCGGCGAGGTGAGGCCGGACCGGGCGTCTGTGGGTTGGTGCGTGGGAGGCTGAAGACTGTGGTGTGTTGGGTTCACTTGATGTGTATGGTTAAAGAGTTTAGGGGATGACCCTGAAGAGGTTTATTTGGGTAATGTGTCGGTTTGGCTGTGTTCTGATTAACCTGGTTAAGGGGCTGGAATTGGGTGGATGTGGAGGTATGGGTGGGCTGAGTGTAGGGTAAATGGCGGAGGTAGGCTCCGATTGACATTTGTTAATCTATTTACCTATTTATTTATTTATTTGTTTAATTATCTATTCATTTATTTATTTATTGTTTATCTATTTGTGTACTTGTGTATTTACTTATCTGACAAGCAATCTGTCGATCTATCAATCTTTCTATCTGTATATCTATCAATATGTCTATTCAATCACTTATTCATCTATATTTCTATTGATTTATATATCTTTATGCTATGGTTAGGATATTTGTTCCATATACTCCGCTGTTGTTGGCTGGTTTCAGGTTTTGCTTGCAAGTCTTGTTTGTTTTCGAGAAGTTAAACTTCTTTTAGCAGATGCGCCTAGATGGACTTGTTTGTTTGTTTGTTCGGACCGGCTGCGTTTGCTTAAGCCGGCTTCGTCTAGTTCCTTCGGGATTGGGTCCCGCCTTTCCCTTCAGTAATCTGCTTGCCGCCAGGTGATTTTATTCAGCAGTGGGCGGCTTCCTGGCTAGGAAAAATATAAAAGAAAATTTTGTTTATTTTTTATGTCGTCGCTCTCGGGACTATTTATTTATTCATTATTCATATTTTTATTTACTCATTTGTTATAAGAATGAAGTTGTCATGACGCAATCAATTATGTCTTTTTTTATATAAGTAAAGTCTGAAACATTTTTCCTTGCAATTTGCAACGGTATTTTGTTATGTTAAATCGGTAGCATTGTAATCACTGATGTGTAAATCAATTATCGTACCTCTGGCTGTGGCTGGCTCTCCTCATTCTGAAGTTCGGTCCGCAGCTGAAAGGACTAGACGCTGATACGAATAATCAGCAAAGTGTGTTACTTCTGAAGTCAGTTGAGTCAAATTGTTCGTTATTGGAAAGAATAGAATATATAAAGTGCATCGTTAGGATGAAGGGGTAGACTATATAATAATGGATTTATGTATATATATATATATACACACACAAAGTAATGTCGTAACACATTCGTAAAATTCAACAAAGACCCACTGTGTTGGATAAGAAGAGATGAAGTAGACGATATTTATATATTTCGATCACAGAATGTGATCCTCTTCAGTGGATCGTATTCCACTGAAGAGGATCACAGTCTGTGATCGAACTATATGGATATCTTCTACGTCATCTCTTCTTATCCAACACAGTGGGTCTTTGTTGAATATATATATATATATATATATATATATATATATATATATATATATATATATATATATTATATATATATATATATGTAAAACACCAAAGAGGGTTACAATACATTTTGATAAATTTCCTTTAGCCCTAAGAGCCATTTCAGTTCCCAGAAAGAAAAATAGATAAGTAATGGAATAGATAAAGAATGCATCAATAAATGAATAAAGAATATATAAATGAATAAATAAATAATACTCCAATAAATGAATAAATAGACGAATAAATAAATAAATAAATGAATGAATGAGAACCGAATGATAAATGACTTACGCTGTCAACCTTTTAGTCCTGCAGTCCGTCTTGTAGAGTCTTCTTGCCTGGGTTTACTCCAGGCGACTCTATTCAGCTGAGGGGCGGTCCCTCCCTCCCTCCCTCCCTGTCAGGGTCGACGACCTATCCATAGAAGGGACAGCTGTTGCAGTAAACAGGTTAGCGACGGGTCAGGTATGGACGGCCGCTGAAGGAGCTATCACACTGGTCAGTTACCACGGGCTTCACCAACGCCGTCAGTTGATGAGAGTTCGTTTGAGTAAAAACGACTTCGGTTGCAATATCTTATTTTTCAAATCTCCAGATATCAAATTATCTTTCCGTCATGTGTAGAAAAGTGGAGTGGTGAACTAAGAGGTTGTAAATCTATACGAATGTTAGACATTCTGTTGAAACGTTCTAAGAGAAGTCTAGATTTCTGTAAGCGAAGTCATATTCTAGTTATTCAAGTAGAGGTTGGAGGTAGGATGTCGAAGGAAAAATAGACCAATGCGATAGCCCCTTGACAGCTCGGGTCGATGACAGGCACCGTTGTAAAAATTCTCCAGAAACTTGCATGAACGCCACGCAATGACCAAGACTCTCTTTCGTCCTCCTGATGTCATCTCCCAGCTGAATGGAACCGACTGGCGTTAACCTAAAAAGCATTTGGGCATGAGAACGGAGTACTGTTAAGAGTACGTAACAGTAGCGAAGGAGGTCATATTTTTCTCCAATTTAGAGAGAATATTGTCCAGTGGAGTTTTAAAGATCCGATCATGTTTTTTCTTACTGGTGATTCTGTTCTCATGGTTCTGAGTAGGATTTCGGTTCAGACGCTCCACGGAAGTTTGGCTGATTCCTTCCGTCTTGCTCAGCAGACCTAAAGGACCCTCTGCACCCCCCTCCCCCCCATCACCTGGGGATCACCCTTATCTTACCTTTCTCTTCGGAGCGTTTCCGTCCTAGATATCAGTTAGCAATTAGTAAACTCGTGGCTGCGTGTGTGTGTGCTTGTCGTCGTCTTGCCTGACCTTCGGCCGCCTTCTTTGCCTCACTGGCGCAGAGTGAGGGCTTCAGTTGCCATGGGGGCTTCTTCCTCTGGCGGCGGCGGCGGCGGCGGTGGTGGCTGTGGCGGTGGCGGTGGTGGCCTCTGCCATGGCTCATAGATCGGCCAGGGAGATGTTGTTGTTGTTGTGGACGCGCGAGGTTGTACCAAGAATGCGGGTTTAGGGGCGCTAGGAGCCGTTGCATGGAAATGAGGAAGCATTGACTCGGGAGGAGATGGGGAGGCGAGTGGTGGTGGCAGTCGTGGAGGCGGTGTTGGTGGTAGGGGTGATAGGGTTGGTTGTAGTGGTGGTAGGGATGGTGGTGTTGGTGATAAGGGTGATGGTAGTGGTGGTAAGGATGGTATGTGTGGTAGGGTTGATGGTAGTGGTGGCACGGATGGTAGAGGTGATGGTAATAGGGCTGATGGGGTGGTACAGATGGTAAATGTGATGGTAATAGGGTTCATGACAGTGGTGGTAGGGATGGTATGTCTGATAGTGTTGATGGTGGAAGGAATAGTAAGGGTAATGGTGAGAGGTTTGATAGAGGTGGTGGAAGGAATGGTGATGGTGGTAGAGGTATTTTGTACTGAGAGTAATGGTCAAGGTGGTGGGCGATGGCTATCAGGAAGGAAGGAAGGACGGAAGGAAACAAACAGCAACACGGAGGAGAACTGTGGGCTCGTTTGATATAAACAAAGTGAGGCTTATTCGTACATGTGGGAGTAGGAGTGAAGACGATGATGGAAGTAGAAGAGGCGTGGGAGGAGGAGGGGGTGGAAAAGGAGAAGGAGGAGGAAGGGGGGAAGTGAATTATTCGGAATATAAGAAGACAAATGACATTGAAATAAGGTACAGGAAAGGCTGAGTGTGCGTGTGTGTGTGTGTGTGTGTGTGTGTGTGTGTGTGTGTGTGTGTGTGTGTGTGTGTGTGTGTGTGTGTGTGTGTGTGTGTGTGTGTGTGTGTGTGTGTGTGTGTGTGCGCGCGATTTAATCCATTTAGGGACACCACCCACTGGACAGTCTGACGTGACTGGCTCGTTAGACCTCGACCCGAGGTCATTCGTACGTTAGTTGACGTAATGAAATGTGGATTTTTATGTGACCTCGCCTCGGCAGTTTGGGGCCGACCCAGCGGGCGATTGCATGATGGGTAGGGGGATGGGGGTGGGGTAGGGGGGCTGGGGGGGGTCAGGCAATTAGGGTGTAATCAGGGATCCGATATAAAAGACGGATCTGACCCTTAGTGGGCGGATTATTCTTTCCTGACTGCCCTTAGATCATTTTCTTTACTTTATGCTAAGATCAAATTCTTCCATCTTGGAAACATGGATTGTGCTTTTTTTTTTTTTTTATCTAATGCTGAAATAATTTGAAGATCTCTCTCCTGGGTAAAAAATGCATATCTATATCTATATAACTATATCTATATATATATATATATATATATATATATATAATATTATATATATATATATATATATATTTCATTAAAAGTGATGGCTAGTTGTGCAGTAATAATTTTTCTTAATGGTATTTTCCATATACCTTATTAAGGATTTGTTTTCCTTAGGAAGGTATATGGAAAATACCTATAAGAAAATAATTAATGCAAAACTAGCCATCACTTTTAATGATATATGCATTAGAGAAAAACTCCTGCCCAAATACACTGATATATATATATATATGTGTGTGTGTGTGTATGTGTGTGTATATGTATATATATGTACATACATTATATATATATATATATATATATATATATATATATATATATATATATATATATATATATATATATATAGAGAGAGAGAGATGTATGGTATATATACCTAAATATGTATACATACATATATTCCCAAGCACGAAAATGAACTTTGAACATTTTTCTTGTGGCAATCGCCAGACGGTTTTATCTAATTTTAGTGAAGTGTGGCCCTTCCCTTTCGAGTTTAGAGTCGAACATGTTAACCCAGAGGCAATCGTTTTATGGAAGCAAGTTGTGTGGTTGACCAGCCTTTGAGCAGTTGAGTTTGTTGAATCTAGTAGCTGTCTTGAGACGAATGTTCTCGGTTGTAGATTGCTATATATAGAAGATGAGAGAGAATAAAAAAGTAGATCAGACTTAATCCTTTATAGGCCAGTAATACCTTGATTATTCTTTGGTAGTTTCCAGACGATTTAATTGCTAAGCAAGGTTAATTAGCCTGGTTCGTGTCCCGGGCACAAGACCCCTTTGAGCTGAATAAAATGGCCCGGCGTTAGGAAGAATAAAATCTGTAAAGTGTGACATCGGAACGATTGGGGAGAAGGGACCATGCAGCAGATGTTGCGGTCAAAGTGTTCAATCAGAGGCTTCAGGTGCTGAAGCGAGAGAGAGGATGGTTCGTGCAAACGCACAGAAAATGTCGGTCGGTCTTTTCCCTGAGGGCGAAGAGTAGTCTGTGTTTAGTACAAACATTATATATAAATAAATAATTAGATAAATTAATTGATAAGTGAATAGATACATGAATGTACAAATAAATGAATAAGTAAATATATAGACATATGAAAAATATTAATAAATAGCAAATCGATCACTGGTCTCAGGGCTACGATCGGAAGTGACAGACGCACGCACGCACGCACACGCGCAGACACGAACGCACGCACACACGCAACGACGTAGGCTGGGTGGGAGTTCTGTTTGTCTGGAGAGAGGGGGGTGTTTGCAATAAAGCATTTTCAATAACCGTCTGCATTGTGGCACTTATCCAAGTGATTTATTTATTTATGTATTTCATCTATCTATTTATCTATTCAATGAGAAATTGTCGTAACCGGAAACGTTCTTATCTTTTGTTCTCTTAGCTGTGGGTTCGAATCCCGCACGTTTCTCCGGCTTCCAGCAGAAACAGTCATCTGCCCCAGCAGTCCCCAAAGAACATTAGGCAAAGATGACGGCCTCGGCCGCATTTACGCGCCTTCTGGAGTAGGCTCCCGTCCCATCACTTCCGGTGTCTTACGACAACCACGCGAAAAGGTTCTGGGCAACTTGTAAGAGCGAACTTGTTCTTCACGGGCATCGAAACCCCCTGACCAAAAAACTCGAACCCACAAACCTTAAATTACGAGTCGATTTGTTTTACCCCTGGTCCAGCGCTAGGGCATAAAATTGAACTCGAAATGAGTTTAAAAACAGGGAAGGGTGAGTAGAGGAACCGGGTAATATTTGATATCCGTCCATTTTATATGTAGATGCGGGTGGAAAGGGCGGTCGGAGGAAGCTATGATGACGCGAGAGAGGAAGTCCGCGCGAGGAAGAGGTGATCATCGGGGTCGACCGACCAAGACTTCCGCGGACTTTCCTCTCCTCGGGGGCGGGGGGGAAGTTGCCTCCCTCGCCGCCGACCAGGCAACGAAAGCGCAGCAACATTTGACACCAGCTGGCGGGCCGAAAGTTCCCCGGGAGGAAACTGCTTCTGTGTTTACAAGCGCCGTTGAGTTCACGTCTTGCTGTTTACCCGGATTTGGAGCATTTGACTCCGGGAGCGGGTTGGAAAGTTGGCCTCTGGCGCGGCCGGGAAAGCCGATTAGGCAGTTGACTTCTTGACACGCGCCCTCTGGAGCACCTGCAACCGCCTGGATTTGTGCAATTTGCAATTAACATCTCTCGGGATGGGTTGACTTGTTAACCTTTCCAGCACTGGGTTATTCTTAGTGCATATGTATATGTATATGTATGTGAATATTCATGTGCTGTATATGTATAAGTGTACGTATATCTATATGTATGTGTATATGTGTAATTATATGCAAATGCATATGTATATTTAGGTGTACATGCAAATGTATATGTGTATGTATATGAATATTCATATGCTATATATGTATAAGTGTATGTATATCTATATGTATGTGTACTCGTATATTTATAATTACAGTATATGCAAATGTATATGTACATTTAGATGTACATGCAAATGTTTACGTATATGCATATGTACATTCATATGTATATTCTTATGTATGCATATATATATATATATATATATATATATATATACATTATGTATATATATATATGTGTGTGTGTGTGTGGTGTGTGTATATGTGTGTATATATATATGTGTTATATATATATATATATATATATATATATATATATATATATATATATATATATGCATATTGTATCGGCTTATGCCAGACTAATTTATAATGGTTGTACTCGATTCAAACCGATTACGCGTCTATAAATTCACGTGAATAAAAATGTCTTTAGTTGAAAGAAAGACATACGAGTTCAGCATTACCACTTCGCTGAAGGATCTAATGCACCGATACATTAGCGTGTCCCAACATGAAAGTGTGATGTGATGATGTAATGCGCATGAGTGGATTTTGCGTGACGTCACGCGTGCCTTCTACTACTCTGTGTGTGTGTGTGTGCGTGTGTGCGTGTGTGTGTGTGTGTGTGTGTGTGTGTGTGTGTGTGTGTGTGTGTGTGTGTGTATGTGTGTGTGTATTCACTTAGTCTTTGGATCACGTGTTGGACTCATGATCGACAGCTATTTCCCTCCTGGAAGAGACCTCAGAGCTCGTAGGTCCGATCTATAGGTAATGCTATGACCTTGCACACACACACACACCCAACTCCCCGCCCACGAGAGTCAGAGTAACGACCCGAGGCACAGCGATACCGAAATAATTTCGGCCCTGGGCAGGATTCGAACTGGGTACTGGGAGCACTTCTACTTCCCAGTTCATCGCTCTACCCACTGTGTGTGTGTGTGTGTGTGTGCGTGTGTGCGTGTGTGTGTGTGTGTGTGTGTGTATAACTATGCACACGTGTGTACAGCCTAAGTAATCCAGTACGGGTTTTTCCCTCCTACTATAAACATTCAACCTTGAACGTTAATTCAGCTTGTGGCCCGTTGGCTATAGTCCTCGGTTCGAGTCTTGAAAAAAATACATGGGTCCAAATGGTGCCAGCTTCTCTCTCTCTGTCCTGGTTCTTCTCCAGGATCTTATCCCGTGATCGTTCGGCATCGCCTGGATCGTTCGAAACCATTTCCACTTAAATTTGGCCTTAAACTGATCACTGGAGAAAGCACAAGTAACAAACACGTTTAGCCTTTCATGGTTAGGGTTGTGACACCTAAAGGGAACCATTAAAATAACAAATAAGAGAGAAAAGAAGAGAAAAAGATGATGTGTCCAACTCCGTCATCGGACCATAGATGGTCATCACACAAGAAGACCGGTCCTCCACTCCTGGGGTGAGATGGAGGCAGAAGGTGGTGGTATGTGGTGTGGTGGTGTGGTGTGGTGGAAGGTGGACTAATGGTATCGAGTGGTGCGAGGGAGGGAGGGAGGGAGGGAGGGAGGGTAGGTGTGGTACGTGGGGTGGTAACGCGTCAAATGTGGCTCTGGGTCGCTCCGTGGGCTGCTCCTGACGAAAACCGATTGTGATATTTGGCGAAGCTCGGCTCGGCCTGCTGGAGGAGGGAGTTATGTTAAAAAAAAAAGATTAATTGTGTCTTGAATTTCATTGACTAAGAATCCGCAGCCCCACAGTAGGCGGCCACGGACCACGGAACCCTGTAATACATCTTTCTGAGAAGAAATGTTGGACTGTATCTGCGTCGCATGTCTGTTTATGTCACCTGGTGGTAGAAGAAAGGTCTTGAAGGGACTTGTTTTGGTGAGGGATGGTGTAAGGACAGACATTTAGGAGGAGAGCTTGGAGGAAATAAAATGGAGGTGGGTGAGCACGGGAGGGAGGGAGGGAGGGAGCACCGTGGTGCGCTGTGCCGTTAGGGAGATGGTGTAGGAGTGGGAGTGTCCCATGGGAGGGATTGTTGTGCCGTGGGAGGCATATTGATGCGGCTCAGTAAAAAGTATATGGTGTGGGTTATGATATGCTGTCTTCACCTCTTCCCCCAAGGGAAAAGGCGGGGTCCTTTGGCTGAATGAAATCACTTGGTGACTGCCAGAATAAACATTCAAGTCTGAAGAATCGGTGATGGAGAGAATGCGAAGACAAGGTGTATTGGAATGGTGCGTACTCTGTGTGTGTGTGGCGGGGGAGGGGAGGGGAAGGGATGTTTATTGTTATGCGAGGAAGAGGCCTAGGGTGTGATGAAGAGTGTCATCGGGCCAGCGATTGTGAAAGTGTGATGCGCAACCTTGTGAAAGTCACGAGAGGAGACCATAGGCTCGGAAGTCAACATCGTTATGAGAGGAGTCTGTAAGGGCGAGATTGGAATACCCGTCTGGAGGCGGGTCAAAGCATGATGACATGGTGACGTAAAGATAATATAAACAAGAGTTAGCAAGTGCGGAAGACGGAGGAGGGTTCCGCTGGTGGGCAGGACGTCAACGCAAGAAGCAAAAAAGGGACGGAAGCACAAGACGACGACAAAATAGGGAGGACGTGATTGGTCAACGCGGAGAGGTGGTTTTTGAGAAGGGCACAGGGATGCTAGGGTGGGGGTAGGAGGAGAGAGGAGTGAAGGGGTCAGGGAGGGAGGGAGGAGGAACGAGAGAGGAGGAGAAGGAGGAGGAGGAAGAGGAGGTTTGGGTTGGTAGCCGGGTGAGGGTGTGTCCTTTTCGACCTTACCTCTGGGAGATTTGTCTCCTGGTGTCATGTTTTCCAAAACATCAGGGGGGTGTCATGCACAAACAGACACGTTGCCCACGTGTCCTTGCACGTAGGCATCACGTGATAATGAAATGACGATACTTTGCAGCCCGCGTGAGAGATGTAAAGGAAATTCTCTTGCGTCTGGCACCGCTGCGGCGGTGATCAACTGTGGAGAGAAATGGTTGAAGGGATGATGAGATTGTACAATACTTAAGAAGTGTCATTCATCTATGGGGCTACCATGGGCCCCTACGGACCATGAATAACAAATCCCAACAATGAACTAGTTGGAGAAGTGCTTCATAAGTGTAGAACTTGACTGAATTCGAAGTGTAGGTAGAGGTAGGCGCCGACGGGGGGCTGGGAGCACCACAAGGTGATCTGCCTGCACCATCCCGCCGCGCGCCGTATCCGACCGCCGCCGCCGCCGCCGCCGCGATCGTCGTCGTTCCCGTGCAGTAGCTCTCCGGCACTAGAGGTGTCGACAACCGCCGTGTGCGTCCACCGCAGCATCATCAAACCGCGAGACGCGGCAGCCGCGCCACGCATGAGGAGTGAGCACAGGACACATGGCTGATTCCAGTCCAGGCAAACCGAGCTCTCCGGACGAAGGAGGCTCCAAGGATGCCCGCGGCAGGACTGAGAAGAAGCGCCGGTCCCTTCGGGATCGGGTGTCCTTCTTCGAACAAGTCTGGTGGGGACGCAAAAGATCACCGTCGCTCGAGAAGGCCCCGGAGGAGGAGGAAGAAGAAGAAGAAGTGCAGCCCGAAGTGGGCGTTGAGGTCACCGAGGACCCGACCTCCCAGCAACGGGAGCGTCGCCAGAGTGGAAGCCCCCTCAGGGCTCGCCTGAAGAAGATGTCCCGGGAGCAGAGCAGCGGCGAGGATGACTGGGAGATGGTGGACGATCAGGGCAACACCCTGGCCGAAGACATCGAGCGCCGCATCGAAGAACGCCGTCGCCGCCGCTCCCAGAGCACGTCCCCCAGCAGAGAATGGGTCAAGCTACGTCGCACCCCCGAGAAGGGCACCTCTAGGAGCGGCACGGAGGAGTGGGAGGCGAGCTCCATGGACGACGAAACCCTTGCCAGGGAGATCGAGAGGCGCCTGGAGGAGCACCGTCGAGAGGTGCAGAGGAGTCTCTCCTCGCCCGTCAGAGAATGGCCCACCCTCCGATCTCCGAGGCAACACACCCCCGAACCCGACCTGGGGAGTCGCGAAGGCTCCCCTGAGAAGGAGAACAGAGAACCCTTATGGGAGAGCAGTGAAACTCGCAGGACACATCGATCTTCTCGCGAGGCCAGTCGTGACAGCAGCGGTGACCGGCAGCCCGTTGGAGGAGGAGGAAGGAGAGGAGGAGAAGGAGGAGGTGGTGGCACTCCAGGGCGGAAAGTGTACTCCCGACAGGTGACGTCCCGTGCCGAACGGCGCGACGGACGCGCCAGAGCCACGACTTCGACAATCACAAAGAGAACCATCAGCAGCGCCGCCCATCCTGACGGAGGTGCCATCGAGACGACCTCCTCGCGCGAATCACTCGAAGAGAACGACCCGGACACGGTGGATTACCCAGGCTTTCAACGTTTCGAGGAGGAGGAGAAGGAGAGTGTCGAGCGCGGGGACGGGTCCAAGGTGCGATACCAGCGGGTGTTCCTTCGGCGAAGTGTCGAACGCTCGGTGACCACTTCGCCAGGACCCATCACCCCGGAACAGGGCCGTTTCACCTACAGCAGCCCCACGTCCCCGGAACCGGAGGAGTCTCCGAGGTCTCCCCGATCTCCCGAGACGCCGGACGTGTCTCCGTCGAAGAGGTCCAGGACCTCGACGCCGGGGGCGAGGTCCCGCCACCGGTCACGAACTCCCTCCGTCGAGCGTATTCTCGAGGAGGACATTGACGACGAAGCCTTCGTCAGTGTGTCGGAGCAGCCGCAACCCCCCACGGAGACCCGCGACGCCTCAGGGGGCCAGGGCAACGACGGAAGTGTCAGCATGGAGACCGTCAGCTCCGTGCGATGGGAAGGAGGCCCCCAGAAGGAGGTCCAGAAGTACTCGACCAAGGTCCACATCCGAGAACGAGGCCCGTCTTCGTCCAGCTCGTACTCGAAGTACGTCCTGACGTCGCGAGCTTCGAAAGACTCGTTACTGTCTCACGCGAGCAGTTCGGACGACAACTCCCGATTCGAAGGAGCCCCTGCTTGGGCCTTTCGTCGCCAGTCCTCGACGGGCAAGGAGGAGGGCGTCAGCGAAGATCTGAGCACGAGCAAGGAGAGGTGGTCCAAGTACCAGGCCCACATCAGCAACCTCAAAGGTGAGATCACACTTGAGTCAAGTACTTCGGTGAGGGTGTCACAGGAGGACGGAGGGTGACGGGTGGAGGAAGGGGGGGTCGGG
>NC_134803.1:56554619-56557119 GCF_046742065.1 Oratosquilla oratoria | reverse complement strand
AGGAGGGTAGCAGAGGAGCCTGGGCAAGCACATGAGGTAGGGAGGGCAGGAAGAGGTGGAGGTTCCTTGCCTGCAGACAGGCGAGTCGGCGCCGGGTAGTTTCCGATGATGTTGCTGTCGTCGTCGTCGTCGTCCTTCTTGTTGCCGCCGCGGCGCGCTTGCATGCTCGATTGTTTTTGCTCGACAGACGGCGCTGTCCCCACTCGCACTGGCAAAGTGTTTCTTCGTTTAAGACTCGGATGGGAGTCTTTGGTGAGGTGGACACTTGTTGCCTCCTTCCTGCCATCTAGAAGTCTCTGGTTTTAATAAAAAAAAAAAAAAAAAAAAAAAAAAGATCGCTCCATGATGGATAGGCTGCATATGGTACCCAGCGTTTCGTCCCACAAACAAACAGGCAGATAGACAAAAAGCTAAACACACGGATAAGGATTGACATCAAGTTCAAACAGGATTGATTTGCTTGTATTGAGTTGAAAGTCTATGTAGTAGCTAGGTTGTGTTGGTTAGGTTTATAGGTTAGGTTGGGCAGGTTGGATTGTCGGTAGGGTGGGAGGACTCAGATATATATATATATATATATATATATATATGAATATATATATATATATATACATATATATATATATATGTATGTATGTATATATTGTTTTGGCGGACAGAATTTTGTATATTCTCTTTCCTGACTTATCTGATGACAAAGTGATGAAGTTTCTTTTAACGTTGAGCGTCCTGGTGAGGCGGCCATTTATGGGCCGGCCATTAGAACAGTGATTCGCATTCGGCAGTGACAGAAGTAGATCTTGACGTGGTTGAACCATGGAGATGTTTGCTTGGTGGAGTCTGTCTCCACACCACTCTGTGTGTGTGTGTGTGTGTGTGTGTGTGTGTGTGTGTGTGTGTGTGTGTGTGTGTGTGTGTGTGTGAGAGTGAGAGAGAGAGAGAGAGAGAGAGAGAGAGAGAGACAGGCGTCGCGCTCCATCGAGCCTAAGTCCAGTTGAAACTTTAATCCAGTTTGATAAGTTCGAGCTTTGAAGTGTTATGATTGTGATCTCAATGCCCAGTGTCTGGTTGTGAGTGCAGCTGTTTGTGATCAGACGTGATGAGAAGTGACAACCAAACGTCTGCACATGGGTCTGCAGTTCCTCCATTGCCCGACTCCCTCCCCCCCCAACCTCCACCTGTGGCCGTAAATTATCTTATTCCCCTCAGTATTCATTTAAGCTTGCACGATTATACTTACCGTAGGTGTGATCACTACAGGACTACGATTGTATGCTCGCACTTTCGTTCCTCATACTTTTTTGCCAGGATGCATAACAGGAAACATGTTGTCACAATATTTTTTCCTTCTATTTCTGTCTCATCGATGGGACTAATACAACAGATGAACATGGAAACTGGACCATCATTTTACTCAAACAGATGAAAGGTCACACTAGAGTCGAGACACACGACATTTAGCGCATGTAATGTGATATATTTCGGGGAAAATGTTGAGAACGAACGAAGTTGAGAGTAAGCACTATGATGACTTGTAGAACGTAGAACCGACGAAAGTAAAATATAATTTTAATTATGGAAAGAGTATATGTATGTATATATATGTATATATAATTGCATGTATATAGCTATATATATGTGTATATATATATATATATGTATATATATATATATGTATATGTATGTGTATATGTACATATGTATATATATATATATATAAGCATATGTAAATATATATACACAAGTACATATACTGTGCATATGATTGAGGAAAGAGAATATACAAAAAATCTGTCTGCCAAAAAGAATTTATATATATATACATATATATGTAAATATATATATATATATATATATATATATATATATATATATATATATATATATATATATATATAGATAGATAGATAGATATGAGGGGACGAGGAGGTAGAGTCGCCGTGTAAGTAAAGCGGCCCTGCTTTAGATATGTTGTGTATTATTTATTGCTTCTGGGCAGTAGGCGGGAGACAGGACTGGCCCTTTATCATACACGAGGGGGTAAGAGGAGAGAGGGGGAACAAATGGGTGGTGGATGGGAGTGGAATGAGTGGGAGTGGGTGCTTGCCTTGACTGGGTAACTCACTTATAAGGGAGAAGGAGGCCTTGGCATATAGATAGATAGATGGATATATGTATGTATAAGATACACGCACACACACACACACACACACACACACACACACACACACACACACACACACACACACACATACACACATACACACACACATACACACATATATATGTATATATACTGTATATATATATATATTCAAACACACACAGACGGAAACACACACACACACACACACACACACACACACACACACACACACACACACACACACACACACACACACACACACACACACCTGGCGAAGGGCCATGACTCGTAAAGTGTTAGAGGGAAGAGGGACGACAACGCCATGACCCGCGGGGGGACGTAGGGAAAGTGACA
>NC_134803.1:56539619-56547119 GCF_046742065.1 Oratosquilla oratoria | reverse complement strand
GGAGGAACTCGTCTTTTCTTTAAAGGAATTTTATAGACTAAAGATAAGTTTTAGGTGAAAGAAGGGGTAAACTAGTGTTTCTCTACTGAAAAGAAAATATGTTCCTTTCCATCGTAAGGGAAGCTTAATATTCACGTATGCATCTCTTTAACTTCGTTTTTCAAATCACTCACACATAATGATGAAAATAAATCGTTTCAGTGTTCGCTATCGTAATGATTAGATCTTCCAATGGAATTGCACATTTTGTTGCATATAAATGGAAATAATCATTGTTCTACTTCCTATAAATCACCTGCTTTGAGGCTGAGTTATTGATAGCCTCGTTCCTCCCTCGCCCGCCCGCTCACTAGAAATCCCCCCTGTGGCCCCCCGGGGAGCGGGGGGGGGGGTGGCTGTAGGACCCAGTTTGCGAACCACAGGGGTAAACGAACGGGCGGTCAGTGATACAAAATGACGAAATGGATGAGGAGATCGAAGACGGATTGGGGATATCGATGAGAGTTGCCGTCGACTTCGGAGCTCGATACATTGATAAGTGCCAGGCACCATTGACACGGTGCCAAGCCAAGTGCAAGGAACCTTGCAGTACCAAGAATTAACACGTTTATGACAACCGCAGGGGAAAGGTATCCCATTTAATGAAAATACTTGGATTCTACCTTGCAAGGCTAACCATGAACCCGTTTGTGACAACCGCTAGGCAAAGTTATCACTCGTTCAGTGAAAATACTTGGCTTTAAATGGCCATTGAGCAAGTGCAGTAGAACATCTGGACGCTTGAAAAAGTGGTAAGATTCAGAAGGATAGGAAAACGAGTGAAAGCTGTTGACCTGATGACATGCAGGTCATTGTAACTCTACTGAACAGGTCCCAGGCCTCTCTTGTGCAACTGCAGGAGCGGCAGACGTGTTTTGCACGTGCGGGCGCGCGCGTGCATTAACGAGATGAATGTGAAAGCGCGTCCACACACAGGAGAGCGACAACGCGCGCACGAACTGGTTGGAAGTAGTGGGTAGCGTCGCCGACTGCCACGCTAAACAAGCTCGGTCATACTGTAGGCGGTTACTGTCCTCCTTGAACAAGGGGATGTATGTGTGTGTTTGTGTATGTGTTTATGCGTGTGTGTTTGTGTATGTATGTGTATTTACCTAGTTGTATTTTACGGGAAGGGGAGCTATGCTCGTGTTGTGTGTGTGTGTGTGTGTGTGTGTGTGTGTGTGTGTGTGTGTGTGTGTGTGTGTGTGTGTGTGTGTGTGTGTTTGTGTGCGCGTGCGTGCGTGTTCGTGCGTGCATTTCTATATACACAGCATGACGTGCCTTTGTATATTTGCATATACTTGTATAAAGCCTTTGTCGGCAGGTACTTGATTGAGGCCGAGAGAAGTGAGGAGGTAAAAGGGGAGGAGGGGGAGAGGGAGGGGAAGTGGGGGGGAGGGAGAAAGAGATTTATTTTGGCATAAAAGAAGCAACTATTTGAGTTAATTCCTGCACTGAAATCAGGTTGATGTAGGATCGTAGCCGCAGATGAAAGGAGCGATTACTGAGGTGCAGCAAATTCGAGAGGAAGTGAAAGGCGATGCCAAAGAATTGTTTTGATCGTCGTGGAGCCGACAAGAAATACGATAATCATTCGATTCTTTATTTTATTTGTTCACTTGCAATTTAACGACTTTTCTTGATTATCACTGTCGTGTTTTATCTTGTGGCTTGTGCTCGATAGAAATAGAATATATTCAATAGAACGTATTTACAATGCAAATACATTGAGATAAACTATGTACTGCAGATGTGCTTTTAAATTACCGTGAAATTGCTGATCTCCCTCTCATTTGCTTTCCCATGACTTCCTGAATAAAATGCATTGAGGTATATATATATATATATATACATACATTTTTTTCTTATGAGCCTCCTCTTTTATTGTCCCAGTTATCTGAGTAAAAAGTAATTTTCAGTAGTTATGTTTTTTATTTATCGATTACTGGCATAATATTGGAGACAATTTGGGTGTGAAAATAATGGGGTAGCTTGCACAAATGGTTGATACGAGACCACAAAAAGGACAGGATATTAAAAATACAAGTGATAAAGTCGTCTTTGTTGTTGTTGTTATGGAGTGTAGCTTACCAGCGCTTCTATCCTTGTGGAGAATCTCGCGACGTAGTCTTGTTTGAGGAGGAGTTAACTTCAGTAAGTTCATGTCTGCAACGCCACGCGGCGTCTAGGTCGAGGAAGTAAGAAGAGGCTTTGCTTGTGTGGGAGAGAGAGAGAGAGAGCGAGAGAGAGAGAAAGAGAGAGAGAGAGAGCGAGAGAGAGAGAGAGAGAGAGAGAGAGATAGAGAGAGAGAGAGAGAGAGAGAGAGAGAGAAGGCTCAACGGGAGGTGCTTTAGGAATAGAGGGATGGAGGCAGTGGAAGATCATTGATCTCCTACTCCTTCTTGTTGTCCTTTTGTATTATTCACGTTTGTTTGTGTCGTCGTTTCTTCCTCCTTGCGCCTTCTTCATATCACCATTTTGCGTAGATAAGCTTCTCTTTGTCATCTTGTTGATTGTTTTTATCCTCGTCGTGTCAAACGGCGGTATACGTCAATGCTGTTTATATGTTCAAACCTGAACAATGTAGACATACTAAAGATGGAGATGGTTGTTGCTAACTGAGTGTAGTTATCTTAAATAAATATAATGATCTCAGAAGTGAAATGAAACGGTGAAGATTTATTACATCCATCGACGTCGTAAGTCGGCCTTGGATGCAAAGTCCAGACGTGACCGAAGCTGGATTCTCATCAACAAAACAACTCATAAGCATAACTCGTCCTTTGTTTGGTGTCTTTTGAAACCATTAGTGTCCTTAGGGACTGTAAGACATACGAAGTTTATCCCGAAGAGAAGAATGTGCTTTGTAAAGAGTGTTGTTCTTTTGGGTGCTTTGTATGGGATATGTAGACGGCCTTCTTAGCATTACTGGTGCCTGATGTTCTCATAATCGTCTGTGAAAAAGTCATCACCAGATATTCACACAATTTTAGTCATTATATTCCTCATAAGTTATTAGCCTATGGCAATACAGGTTAGTCATTATATTCCCCAAGAAAAAATATGTGGTTGAATATAGTGATGGCAAACAAGCGTAAAATGATGTCAATTCCACTTCATACATTGAGTTGTCGTTTTCAATTCCATCCACTGTATTACAACCACACAGCATAAACTTTTCTACAAGAATGCAGGACTAAAAGTGCATTGCTTCATTCATATCCTAAGAATAGACGTGACAGCACCATTCAGCATGATCCCATCAGATGTGCTCAGTCTCTCTATGTATGCAGATGCATCCAGACAAGCAATTAAACACAATCTGCCTACCCACATCCCAACAAGCGTTCATACAATCGCGCTAACATTCAACGATCCGGCATTGAGTTGCGTTGAGTCAATGTTACGTACACACAGACACACACACACACACACACACACACACACACACACACACATACATACATACATACATACATACACACACACACACACACACACACACACACACACACACACACACACACACACACACATACATACATACATACATACATACATACACACATACGTACATACACGTGTGTGTGTGTAACCGACACCTCCCACGCGCACATCCCGCGCCGTCGCCCCCGCACACTGCAGACCAGGCGAGGCTGACTGAGGATCCTTTGCTTGTCCTACTGACCCAGTGGAACCCCTATTCATCCTCGACATCCTTCGCGTGAAGTTGCACAAATCATAAGGACGCTTTTATGCAAAACTATTACGTACTTTCATCTACTATCAAGACGTCCGACTGGGCAAGTGGGTGTATGCGAGGGAGTTGTGTTTATGTGTGTGTGTGATTCACCACTATGGTCTTGGATCACGTGTTGGATTCGTGATCGACATTTAGTATCCTCCCGGATGAGAGCTCAGAGCTCGTATGACCGATCTATGGGTAATACTGTGACCTTACACACACACATACACACCCTCCAACTCCCCGCCCACGAGAATTGGAGTAACACCCCGCAGCGCAGCGATACTGAAATTATTGCAGCCCTGGGCGGGATTCGAACTCGGACCGCCGCAGTGGTAGGCGAGAACTCTAACCACAAAAAAATGGCGTGTACACACGCGCATATAACTGCGTAACTGTCCAATCTGATAAAAGATATAATCTTCAATATTACAGTGAATCAATCTTAATTAACTACAGTAACCTTAAGGTAATTATCTAAGGTCAGTGCTATTACAGGTTAATGATTTCTGACTGCGTTGCATACAGAGCGTTTTCGTAACTTCTTTATGTTTATTGCATTACGTCCCATCTTCGAGGCGACTTGTTCGAGCTCTCTTCCTTCTTGTCTTCCTTCTCCCTCAATTGCAAGGTTCTCTAGTTTCTAGGAAGAACTTGGTTCGGTGAGGCTTGCAGACCCTGTTGCTGGCCCCGCCTCATTTGCAGGTTTGTTTGTATGCATGTATGTATGTGTGCATGCATGTATATATGTATGAGTGTAGGTAAGTAGGTATGTGTATACGGTATGTTTGTATTTATGTATATATGTATGTGTGTACGTACGTACGTACGTATGTATGTATGTTTGTATGTACGTATGTAGACAGCTAGGTATTTATGTATTTAGGCAGCTAGGTAGGTAGGCAGGTAAGCATGTATGTATGTATGTATGTACACATGTATATGTATGTATGTATACACGTATGTATGTATGTATGTGTTTATCTACCTGTACCTTTTTAACTATCTTTTAAGAAGGTAGAGTAGGCATAGTTGTGGGCGAGTAATATCGAATGAAAAACGAGATTAGCAGTGGAAGATGGTGGGCAAACAACCCATCCATTACATCAGAAATCCATAAGGGTAGGGGCAAATCAAAGCAACTATCCACAGCAAAGCTTAGACGCAGTTTGGACAGCAATCGGTGGAGACCGGCCCAAACGTGTGGCATTGGTAACACTAGAATGGACCAGAAAGCAAAACTGAGTTTGTGTGGGTTTCAAGTGATGACGCTGGACATGGATATTTTGCTTGAATGTTTGCTCTTGATGTGGATTTATTTATCTTCTGTTTTTTTGATGATGATGATGATGATGATGATGATCTGATGTCTCTATGTTTCTTACACGTGTCCTTGTCCTCTTTTGTAGTCTTATACGGAGAGTTGCGACAACTCCTCACCTCAGAATGGCCACAAAATGGCGGCGGCGTGTCCGGAGTTGTCGCAGCTCTGTGTAGTATAAAGGGACTGTTGGTGCATCCGATTGCTTAACAACAACACCAACCCAGCAGCATATTCAGGGAACAAACCCAATAGGTTTTAAAGGATCCATGGCAAGAACAATCAGTGATCGCGAGCGGAAACGATTTGGCCCCAAAATGGCTCCCTGGGTCGTTTATCGCATCGCCACCTTTCATTTCGTGTCGTCGCTGTTTACCAATTCTCCTTTCCGACCGTTCGTGGTTATTACCCGGTCTCTTCTTGCTCGGTTTTTTGTGTTGAGCTTTTTAATTGTACATGTCTCCTATCTCTTTGACTTTCCTTTTTCCGATCTTACTTTTTTTTTTTTCAGTCCCCTTACACCTCCACTTCATTTTTACAAATTCGTTTCCCTTAGTGAACTAACTTTTAAGGGATCGAAAGCATTAAGTCATTTATCATTTTACTTTTCCTCCTTTTTCAGAGTTTTTCGTTTTCATCCTCCGTGCTTATATATTTATTCTCATGTATTCTACCCATAGATTTATATATTCATTCATTTATCAATTGTATTTGGGATTTAGTTTATGTGCCCTTGTTTATTGTTTGTGTGGTTATGCCACACTATTCACTCATCGCAAGGTTATACATACATACACGCACACACACACACACACACACACACACACACACACACACACACACACACACACACACACACACACACACACACACGACGCGATGGCGCAGTGGTAGAGTTCCCGGCTGCCACTACGGCGGTCCGGGTTCGAATCCCACCCAGGGCTGAAATAATTTCAGTATCGCTGCGCTGCGAGTCGTTACTCCAACTCTCGTGGGCGGAGAGTTGGGGTGTGTATGTGCTCGTAAGGTCATAGCGTTACCCATAGATCAATCATATATGAGCTCTGATCCCTCTTCCGGGAAGGAAATAGCTGTCGGTCACGAGCCCAACACGTGATCCAAGACCATGGTGAATCACATACATACATACATACATACACCCACACATACGCCTCACCACACCTGGTCCTCTCCTCTCCCACCTTTCAATTAGGAAACGAATTTATTCCATCTTGCCTCCTTCCCAAAAATCATGTCAGTATTTGCTAGAGGGCTTATATATATTTATATATATATATATATATATATATATATATATATATATATATATATATATATATATATATATAAATATATATACTATATTTATATATATATATATATATACACTGTACAGTTGGGGATGCAAGTTTGGTATCACAAACTGATACTGAAAATGTGTTTTAGTCGAAAGCAAATGTTTTTAGTCACACCAAGTACTGAGAAAGCGGCGTTCACCGGTGGCAGGCAATGTTGGCCACAGAGGCAAAACCTAAGAGACTCCCGTTTATTCGTTTACGATACGACAATTTCTTTGTTATCAGATATCAAGGCCACAGACCAGGAAATGCCGAGGATTTTTTTCCCTCAACTTTACGCTCAGCCGAGACAAAATATTGCAAAGATTTGGGCGAAGGTAAATGAGACGTTACGCGAGAAATAATGGAATCACTATTAATCAGTGTAGCAGTGTTGGTCACAGAGTATTTGTCTTAGGGGGGAAGTTAACTGATATGGAACAGAACGTTAAGAAGATGGAAACATTTGGCAGTTAGACAGGCGTACCAACATAACCGGCACGGGAGGCAACAGACCCACCTCCACACCCACACGCCCACACCCACTTTTCAAACTATTTATAGTGAACTGTGTTGGGAAAACAATCGCCGAGACTGTGGTACATGCAGCAGACGAAGACAGCAATTGCATGAGGAGTACGCCCATGTAGGGAACGGAGGGCCGACGCTGCCGTCGCAAAAGGAAAGGAACAAGAGGGAACCATTTCCATGCAGCTGCAACGACGGCTTTCGAAAGTCACCTTCGTTCCCCCCCGCCCCGTCTCACACTTCCAGAAGACGCTTTGTTTTTGTTTTCTGGATGGCGTCAGAAGATATATTCTGTGAGGGGACCAGGGACCGGGGCGGTGGGACAACTGAGGGAAGGGGGAAGTCGCCCTAAGCTTGACATAGTACCACCTGCATTGCACCAAGACGAGCTTCTCCCACAAACAATTCACACCTCAAATTACTTGTACTCCACACATCGGCATTCGCAGGGTCGTGTGCGTGTGTGTGTGCGTGTGTGTGTGTGCGTGTGGGCGTGTGTGTGTGTGCGTGTGTGTGTGTGTGTGTGTGTG
>NC_134803.1:56534619-56537119 GCF_046742065.1 Oratosquilla oratoria | reverse complement strand
CTGGGAAGGTATTTGCTAGAGATCACAAACCCAGCACGTGGTCCAAGGGCATAGTGTAAGCGAATCACATGCTGACTGAGAACATGCATAGTTAGGACATAGTTGAAGGAATTGTTACTAATGCAATCGATGTGTCACGTGTACGAGTGTCATCTCAGCAAACCGAAAAAGAAAATGCAGGAAATGTAAAAATTAATTATATTTAATACTACTCCTTCTTGATTAAAGTCGAGGATGAGCTGAACTAGTAACAGAATTTATTTGAGAAACCTGAACCCAGGAAATAAGTAAATTATCAAAACAAATGCGGATTCCTTTTTTACTCTTCTCTCTCTCTCTCTCTCTCTCTCTCTCTCTCTCTCTCTCTCTCTCTCTCTCTCTCTCTCTCTCTCTCTCTCCTCTCCTCTCTCCTCTCTCTCTCCCTCTCTCCTCTCTCTGTCTCCCTCTCTCTCCTCTCTCTCTCCCTCTCTCCTCTCTGTCTCTCTCTCTCTCTCTCTCTCTCTCTCTCTCTCTCTCTCTCTCTCTCTCTCTTAATTTGTGGACCTTTCCCTTTCCATGTACGACCCTGCCCCATTGTTTTGGTGATATCTCTGGCCAATAAGCGACCAGATGATGTCATCAGCAGTTCCAACTGGGAAAGGCCAACCGTCGTCAAGACTGGTGCAACAGACTCTTAGACATGTGGGACGGCGTTCGTTCGAAGAGACCAATCAGGGACGCGGACTCTGCTTGCATTTATTTGTTTATCTTCTTCTTCTTCTTCTTCTTCTTCTTCTTTTCTTTTTCTTTTCTTCTTCTTCTTCTTCTTCTTTTCTTTTTCTTTTCTTCTTCTTCTTCTTCTTCTTCTTCTTTTCTTTTTCTTTTCTTCTTCTTTTTTTTTCTTCTTCTTCTTCTTCCTCTTCCTCTTCTTCTTCTTCTCTTTATCCAGTTTCCAGGAAGGTCCCACTACATGGGGCCTCTCGGAACACAGGACCTGCCCTTCATTTACCTTTGATCCATTTATTTATTTGTTTTCTTCTTCTTCTTCTTCTTCTTCTTCTTCTTCTTCTTCTTCTTCTTCGCTTTATCCAGTTTCCAGGAAGACCCCACGGCTTGGGGCCTCTCGGAACACGGGACCTGTCCACCTACTTCATTTACCTTTGATCAGTCTCTTGGTGGGGTTGTCTTCAGGACCTCTTCAGTAGGACGCTATATTCAGGGGTCTGAGTGATCCTTTGCGGGTTGGGGGTGGATGGCGGGGGGAGCTAGGGAGGGGGAGGTGGAGGGGGAGCTAGGGAGGCGGAGTGGGGGGGTGGGAGGGTTGGTGGCCTACCCAGATGCAATTTGTCTTCCCGCCTGCAAGTTTTTCTTCTCTTCTCGGTAAACTTTTGTCCTTGATCTATATACTTAAACCCCCCTTTGTCTTGTTATTGTCTTCCACCACCATTGAATCCATTCGTGCCCAAAGATCCCAGTAGGATGAATAAAATCGTTTTGTCTTAGCTAGAATGAAATATCTTAAGCTCAGGAAGGGCACAGGTGGGTTAAGCTGTTTTCCGTTCTTCTGTTTTTTTTTTTTTTTTTTTTTGCTCATTACTTTTATATAATTTTCAGTCCCTATCCCTCTTTCAACTCTTTCGCTGTAAATGGAGTTTCCGTGAGTGAATGAAATCACTTGGCGGCAGCCAGGACAAACACCTAAGTCGTGAAGAGCAGTAAAAGAGGGTTTAAGGCTCTCTCTATACTATAACAAAAGATCAAAACAACAGATTTTTTTATTTTATTATTGTCATGACGTCTCGGTTTGGTGCAGTATGAGACTTACTTGGATCCGATATAAGACTTGTTTGGTGCGACTGACGTGTCAAGGACTTAAAAAAAAAAAAAAAAAAAAAAAAAAAAAGTGGGGGTGGGGGTGGGGGTCTCTCCGCTATCTTCAACCCGTCCGTTTTGACCTCAACACCACCACCTCCCTCCCTCCCTCTCTCCCTCCCTCTCCGTTCTTTCCTCCTTGATCCATCACCCTCATCCTCGATCCCTCACCTCAGTTCGTGATCAATCTCGCAGAAACCTCTTGATCCTAAGAGTCTGTTCTGTTCTTCAACTGTTCTGTTCTTCAACTGAACTCCCGTTTGTTCACATCTGCATTGCCTCGGACAGCCTTGCGCCTTTTCCAGCTCAGTTGCCTCTCTCTCTCTCTCTCTGTCTCTCTCTCTCTCTCTCTCTCTATCTATCTCTCTCTCTCTCTCTCTCTCTCTCTCTCTCTCTCTCTCTCTCTCTCTCTCTCTCTCTCTCTCTCTCTCTCTCTCTCTCTCTCTCTCTCTCCCTCTCTCTCTCTCGTCCTTCTGCCAGCCGCACAGAATCCTCTAATTACTGCGGACTTCACTCATCTAATCACAGGGCAGCCCCCATGATGGACACAAAGAGAAGTTTCCTCGTTCAAGTGTCTTGTGAAAGCTTAATAGATTTGTCAAGCGCTAGGTAGGTTTATATATTGCTTGATAGCCCACCAGATATGTTG
>NC_134803.1:56492119-56529619 GCF_046742065.1 Oratosquilla oratoria | reverse complement strand
AATAGTAGTAGTAGTAGTAGTAGTAGTATCAGTAGTAGTAATAGTATCAGTAGTAGTAATAGTAGTAGTGGTGGTGGCAGTAGTAGTAGTAGAAGCAGTAGTAGTAGTAGTAGTAATAGTAGTAGTAGTAGTAGTAGTAGCAAAAGTGGTGGCAGTATTAGTATTAGTGGTGGTAGTAGTAGTAGTAGTAATAGTAGTAGTAGTTTTATTGTTATTAACGGTGCTGGTGGTAATAGTAGTAATAGTAGTAGTAGATATCATTAGTGGTTGTGGTAGTAATAGTAGTAGTAGTAGTAATAGTAATAGTAGTAGTAGTAGTAGTGGTGATGGTTTAAGATGGGTCACTTTCTGTAAAACGTAAATGAACTATGAAACCCAAATACGCAGAGAGAATAAGATTCTTGTAACTACAGTAGCTGGATACATCATGTAGGTGTAAACCATCATGACTCCCTTGTATTTGCCCCTGCAAATTGGGCTTCGAGACAAATGAAAGACAAATGAAGGAGAGTCGGGCAATAAAGGAGAACAGAGAACCTGCCAACCAGCGAAATTTGATAATCATCTTGACCTTTCGGATGAAGTGTGGGTGATTCGTGTTGTGTTTTTTTTTCCGTTGGGGGAGGGGAGAAGGAGCCGGGAGGAAAGGCGGGAAGGGGGGGAGGGGGAGGGGGAAGGGGGAAGTCACGTGGGAGGAGGGGGGAAGGGAGAGGGGGACAGAACCCGGGGGGATGGGGGGAAGATGCTAAGAGGAAGGATTTGTTTATCAGACTTTTTTTTAATATCACCTGCTCTGCGAGGTGGTTAGGCTTTGATGTTTTTTTTTTGTCAGATTTTAGGGATTGAAGATCATCATTTGCATTTACCACTGTCACGCGTTGAACTGTAGTGGGATTCGAACCCGCTTTTACGAATCTTCTCGTCTCCAGAGGTCAGAGCCCTAGTTGGCTCAACCCTATCTAGATGAAAATATGAATAAATGAATACATAAATAGATAAACAAATGATTATATAAATAAATAGAAATGAATATATATATAAATAGATAGAAAGAATCGCGAGGATTATCCTTGTGATATCCCAACCTCCAAGCTCCCACGGAAGAAACCAGTGACCCAGAGCGGGACCGAACCCCCTCCCCCCCCCGGGGGATTGTTTTGAGGCTATTTGTCGCCCTCGGTGGAACTTCTCGATTTATCCCTTGTTGAGGGAATGCTTGGATTGACCCGCATCCCCAACGTCATTGGTTCAAATCCATCGTCGCGAGTTCAGTCCCTGTTCAGAATCGGAGAGAGAGAGAGAGAGAGAGAGAGAGAGAGAGAGAGAGAGAGAGAGAGAGAGAGAGAGAGAGAGAGAGAGAGAGAGAGAGGGAAACACATACGGACAACAAGTATTGAAGACAAACGTACAGCAAGTTAACATTTTGCAAGAATTGTGTTTACTCTGTCAGTACCATAAAAGGAGAGAAGATGTGGATGTAGTGGTCGGGAGGGGAGGGGAGGTGAGGGGAGAGGGGAGGGGGGAAGTGAGGGGAGGGGAGGGGAGAGGGGAGAAAGTGACCCTAGGAGGTCAGAGGGAGGACGAGAACCACCGACCTTGACGCGAGGAACTGCAGGATCCATCCTGTTCTAAACGTCGGTGGGTGACATGTCCGTGACAAGGCCACTTGACGTGCCACGGACGTGACGGGAGATGATATGCACGTGATGCACACGCAACTGGCCCCCAGTGACGTACAACGGAGGCGTTGTGGAGTTAGGCGGATATCTAGAAGGAGGGGGTACTGGGCTCAGGGATGTGTGTGTGTGTGTGTGAGAACATATGCACTTGTATGTGAACATATTTGTGCTCCTGGGTTCAGTCAACTTCCTCGTATGTACATGCCAGCGTGTGCACATGCAGGAGTACATAATACGTACACACACACACACACACACACACACACACACACACACACACACACACACACACACACACACACACACACACACACACACACACACACACACACACACACACACACACACGCCCACGGCATATTTCATGATTGACTCAGTCTTGGAACAGACTAAGGAGCAAATTCAATTTGGGATATAAATACACACTGCACGAGAATATACAACACTACATAAAAATCACATTACACCATTCTACAGCACATCACATGGCAGACCACCTCACCTCACATCATAGCACACCACATAAGAACACATCACACCATATAAGAACACATAAGAACACACCACATTACACTACAGCACATCAAGGTACACTACACCTCCATTCACCACACCACATGACACCACATAGCACCACATAGCACTACATATCACCACAACGAACCAAACCTCCCCATACCACAGTCAGTGCAGGGCAACAACCACACACACACACACACACACACACACACACACACACACACACACACACACACACACACACACACACACACACACACACACACACACACACACACACACACACACACACACACACACACACACACACACACACACTTCTTTGGTATTCTCTTTGAGTTTGCCAGCCACACCAACATTCCTTCGACTTGGATTGTTTTCTTTGTGTAGTTTCTCATCCCGCCTTCGCTACTGAAGGGAAGGCGGGGGGTAGGGGGGCCACGGCGATGAATAAAATCGCCTGACGGCAACCAGGAGGAATTGGAGAGTGCTGTGCCTCCCTTGCTACCAAGGAGATGGATAGAAGAGTCTGGTGGCATTCAGGACAAAAGGAAAAAAGTGTGTCATCCTGTGAGGAAGGAGGTCATCGAAATGGACTACCGCCATCTTGCAACCAAAGGGAAAAAAAAGATTCGATTCCCACCCGCTACGAAATGGGTCAGACTCGAACGCTGAGCTGGCGTCGATGATGGTGCGAGTAGTGCGGAGCGAAAGCCAGCAGCAGGGGCTCACACCGTCGTCAGCTGTCGACCTGGCCGTCAAACAGGAATGGGGGAAAACATGCGTGTGATGGTCGGGAGCTTGTTGTGGGATTAACTCAGGAAAGACAGAAGCTGATTGCAAATTTTGTTTGCGCGTGCGTGCATGTGTGTGTGTGTGTGTGTGTGTGTGTGTGTGTGTGTGTGTGTGTGTGTGTGTGTGTGTATGTGTACATGTATGTGTATGTGTATGTGGGTATGTATGTGTGTGTGTATGTGTGCATGCATGTGTGTGTGTATGTGTGTATGTATGTGTGTGTGTACGTGTGCGTGTATGTGTGTGTGTATGTATGTGTGTGTGTACGTGTGCATGTATGTGTGTGTGTATGTATGTGTGTATGTGTGCGTGTATGTGTGTGTGTGTGTATGTATGTGTGTATGTGTGCGTGTATGTGTGTGTGTGTCTGTGTGTATGTATGTGTGTGTTCGTGTGCGTGCGTGCGTGCATGTCTAATCGTGTGTGTTTAAGCATGTGTTAGACTCGTGTTCGTGTGTGATAACAAACACGAACGATCAAATATATCATTTCATCCGCGTAAACGATCCTTATCTGCCTGTGATCGAGTGTTTGGACCTAAGTAAAAAATGACGGGGGGATTTGGCCCGTCATGGAAGAGATACAGGAGCCGAAGTGTACACAGACAAATTGCTGGGGAGGAAGGAAACGTCCATTACGAATTGAAAATAACATGGTGGACGAGTGTTGAAAGACGCAATCTTTCTATTTAATCTGGAACACAACATGTACGCCACGAGTGTTGGCTGTCACACTAAACACACACGACAGCCATCCTCGCTCCAATCACGTGATCAGTCCCTCAGTGTGGCGTCGTCCTTTGTACTTGGCCTGTTCGGTCTCATTCATAAATTTAGTTTATTCGTTTCGTGAATGAATTAATCCGAACAAAGTTGTTTTATCTCTCGATGTCTTCGATTGAAGACCGGACTGGTTACATTCTCTTCTCGAATTGGACGAGGAGGTGAAAGTAGAGGAAACCCCGAAGATTGAAATTGACTGCAATAACAATTGATTGCAATAACAATGGTAGAATGGAAAATAATTATTGGAGGTAAATATGAGAATAAGATGTGGAATGGCGAAAGGGAAAGGGAGAAAAAGGGAGGAGGGAGGGAGGGAGGAGTAGGGAGAACGGAAAGGGGAGATAGGAACAGAAGGAAAGTGGTAGGGAAAAAAGGGAGAAAGAGGAGATGAGGAGATGAGGAGGAGAGAAAGAAAAGGAGGAGGGAGAAGGATGGAAGGGAGAGATTGTGGGAGAGAAAGAAGGAGGTAGTAATATAGAGAAAATGGGAGGACGAATAGAGAGAGAGAAAGAGAGAGAGAGAGAGAGAGAAAGAGAGAGAGAAAGAGAGAAGGGGAGAGAGAAAGAGAGAGGTGGGGAGAAAGAGAGAGAGAAGGGGAGAGAGAGAGAGAGAGAGAGAGAGGTGGTAGGGAGAGAGAGGCAAAGAAATAAAGGAATACAGTGACAGGGGCGGAATGGTGCAGGACTGATTGCGTGTTATGCTGAAGATGAAGGAGGAGTGTCTAAGGAACACGTGGTATGTGATGCATATGTGATGCCTTTGACGGCAGCGGCGCAAAGAGGAAATAGGGGAGCGGCGGCATTACAAGAAGCTTATTACGGCTGGAGCGTGGCGGTGGCGACAAAGGAAAATGCGCGTGCCCATGCATGCATGCCTATTTCTGAAAAGAAAACAAAAAAGAAAAAGGAAAACGGAGGACACGTTTTTGGTATACACGTGTGCAAGCAAACAAGCAAACACACATAAACACATGCATGTTTGGGTAAATGCTTGCACATGCGCATATATACACGTGCAAATATGGTGTGCGAGCGAGCGTGCGGATATACACGCACAAGATCGCACGCGTGCACACACACACACACACACACACACACACACACACACACACACACACACACACACACACACACACACACACACTCTAAGTTTTATATTTTTAATCAACTTTTGCATTGTATTATTGTCAGTGTATTACTGCTATTGAAATATACCTTTTATTATTATTACTATTATTATTATTTACGCACACACACACACACACACACACACACACACACACACACACACACACACACACACACACACACACACACACACACACACACACACACACACACACACACACACACACACTAAATACTTGCGTGCACTAAAGATGGCCTGTAACTCCGACTGTGTCAAGATCGAGCTGACACAAGACGAACATTCGGCAACGAATCTGTTCCTATAGGTGATGTTTCAGTTTTGATGGCAAAGTACACGGTTATTAGTCTCCTGGTCTACGTTCCCTCTGGCCGATTCACACAACTCCACATTACCTGCGCTCTGTCAGTGACATTTCATATCCCGGACTTCTTTCCTATCCTTTCCTTCCTTGTTAATATCGTCACACTTTAGCACCGTCACACTCCCAATTCGCGGCGACTTTCCCTGGCTCGGTGGCCGACCTCCCTCACGCGGGCGCGTCTTGTCGCGGCTCGTCCCCTCCGTTTGGTTCCCGGTTCGGCGACTGGGCTACGCGGCGACCGACCCCACCGACTCACTCACCCTTGTCCTCACTTCGACCTCCCAATATCTTTTGTTCGTTTACTTGTTGATTTGTTTTCGTTTGCCTAATAGTTTATTCATCTATTCTTTCTATATTTATGTTATTCTATTCTATTTGATCTAATCTGTTTATCTATATATTTATCTACAGTATTTATTCGAATACATGTATATATATATATATATAAATATATATATATATATATATATAAATATATATGTATATGTATATGTGTGTGTGTATATGTGTATATGTGTGTGTGCGTGTGTGTGTGTGTGTGTGTGTGTGTGTGTGTGTGTGTGTGTGTTGACCTCTTGTCGCTGCATTTACTGCAGGGTTACCATTAGACCTCAAACAGATTATTTTTGTTCCAAATCACAGACTGCTTCAACGTACACACTGGAAACTCTTTGAACCAACATGCACAGACTCTGCCTCCTGGAATTCCAGGCCGCAGTTTACGAAGAGTTATTACATAAGAGCGAGAGGAGTTCCAGTGCAGATTTAATATTCTTTTCATGGCGTCGTTTACTGCGGAGCCTTGGGCCTCACAACTCTTTAACTCGAATTTCTTCTAAACTTGTCTGTGCTTAGTCATTTGAGGTCTCCAGAAGTCTGTGACCCTTTGAGAGGTCTGTCTTAAAATGAATAAAATCTAATGGCGTTCCCCATAAGGAAATATATAAAGAAGCCTTGATGATCATAATCATTGTCTTCCTTAGTTTCATTAACCGGAAACCAGCAGTTGTAGATCTCTCTGGGAAGAGACGTTGTATCTTCATGGGATTCTTTTAAGGCTGGACTGAAGGGGTGTAAGGCTTTGTCATTCATCAGAACTCATGGAAATGGTGGAGAGCATACACCGGGAGGTGCTCATCTGCTAATCAGACTAGGGGGGGGGGGGCAAATGGTTGCTGAGAGATCCCCCCCACCCCCATGATCACTTCCATGTCGGACATCTGTGCCCAGTCATAAATAATAACGCTGCGTCGCGTCGTAGGTCTTCATTATGTTATTAGTCCGTTGGTCATCTGAGTGAGTCTTTCATGTATTGTTTGCATGACATGATCCTTTTTTTTATTGAGACAATAAACATTTTTTGTAAAAGGTGCACCTTGCGTGCGAGTGTCGTAATGGGTTGCCAGTACGTCTTTTTTTTTTTTTTTTTACAACGTTCACAGGAATGGTCACTGGCCGAGTATTCACATTAGCGGTTTGAACCGCGCGGAAACCGCGGCGGTACAGCACAATCAAGGAAAAAAATGCGCGGTTGTGCGTGAATGCCTCCATTAACTTAACATTGTATCTGAACCGCCGCGATTGAAACCGTTAGTGTGAACAGGGTGGGAGTCTGGTGAAGATGCAAAAGTCGAAGAGGTGCGTGGGCAACATTCTCTCTCTCTCTCTCTCTCTCTCTCTCTCTCTCTCTCTCTCTCTCTCTCTCTCTCTCTCTCTCTCTCTCTCTCTCTCTCTCTCTCTCTCTCTCTCTCTCTCTCCTTCCCCTCTCTCTCTCTCTCTCTCTCTCTCTCTCTCTCTCTATCTCTGTCTCTCTCTCTTTCTCTCTCTCTCTCTCTCTTTCTCTTTTTTTCTCTCTCTCTTTCTCCTTTTCTCTCTCTCTCTCTCTCTCTCTCTCTCTCTCTCTCTCTCTCTCTCTCTCTCTCTCTCTCTCTCTCTCTCTGTCTCCCACCCTCTCTCTCTCTCTCACTCTATCTATATCTGTCTCTCTATCTCTATTTCTATCTCTCTCTCCCTCTCTTTCTCTCTCTGGCCTCGTTATTTACCAAAAGGTCTCCTAGCAACCTGCTTTACCGCTGTCACCTATGTCACCTTCGTGTCGACGAAGGTATGTGAGCTCGGGCGGGTGGCTCAGGGTGTGTGCGTGCGTGCGTGCGTGCGTGCTTGCGGTATTGTCGTCCTGGATAAGGTGGACACATACCAGGACGGAGAGGGAGTACCGATTGTCGTGGTTAGGTTTAGGGACACGAAGTTGGTGTAGGGTCGGGTTACTGTGTGAGAAACACTTTAAAGTTGTGATTAGAAAGTCCACAAAATAGGTGTTTTGCGAGAAATTGTTACAATAATAATAAGTAAAAATAAATATATAGATAAATAGAGAAATAAATACAAATAGAAAATAAGCTCAATGCTGATTATTCTCTAGTCCTTCTTCCTTCTTTACTTATCTTTCTTCCTCCCTCCCTTCCTTCCTTCCTCCCTCCCTTCCTTCCTACCTTCCTTCCCCCTTCCCTTCTTCTTTCCTTCCTAACTTCCTCCTTTTTTCCTTCACTCCATTCCCTTTTAAATCCCTTCCTTCCTTCCTTCCCTCCTTCCTTCCTTCTTTCAGATCATCCGCGCGCCCTATCCCCCTCCCCTCCCCTCCCCCTCTCCCCCTCCCCCTCCCACCTGTTCCCATCTTTCTTCGACCTTAAGCTCGGGGTTGGCTAAGCCACCCTCCCTTTCCCTCCGCCCCCCCACTTCTCTCTATTCATCCTTTCTCTCTCTCTCTCTCTCTCTCTCTCTCTCTCTCTCTCTCTCTCTCTCTCTCTCTCTCTCTCTCTCTCTCTCTCTCTCTCTATTTCTCTCTGTCTCTCTCTCTCTCTCTCTCTCTCTCTCTCTCTCTCTCTCTCTCTCTCTCTCTCTCTCTCTCTTTCTTTCTCTCTCCTCTCTCTTTCACTCTCTCTCTCCCCTCCTTTTCTCTCTCTATCTCTCCATCTTATCCATTGCTCTTCCTCTCCCCCCTCCCTCCATTGTTCATTTTCTTACCACTCCCCCCCCCCCCGACTCCTTTGGAGTTCGTCTTAATGGTTCACTGCAGGACCTTTCCCCCATTACCATCCCCCCCTCCCGTACTCCCCTACCCTTCTACCCTCCCGTACTCCCCTACCCTTCCACCCTCCCCTACTCCCCTACCCTTCCCCCCTCCCATACTCCCTCCCCTTCCCCTCTCCTCTCTTCCCCTTTTCCATCCCCATCATCACATCCCACTCTCTCCTCCACTTCTCCCCAACCCTTCTCCCCTCTACCCTCCACCCTTCCCCTTCCCTCCTTTACCCTCCAGCCTTGCCCCTCCCCCTCTCCACCCACCCATCCCCCCCCACCGCCCCCCCAGTGCCACTCAGCCTCACCTTTGGCATTTCCTTCGTCTTTATACTGATGTACTTAGCCGTTTACCCGGACGTTACTATCATGAAAAAAATCCAATATGAAATAAATAAATAAATAAGTAAATAAATAAATAAATAAAACCAGAAAATAGAAAAAAAGATAATGACATTCTATGCAAATTACATGTTGCTCAAGAAAGCAAACGTCTATTCCACTCCTTAAACAAGAAGAAAAAGAAGAAGAAAAAAGACATGTACATCGCATTTCAGAATTGATACTAAATTTTCAGGTACGACATATTTACCACTGACCATGTCATTTCTTCCTCCCAAGGGGTAAATTTACTCCTAATTGGGGAATCACTGCTACAGAAGATATCCAAATATGAAAGGCATTTCTACGCTCGTTTTACTTAAGACTGTCCCCCGCAATGATGGTACCTGCCAGTGTATGATTGGAAAGCATCATGCACTGCGAAAACACAGTGAATGAAAGCAGTCGTCATTGCGTGATGCATGATATCACAAATCATGAGAAACAGCCGAGACGTTGATTAAATCCCAAGTCGTTAGGTCCCTTTTGCCTGGAAATGCCTGGACTCTGGTGCCAAGCCATTACCTCAACGTTGGCTAACCAATAGCAGAAGTGCCTGTCCTGGTGGTGGTGGTGGTGGAGGTTGTGGTATGGGGGGGGGTAAGGTTGTGGTATGGGGCGGAGGGTTGTAGTATGGGAGGTGTTGACAGTAAGGAAACAGAGCAATCTGCAAAATATTTCGTAATTCTCGATCATTCATATTATGAAGCGTCAGTTCAGAGGGACGGCTTTTCAGGTAAACTATACATAAGCTCATTATGTAACGAGAATACTGTAATTGTTTATGTAACGAGAATACTGTGACTGTAATACAATCTCTCTGAGAGAGGTTTTGTCGTAGGTAATTGAAACATGTCATCTTTTCCGAGTTTTACACCACTACAATAATCCTGTCTGAAATGTTTTCAATACACACACACACACACACACACACACACACACACACACACACACACACACACACACACACACACACACACACACACACACACACACACACACACACACACACACACACACACACATGAACACACACACACGAACACACACACACGAACACACACACCTTCCATGGCTAATCTCCCTCGTTCAGCTTTCCTATTTAAGTTGGAATGATGAATTTCGGTGCCATCGCGTTGGGTTGTTTGCATGATGCGTCCGGGGCTTCGACCTCGAGGTCTTCCCCGGATCGCACAGAAATCATTAGTTCGCCTCCGGGTTTTATTCCTCACGATCTCAGCCCCGGCGAACTCGCGGACCTGAAGCCTCCATTGCACGCTCTGTAGCTTGCAATTGCGAGCGTTTTGTTTCCCCAAAGGCGTGGGATTAGAACGGATGGAATGGTGGGTCAACGCGTCTTGGTGCCTGTCGTAAGGTGCATGGATTAAACGATTGCACACGCGAGCAAGAAAGGAAGGAAGGAAGGAAGGAAGGAAGGAGATGGTGCCGCTAAGCCAACAAGGAGAGACATTGGGATGAGCACAGGCATACACGCTTTCATTTGCACACATACACACACATACTTGGATGTACACGTGTGTACATACGCACACCCACATGTATCTCACACAGAGTCTCACACGGTAACACATTCATAGGCACATGCACACACACACACACACACACACACACACACACACACACACACACACACACACACACACACACACACACACACACACACACACACACACACACACACACACACACACACACACACACACACACACACACACACACACACACACACACACACACACACACACACATGCACGCACACGCGCATGGATGTGCAAGCAATTAAGGACAGACGACCTCCATGTGCAAGGTCTGCATGACAATATGTTGCGGTTGTGTTCACAAACGCGTTAAGAAGCACAAAAGAACAGTTACCTTCTCCATTTTGCACAGGAGGATGATCTACTACATGCTGCGTATATATTTGTTTGTTATTTTGTTTGTTTGCTTGTTCATTTTTTTGTGTGTGTGTATATGTGTGCGTGTGTGTGTGTGTGTGTGTGTGTGTGTGTGTGTGTGTGTGTGTGTGTGTGTGAGTGCGTGCGTGCGTGCGTATATATCTATGTGTTTTCAACGGGTGACTGATAGAGGTCACTACTTCAGCTTTCACACTGAAAGAGTTTAAAAGCAGAACTCCATAATATAAATTAATTGACGAGTATGCATGACGCATATTGTGTCCGGGGAATTGTTGGTAATTAGGGCCGTCATGAACAGAGGCCACCACCGCATAGAATGATGATAGTGGCTTCGAAGAAACGAGTTATTTGGACGGGAATAAACAGAAAATTGTCTCTAGGAGGTTCTAGGGCGCTGCTGAATCTATGTCCACTGGAACAAGGACGAGTGATGATAACTCGTTCGGAGATGGTTTGTGAGGGCGAGATGGGATGCTGCGACATTACGATATATACGAACATTTATTTGTTTTCAATGAAATTGTACAGTGACCGGTGGAGAGTGGTCAGAGAATCTCTGAGGTTCCAGTTGGTCTAGGATTTAAGTAGTCATGCTATAGTGTCATGGAAACAGAGGCTGATGAAGTTTCAGTATGAAAATAAATAGACGAATGAGTAAATAAAGAAGAGAGGAAGACGAGTGGCATTATCTTATTTTATTTATTTATTTATTTATTTATTTTTTCTTAAAGTTCAACTTTCATCCGCTCTGCTAAAAGGCCAGACATGGGATCCTTTGTTGTATCTTGAAGACTGAAGACTTCCATTTGCCCTTTTTAGGTGACATTACGCGTTGAATTCCCGACGGGACGCGAACCCTCCACCCCCGGTGCCTCTCGGCTTCAGCCGTCGGCGGGTCAATCCGCTTGGCCACCACGTAAACAAACACAAGACACCAGATACAATCTTTGCGCTCGCAAACACCTTCCTTCGGTCTTTCCGCGGATCTCGCTCTCTCTCTTCTATTTTTGGATAGAATAAGGGAAAGGTGTTGCTGCATGACGGAGGTGATGAGGGAATCTCCTCCTCCCACCGAAGGATTCCACTCATGCCAATGAAAAGATTTGCTTCTTGAGCCTTGCCGGCAGGGAGGGCCGTCGATTTGACCGGGATGCGGTCTTGAGTGCCAAGGCTTCAAACCTCAAGTGCCAGCTTAGTGCCACTCCCCCTCCTACTCTGCTCCTGCTTGCACCAACTGCTCAGTCCCTGCTCTCACCACCTGCTCTGTCTCTGCTTGCGTCAACTGCTCAGTACCTGCTCACACCAACTGTTCAGTCCCTACTTGCACCAACTGCTCAGTCCCTGCTTGCGCCAACTGCTCAGTCTCGTTTCACGCCAACTGCTCAGTTCCTGCTTACACCAACTGTTCAGTCTCTGGTTGCACCAGCTGCTCAATCCCTGCTTGCACCAACTGCTCAGTCTCTGCTTGTACAAACTGTTCAGTACCTGATTGTACCAACTGCTCAGCCTCTGCTTGCACCAACTGCTCAGTCCCTGCTTGCACCAGCTGCTTAGTCCCTGCTTGCTCCAGCTGCTTAGTCCCTGCTTGCACCAACTGCTCAGTCTCTACTTACACCAACTGTTCAGTCCCTGCTTGCACCAGCTGCTTAGTCTCTGCTTGCACCAGCTGCTCAGTCCCTGCTTGCACAAACTCCTCTGCTCTTTCGTGTACCAACTGCTCAGTTCCTTCTGGTATGCATTCCCAAAGGAGAATTAGGGAATCATGTCAATCATACTGACTCCCAAAGAATGCACGTAGCTTAAAGGTTGTGATATACACACGGCATTCCATTAAAGTCTGTGTATTCAAGTAAGTGGTCTTGGAAAATCAAGTACGTATTGGCTTGCATGCACGGAGACACGCAGACGTGCATGCCTCCATAACGAGTACATACATATGTAGACAGATGTAGGTACAATCATATATAAGTGCATACATAAGCACCTGCAGACACATATATATATAATGTATGCATATATGTATATATATATATATATACATATATATATATATATATATTTATATATATGATGATGATGATGATATGGTTTAACGTCACACACTCCCCCCCCCCCCTATCGGGAGGCTAGGACGGTACCCCTCACAGAGGGCTTTGTAGTGTAGAATTTAATGAACCATGTGTGTGTGTGTGTGTGTGTGTGTGTGTGTGTGTGTGTGTGTGTGTGTGTGCGTGTGTGTGTGTATGTATGTATAAATATATGCACGCAGACATACATGCCTGAATTTAAAACGAAATTTGATAATGGAAGCATATAGTCGGGTAGAGCTCATATCCTATGCCTTACAATGAGGTTCTAATTACATACGCACACGATACATGCATAGGTGTCTAAGTAAGCATATGCATATAAATTCAGGCGCAAGAATAGATTTGTGTTTCCATGCCCAGTTGAAGCGCATGGGCACGCACTTACACCCAAGAGAGCTTGTGAGAGTTCTTGACTTTATCTCTGCGCATTGAGTGTTCTTTGAGTGAAATGGTATGAGAGCCGCCAGAAGAAACCTGTCATGGACATCAGTGAAAGGGTGTTTCTGTCCCAACCTTGAACAGGACGTAGTGCAAGCACATCCAGGTAGGGAACCCGCAAAGCATACGAAGTGGTCGGCTGCGCGCGCGCAGGTGTGCAGTTGGAGGTGCAGGATCCATGGGGTTCCGGAAGACCCTTCAGGAGGAACCCAGACCTTCTGGAAGAAGAAGTCTTTACTGCACCACGACCACTTGTCTCTCGGAACGTTCGCACACAATTTTTTTCTTCTTCTTTTTCTGTTTTTGCTTTTTCTTCTGATACTTTTTCTCCTGTATATTTCTCCTCCTCTTCCTCCTCCTCCTTCTTCTTCTTCTTCTTCTTCTTCTTCTTCTTCTGTTTCTGCTTCATTTTCTGATTTCTCATCTTCCTTCTTCTTTTCCTTCTTATTTTTCTTTATATTTTTGTTCTTCTTTTTCTTCATCTTTTTCTTCTTCTTTTTCTTGCACTTCTCCCTTTTCTCCTTCTACTTGTTTTTCTTTTTCTTCTTCTTTTTTATCTTCTCAATCCACTTCTTTTTATTCCCTCTTTCTGTCTTACTTAAATGGGTTTTCAAATTTTATTCTCACGATCTTTTCTCTTTATTTTTCATCTGATATTTTATTTATCTAAACATGTATTCATATATTCATGTACTTATCTATTTTTGTATTTGTCTCTTTACCTATTTCTTTATCGTTCATTTGTTTAATTACTTTTCTTTGCCTATTGGTTTATCTCTTTATTTGTTTGTTTACTCATGCATTTATTTATTGATCTTAATTTTTTATCACAATATGATCGCTGCAACGTTGGAAAGTCCAAGAGAGGAGATGCTTGTGTCACAAATAGACCCAATTTGTCATCATGATTTCACTCTTTACGTGATTCATTGCTTGTGCGGTGAGAAGTGACCTCACTACCTGCTGATTTATGGTGACGAAGGGGAAGTTTATTATATTTATCTTTCTCTTATCCCACCTCCTTATGGACCGATGTGTCTCCTGGTGGCTGGTTTTAATATTATACACACACACACACACACACACACACACACACACACACACACACACACACACACACACACACATATATATATATATATATATATATATATATATATATGTGTGTGTGTGTGTGTGTGTGTGTGTGTGTGTGTGTGTGTGTGTGTGTGTGTGTGTGTGTGTGTGTGTATCAACGATCAAATCAGCCATCCTGAGTCCACTGCTTAACAAAGGCCTCCTTCATAGCATTCCATGATTCACACGATCGCGCCAACCTCTGCCACGTGACTCCTGCGAACTTCTCTATCTCGTCTCTCCATATATACACACATAATTATAAAGAGGAATCGCTTATGGGGAAACAACTTCTGGTATTATCGCGCGGAGATGAATAAAATCGCCTGGCGACAGGAACGAGCTCAGCAGTTCCTCTGACGCATCAGTCCCATACCCTCTTCACCAGAGCCACGCCCACCATTACCACCAAATTCACCTTTCCCACCGCTGCCCCCACCATGACATCACTGCCATGGCCTTCTCCTGACGCCCACCTTGCACACTCCTTAAATTGCAGGACGTGCCAAACCCGTCCATCTGTATTAGGTCATAAGGATATTTGTTCCTTGTCTCGTAGTTCCCGTCCGCTATTGAATACATCCATAGGGAATATGGTCCGTAATTACTGGTAAAATAAGGGTTGTAATTGCAGGGTGTGTGGTCACCTTTAACCCCTTTTGTAGCTGGGGTGTGCTTCTTATTGATTAAAATCGCGTGGCGGCAGCGAGAACAAACATAAAAAAGTTGTGTGTGTGTGTACGTGTAGTGTAAGTGGATATTCACATGTCATACACGGACTACACGCCCCTATACACACAGAAATACACACTGACATCAGTTAAACATGGAACTAATACCGAGGCGCTGACAAACAGCAACGAAGCAATTGGCGCATATCCTGTACGAAGCAACTTATACGGGCGAAGAGCAGCGAGAGGCACATCAAATCTGGCGGCGAACAGAGAGACGGCGCGTCCGTTGGACCAACACACGCCATTCTGGGAACTGGGTGCGTTGGGTATAAGGGTCAGTTTGCCCTGTCGTGTTCACTGGGTAACGCGAAGGAAGGGAGGGCGGGGGAGGGAGAGGGAGTTTGCCAGGGTACGTTGAGGGGTCGTATGGGGGTTATAAGGCTCTATTGTGTAATCATGTCATGGATATTCTTGCATATTGTTCTTGAGATAATCTTTACCAAGATATTTATCGCACTCCCGAAGTAGTTTTCTTTATTTATTTATTTATTTATTTATTTATTTATTTGCATTTATATATTCATCTCTATTTGTTGTTTTAATAAGTATTCATAATTTTTTGTCTGCATGTTCATTTGTCTATTGGGATACAAATTCATTAACTTTCTTTAGGGAAAGGAAGATTTTCAGAACTTTATTATTCGATATGGTTTCGTTTTTTTTTTTTTTTTTTATTTTTTTTATTCCCAAAGCTAAATAGATTCGTCTGGGAGCATCCAGAATAAAACACAAGTCATCCACCACATCACCACATCTATTACAACTGCTACTGCAACCCTCATCTACTACAAAATTTATAAATTTCTCTGTTGCGTTTGACCTAGTGCAGTTGGGAGATGCAGGGATAACCCGTCATCCAAGAGGAGCTAAGATCGGAGGGGGTGGAGGGGAGTGAAATTGGTGGGAATATATACGTGCCTCTGACATAGCTACCTCTCTTATAAGGTGGAAAAGCTCTTATTTATATAGATAGTGTTGTGGCCTGAGAAAATATATGAGGAACCCTACACATTGACCTGCATATACATAATCATTCATACATGTTTTTCCCAAAAAACACAAGTACTTGCACGCATAAATACATGATTTACATACCACAACATCTAGATCTCGTGGTTATTCCATTAATTCATGTCTTCATGTCTGCGGTTACGTTTTTACATGTGTTTACTTAACTCTGATATGCAGGATGATAGCTAAACTCATGGGAACCCGCCATTTAACAAAAGGAACATGTAGCGAGGCGACTGAAGACGTTTTCACGTGCAGCATGTGCATAGGCGCAGAAAGGTGGATAATTATTTGGTGCCACACGCATGTTCCTTCACGGGAATACACCACGGAATCACTTCCTTGGAATCTCCCTCCGTATTCCTCTCGGTATTCTTCCCCCCCACACCTCCCCACCCACCTCCACTCCCTTCCCAGATTGGCCCCCCCACCCCCTCCCCACCGCCCCCTTCGATGTAATCTTCCTTGTCAATCACTCAAAAATGAAAATAAAAAATATGTAGGTCTCTGCGGAACCCGTCAGTTTGTGGCCATGTTTGTTTTGGAGGACATTGCTAAGTTCGGGGGTCGATGTCTAATGAGTGTTATTAGGCGCGTCGCAGTGGCCCATCAGGGAACAAGGCCAGGGCAAAACGCCCCCACCTCCTCCCACTCCCCTCCCCCCTTCGCCTCCCTTCCCCTCCCCCCTTCCCCTCTCCTCCCCTCCTTTCCCCTCCCCTCCTCTTAAGGGTCAGGTAAATTGTATTCTGCTGAGACAAACCAGGTGATGGACTCTTTCTTCATGACACATCATTTTTGTCTCTCGTTCTTCTCCTTCTTTCTTCTTTTTTTTTCTTTTCTTTCTTTCTTTTTCAATATTTTTATATCACGAAGGATATCACTTCGTCAACTAAACTATAATTTGTTCATCGACAAACATTTTCTAAGTGTAGATAACCACACGAACTATACGTGTGGCTGAGAAACTTTAGCCTTTCATTCTATATGTACTTATATGCTTTACTTGATCATCGTAAATGAACAGGGGTAAATTATATAGAGAAAGTGTTTAGCAAAAACCTCTGATCAAGGCAACACCGTAAATATTCGTCCTTTAGCAAATGCTCCCCGCCATGTTGCACCCCAGAGGCAAACAGCGCAAGACGAGGAGCGCAAAATAGATGTCATTCACACACACAAAAAATGTGCTCAGGTAGAAACGAAGATGCTCTGCAGTGTCATCTTCCTCCATTGCTACGTCATTGATGTGTCATCCGAGATAAAGAATTATGGAGAATGTAAACACGCATGCGAACCGCTACCGAATTCTGCCACGAATGATGTAGTAGGGTTGAGGGAACGGGGGAGGGGGAAGGGGTAGGTGTCAATTGCCGAGAGAGAGAGAGAGAGAGAGAGAGAGAGAGAGAGAGAGAGAGCGTGTGTGTGTGTGTGTGTGTGTGTGTGTGTGTGTGTGTGTGTGTGTGTGTGTGTGTGTGTGTGTGTGTGTGTGTGTGTGTGTGTGTGTGTGTGTGTGTGTGTGTGTGTGTGTGAGTATAGCGCGGTGGTGTGTGTGCGTCCGTATATTCATTCTCATTTATCTGGACAGACAAGGGTACTCATTCGCACGAAGGGTCAAGAGGATTTGGTATATACACACGCACGCGTACACACATACGCACGCGTATATACACACACACGCTCATATGCACGAACGCACACATTATATATGGTAAACAGAAATAATGGATTTTTTTTCCTGGGGAGGGGTGTTTGTATGAAACGAAACAAAAACTGAGCTGTCAGCCTCTGTGACCAACCTGGAAAATGTGCTGTGGTTTATCAAATGGGAAAAATAAAATCCCGTTTTAGGCGAAATAGCGACGTAACCATAACCAGGGACAACAAAGAAAGAAGAAAACTAAAAGGTGGAGAGGAAGGGCACCGCGACGACGACGACGCTGCAAAAATGACAGGATCGGTTACCAAGGAGGCGAGACCATGTCGTGAGCAGACACTGACTGCGCAGAGAGAGGAAGAGGAAGAGAGAGGAGGAGGAGAGAGGCGAAGGAGGAGGAAGAGAGGAGCGTGACGAAGAGGTCTTGGTGTATTGACTGCACGGAAAGAAAGCCATCGAGGTCAGGCTGGGAAGCGAGGTCACCAGATACAAAATGGCTGCTGCTCGTCATGTGTGGCACTTACTGTGTATTATGAGAAGTTGGGGACACATTACTTCATCATTGAATGAATTTTTCTTTTCAACCAGAACAAAATATATTGAGTTTGCCACCCGAATTAAGGCTTGACTACAGCTGAGCGAGCCACTGGAGCTCTAATACCGGATGATTATATTCAGCTGAAGGGCCAAGCTAGGTCTTTATCAATCAAGACTTTGTTATTGTTATCATTGTTACTGTTGTTATTTTTGTTAATGTTATTATTATTATTATTATTATTATTATTGTTATTATTATTATTACTATTATTTCATTATCATTATTATTATTATTATTATCATTATTATTTTTATTATTATTATTATTATTATTATTATTATTATCATTATTTCATTATTATTATTATTATTATTATTATTATTATCATTATTTCATTATTATTATTATTATTAATATTATTATTATTATTACTATTGTTGCTATTATCATTAACGATTATATTGTTATTGTTATTATTACTATTACAATCATCATCATCATCATTATGCACTTCTGACTCTCTGGCCGTCCGTTGAAACTTCAGAAGAGAAGGAAAACGAACACCGATAGAGAAGAAGAGGAAAGGAAAAACACAATATTGAAGTGATAACAATAATAGCAAAATATGCCCTTCGTTAGTCTGAAGAAAATGTGTCGAGCAAATCCCTAAAAATGTTGCGGATTTGTGTTGCGAATGTAAACTGAAGACATGAGAGCTTTATTCTTTTCAATGTGTCATTGAAGTTCTTGGGCAAAACTTTTGTATTTATGAGATGCTATTTACACACGCACACACACGTCACTATCAAACTTTGGACTAGAATTTGCGGATACATTTCATTTTATGATTAGAGACTTGTGGAATCGCAGTACTCCCAAATGTGCAATTGAAATTCTTCGACAGAACTTTTGAAATTCGTGCACAGCTATTTATGTGTACATAACAGTTTCAAGCTTAGAAGTTGAGCTGGTTTTTCATTCGTAAGTTGGGCTCGAAATTAATCAAATCACAGGTCTGATAATGCATATCAATTGGTTTTCTGTGGTGTAAATTTATTTAAGTTTTATTAGGAACGGATCGTGTCCAAGAATTGACACATTGACGTGATGGATTGACTTGGGTAGAACCAATGCTCTGGTGACGTCATCGGAAGCATACTGGTCTCGCACTCAATTGCGGGTTCGAATCCCGCACTCATCTCCGATTCCCAGCAGTAACTGTTTCCTTTCCTAACAGTTCAAGCGCGTTTTATGGCAAAAGTGACTGTTTAAGCCCCAACTACTCAGCGCCTCCTAGCGTACGCTCCTCACCTTTTGATCACATATCGGCGGCCAGTCTCTTCCTGGTGTTTACGCTCAAGTGCAGTACTTCCTGACCCAGTAGGTCTCTTGAGACTCTAGGGGCGGTTCATCCGCTGAAGAGAATCGCTTGGCGCGACGGCAGGCGGAGACGAATGAGGTCTTCAGAGAATTAATCATAAATTTGGGAGTAATGTGCTTGTTAGAGGATCAAATGCATCCCGATGAGGTCTCTGGGTTACGTCAGGCGATTTCTTTCAGCTGTGGAGGGCTCGGGGGGGGGAGGGGGAGGGTAGAGTGGGGGTCCTGACAAACACCCCCCCCCCCCCGAGAAGGGCTCGTCAAGTGTTTGTCTTTTCCTTAAGTTGAAGAGTCGAAAGTTATGATCAAACCTAACGACTGGTTTGACCCTGCTTCAGCCAAGGTCGCCAACGTGGACTGCAGATTATACAGCAAAGTTAACTCAACCCTTTCACCGATATTCGTCTTTAAACATTTGTTCCGAGTGTCTCCAAGTGATTTTATTCAAAAATGGGGTCGGGAGAAATACCTATCCCGATGAACTTTTCTCAACTTGTGTATTTGTTTTGGCAGCCGTCAGGTGATTTTATTCATCCGGGGGGGTCGTGGGGGTACGTACGTTGAGACTTGCATGCCTGTGCCCTTGAGAGTACGATTGTCAGTAGCTGGCCAGGGTGAGGTTGCAGCTTTCTGTTGGACGCTTTCCAAAACGAAAAAAAAGAAGAAGAAAAAAATAACAGACGTTTCTGCGAGGATCAAGTTGAGACTCTTCAGATAGAGAGAGAGAGGGAGAGAGAGAGAGAGAGAGGGAGAGAGAGAGAGAGAGAGAGAGAGAGAGAGAGAGAGAGAGAGAGAGAGAGAGACTTGCACCTTCACTTTCTCTTTCTCCTCTTACTCCTCATCCTCCTGTTTCTCCTTCTCCTCCTCCTTCTACTTCTTCCTCCTCCTTTTCTTCTTCTTCTTCCTCCTCCTTTTCTTCTTCTTCTTCTTCTTCTTCTTCTTCTTCTTCTTCTTCTTCTTCTTCTTCTTCTTCTTCTTCTTCTTCTTCTTCTTCTTCTTCTTCTTCTTCTTCTTCCTCTTCTTCTTCCTCTTCTTCAAAGTATTAAAGTTTTACAAAGGAGGAGCATGCTGACAGGAGACCTTTTGGTCCATAACTAGGTCGGATGCGCAAAAATCATAATAAAGATAAGTAAATAGATAAGAATTATAATAATATGAATAATAATAAATACAGTAAATAACTAAAAAGGTAAAGTTGTATAATAGATAAACAGGTAAATAGTAAATAATAATAAATGGACAGATAGATAATAATCAAATAATAAACAAACAGACAAATAACAACAACAAAAATAAACAAATAACATACAATAAATGGCAGTCATTACAGCATCTTGCTTAGGTGTTTGTCTAAACGAATCTGAAAGAAGTTTATTCCATTCATTAACTACACTATTGGCGAAGTTGTTTCTACCCACTTTCAAATTAAATATATTTCCTGACAGTGTGAGACCGTTATTTCTTGTCTGATTCTCATTCAATGTGAAAATTTTGTCACTTTTGATGTCAATTCCCTTTAGAATCGTAAAGACCTGTATCAAGTCACCTCTGAGTCTACGCTTTTTTTAGGGAAAATAGATTCATATGTTTTAGTCGATTATCGTAGGATTTATTTTCTGTATTTGGAATCAGTTTTGTGGCTCGACGTTGTACTTTTTCCAATCTGTCAGTGTCTTTAATGAGATTCATCCTCTTCTTCTTCTTACTCTCTTTTTCCTTCTCCTCCTTACTTTTCTCTAAAATCAAAAGAATACTTTGGAGGGTTGATCTATTCAAAATAGGTCAGGAACCATCTATATTGGCGATTTCACTCAGGGAAGCATTTGATGCTAAATCACGTTTGAAGAATAATATATTCGTAAAGAGCTGGAGTCCGGGAACCATTGTACAGACGAAGAAAGTAAACGCTTGATTCGTCGAAATAAGTTTATTCTTACGTTTCGAACCTTCTCCGGGTGTGTGTGTATATATATATATATATATATATAGATATATATATATATATATATATATATATATATACATATATATATATATATATATATACATATATATATATATATATATATACATATATATATATACATATATATATATATATATATATATATATTTCGGACAGGGAAGAGGCCATCGAGAGTGGTCTCACGCCCTTAAGGTTCCTCTCTCCCTCCCACCCTCCCTCCCCCCCCCCCTCACCTCCCCCCTCACCTCCCCCTCCATTCCACTCCGCCCCGCAATGATCCGCCCCATTCAAGCACTCGACCCCGTCCATGGCACAAGGCGCGTTATCATTCCTATACGATCTCTCTCTCTCTCTCTCTCTCTCTCTCTCTCTCTCTCTCTCTCTCTCTCTCTCTCTCGTGTAGGACCTCCTTTAAGGTTTGGTTTATTACACAGACAGGTAAAGGAATCGGAAACGTGCTGGTATCGCAATTTCCTACTCACGGGTTCGAGTCCCACACTTCTTTCCCATTCTCAGTCTGAGTGACTGCTACCTGTCCCCTCAACAGTCCCCAAAGCGCAGAAGAGGGGTAAAGATGACGGCTTCGGCCGCAGCTACTCAGCGCCTCCTGGCGTTTGTTTATCTCCGTCTTGGTGGACAGCTGAGACGCTCTCACTCTCGTAACCAAAATTCCAGACGTCTTCGATCCGCTGGAATCTTGTGCCGCCGTGAGTCGTGTCTGTTCCTCTTTCTTCTCTTCTCTTGCTTGGCCTAATGAAGCTTAGGGACTCGCCCCCCCATCTCCCCCATCCCCCTACACCTCCCCACCCCCTCCTCTCCCCACTCCCCATCTCATTCTCTTCCTGTGTCCATGTTCTCATCACCTTCCTTCTCCTTCTCTTCTTCGTCCTCCTCCTCCTCCTCCTCCTCCTCCTCCTCCTCCTCCTCCTCCTCCTCCTCTTCGTCTTTCTCCTGCTCCTGCTCCTTCTTCTCTTCCTCCACCTCCCCCTCCTCCTCCTCCTCCTTCTCCACCTCCGCCTCCCCCTCACCTCTTCCCCCACCCCCATCCTCCCGCTGAAGTCAACCTGTTTGTGTAGGTTTTGTCCAGCGTGCGCAGTGCAGTGCGGTGCATTGGTGACTACAAGCATACATACGTCCGTGCAATGTTTTTGTATATGTGCTTGCGTTTTGTGTGTGAGTTTGAGTGAGTGTGTGTGTGTGTGTGTGTGTGTGTGTGTGTGTGTGTGTGTGTATGAGTACGTCCGTGCAATGATATATATGCTTGCATGCATGCGTTTTGTATGTTTGAGTGTGTGTGTGTGCGTGTGTCTGTATGCCTGTGGGTGTGGGTGTGTATGCGTGTGTGTGTGTGTGTGTGTGTGTTTGTGTGTATGAGTACGTCTGTGCGATGATATATATGCTTGCATGCATGTGTTTTGTGTGTGAATTTGAGTGTGTGTGCGTGTGTGTGTGTGTGTGTGTGTGTGTGTGTGTGTGTGTGTGTGTGTGTGTGTGTATGTGTGTGTGTGTGTGTGCATGAATGCGTCCATGCCAGTGCGAGTGCGAGCCGGTTTCATGTGCTTTTATGGTGCCTGAAGGTTATGATCCTCCCAACCACCCCCTCACCCCCATTCTCTCTCTCTCTCTCTCTCTCTCTCTCTCATTTTTCCGTGTATCTGGGATCTTCCATCACTCACCTCTTCTTTATTTTCCTGTCAATTCATAACTTCTCTATTTTTCTTTCTTAATGTATGTCCCCTCCCATCCACCTCGTCCACTGTCGCTGTCTCCTCTTTCCATGCTGCATCCACTGTCGCTGTCTTCTCTTACCTTGCTGCAACCGGTACGTCTCCTGCCTTCCTCTGGAGTCTCCTCCCAGCTCAGGAGATCGCACGTCTTGCTTCCGACTTCGTTCCTTGAGGAACGAGGTAGTGGTCGAATGGTCGCTAGAGTGCTCTCGACTGCCTTTCCGAGGGTTTGCCGATCTGAGGAGTTCCCTGACTGGGAGGTCTTTCTTGGATTTTGGAAGTCAAATTTCGACCCCTACAATCCGTTCTCGTGTTTGGTACGAGACATTGGTGGATTGGGAAGGTTTCTTCAAAATATGAACGGAGAACCCGTTTTATATAAAAAGAAACATACCAACAATAATGGAAATACAGGCATATTCCAAATGCGCTTATCAGGAGCGGCTGTCAGTGGACGGACAGTCACAATAAGAGAAGTCAAAAAGACCACCACTGTCACCATCAGCATCACCGTTGCCACATTACCACCTTCACCACTACCACCACCATCACCAAACCACCATCACCAGCAGCATCACCGTTGCCACATTACCACCTTCACCACTACCACCAACATCACCAAAACAACCATCACCACCACTATCATCAGTGGCATCACCGTTACCTTTACCGTCATCACCACCTTCACCACAACCTCTAACATCACCACCACCACCACCATCTGTCGGGACAACACCAAAAAAACTCGCCCAGCGACCTCTTGGGGGGCAAAGAGATCACGAAAGTTCTTGCCAGGTTTTTGTGATCCAGGAACTCCCCATTGTGAGGGGCACAGACTGTGCCGTTATCGTGAAACCTTCAGGAGTGGGAGATTATTTTTTCCTTCGGGTGAACGAAATTGTCGGGCGATGATATCCTAAGTAGATCAACAAAACCGACGGCTCTCACCGATGAAGGTTTTATTTTCGTCTTCTTCTTCTTCTTCTATTCCCTTCGTCTTCTTCTTCTTTTTCTTTTTGTTCTTCCTCTTCTTCTTCTGCTTTTTTCTTTTTTCTTCCTCTTCATCTTCTTCTTCTGCTGCTGCTTTTTTCTTTTTTCTTCCTCTTCTTCATCTTTTCTTTTTCTTCTTCTTCTGTTTCTTCGTCTGCTTCATATTCATCTTTTTCTTCTACTTCTTCTTCTTCCTCTTCTTCCTCTTCTACTTCCTCGGGTCGATGAAATTGCTCTGCATTCGCCAATAAATTGGTCTGGGGAGAAGTCTTTAGACTCTACTTTTAAAACCTTTTGCCCGCCTGGCAAACTTCTTGCCATTACGAAATCGATATTTCACCTGGTTTTCTAGTGAAGTTGACCTGATCTACTGGTGTACCCATAAAATCTACCTGTAATTTTCATAAAAATAACCAGTAAAGTTAGTAGAATTCTACTTTCTCATGGTAGAAAGTACCTGCCAAGTCTTGAGATTATTATTATTATTATTATTATTATTATTTTTTTTATTTTTATTTTTTTACCAAGGTCCTCTTTAGGGCCTACCCTTCAGTTGAACGAAACCATCTCAATTTAGCTAGAATAGATATACACACAAAACGACGAGCACAGGCAAATAAATTAACTTGGACACGATACAGTAGTATGATAAGTACCTCTAGTTCCGTGCTGGTGCAGATGAAGCTCATTTGATACTGGAGGAGAGCAGCAAGAAAGAGGTGTGGATGCTGTGGCGCCCGTCATGAGGAAGAAAGGAATTTTTTGTTTTTGTTTTCTAGCTCGATTTGAGGTGCTCCCCACGTCCGTCTTCGGCTTTTGTGGATAAACTAAACAAAGTTCCGGTTTGGGAAGATTTTATTGCTGCAATGGTCGTCGACCAAATACAAGAGGGAGAGAGAGAGAGAGAGAGAGAGAGAGGAGAGAAATACGGAGCTAAAATTCATTATGACTGTTGAAGTGATTTTCTCATTTAGAAAAAAAAAAAAAAAATCGAAATGTGGGACTCCAACACCTGACGGCAAATCTCAGGCCTTCCGGAGCAGAGCAAGTTTTCTTCGGCCGATTTAAATCGCCTGGAGACAGCCAGAATGTGTATTAGTCGTAAATGCACGTGAAATGTTAACCGAGGTAGATTTAACTTTTCCCCTACACAGTGAGTGCCTCTCGGTTGAATTAAGCCACCTGGAAACAGCCAGCACAGACATAAGTGAAAAGGCTTGAGATTGACAGAGTTCTGTACAGCCAGGCACTGAGCGGCATTATCCAATACAGACTTAAAGAACAAGATATTGGTAATACTGTAACAGCTACCAAATCTAATCTAACGTCACTTGAGCTACAAGCACGGCCGCAGAAACAAGTGTACTGTACATGGGAGTTGTAAATAGAATATGAATAATGCTTATATTTCTTTTTTCGTTTATAGTGTAATGTTCCTATTAGATAGGATTTGCTTAAAATTATCTGTAAGTGTTTGTTGTTAGAGGATGTAAAAACTCTTTTGGTCAACTAAAACGCTCATAATAGTTACGAGCGCTTTGGAGTACAATTAGTTGAACAAACCGTTCCCACAATTTCCAAAGAAGTTACTTTTTAACAGAAAACGTCGGTCGGGCTTGAAGTCACAAATCATTTACCTATAAACAACAACAACAAAAAGACGGAATACGAGCGGCCAAATCTACCAAGACCACAAAACTATGTATAAAATGAAGTCTATCTGGCGTTAGTTGGCATCACAGACGAGGTCAGTGACACGCTACTCCGTGTGGCTTTGTTCCCATGTAGTCAGTACCCATCCGGAAGCTTGTACTTTATATTTTATCACTGGGCTATTAACATGGCCTTGGGTCACGTGCTTGGCTTGTGATAAACACTTGTTACCCCATCGAATGAGAGCTGTGTTCGTACTGTGTAGTAAGATCAGTGAGTAATACTTTGGCTCACACATACTCTCGACCTCCCTTCCGTTTCCTGTGTCTTTCACTTTCACCCACCTTTCTCCAATTTTATTTGTTAGTTCTTATTACGGTATTAATTCACGTATTTTCTTTTAGTATTTTCTTAAGTATAGGGGGGGGGTTAAAAGGAGCTTATTTTTCTTTCTTTTCTTCACGAATTTTACTAAAGTTGGTTCTCTTGGGTACACCAAAGGACTCCCCTCGAGAACACACATTTTAGGTCCTAGGTAAGTTTTGCAGTGACGTATATATTTCTTTAGTCCAATGATCATTAATTTTATATTTAAGATCCTCCCCAAAGGGCGTGATCTTACACTCGTGAACCAATTAATTTCCTCCTCCTCTACCCTTTCTTCAATCAGATTCGTTGTTACAAGTCTATATGCCACTGTTTATAAACATCAAGCTGAGCGAGCTTATGCAATTCCTCGCGTGATCTTACACTCGTGAACCAATTAATTTCCTCCTCCTCTACCCTTTCTTCAATCAGATTCGTTGTTACAAGTCTATATGCCACTGTTTATAAACATCAAGCTGAGCGAGCTTGTGCAATTCCTCGCCTTCTTGCCTTTGGGTATTATTTAAATACATAATCTATAAAGATACAACACTCGTCATCAACCCCTCTTTCTACCCATTTCTACCTATTCTCTACCAGCCTCTTACATATACCATACACCCATCCTCTTGGTCGAATGTGTGTGTGTGTGTGTGTGTATGTGTGCGCGCGCGCTCGTGTGCGGACATCGAGGCATTAGCGCTTTTTTTGTCTTTCAAGTCATAAAATACTTTTTTCTCTCTGTCTGATTAATAGCCCCGATCTACTCTACGACTTTTTACATTCAGGAAAATATCTACAACTTATTGAAATAATTGATCGTCAGAACAGGGAGAAAGATGGAGTTTCGGGAGGGAAAGTTTTATAGAATATGAGGGGGAAAGGGTAGGATTTGGTAGCGTCATGTTGATAGTACGTTATAGCGGGGTTTAGTGGTTGTAGTAGAGGGGTCAGATGTGGCCTTGACGGCAACGTCCATTTGTTGTTGCGATGAGACGTGCAGTTGCGGCCGTCCGTATTGTTTCTTCTGCTCTGCGGTTATGCATGACGAAATTATTGCTAAGAAGTAATCAGTCGATTGCATTCAAGAGCTATGCACGCCAGAACTGTGAACTGTGTTTTTAGGCACCAAGGAGCGCGGGTCGATTCAAATAATGTCGACATAATATGCAACGGAAAGTAGAGTCGTGAGCTGTTGGCATATTGGTTTTGTTCATGTTTATTGTATTTCATAAGCTTGTTTTCTAAACAGAGAAAAGGTGCATGGGTATCGTTTACAAGTTGGAGATTGCTGTGATTTCTGACATCCAGAGACGATATGACGTGGGTACGCAGAAGATGCGCAGCTCAAGTGGAGAAAGTGTTTAGCTCTGGGGTTGCCCCTGGCGTGCGTGTCGGTAGAGGAAGGCGGGAAGCGAAGAAAACGAACAAGAAAAATCAAGCAGCAACTCGTGTGAGTGACCGATAATTTTCCTGAGCAAAAAGGAGAATGGACAGGTAGAAATATGAAAAGCAGGAGGACGGAATTTGACTTGCTGCTGGACTGCAACGGAGGGGACGGGTGTGGAGGTGGGAGGAGACTTGAGAGAGAAGTTACGGGGTAGAGATAGAGGCAGGGAAGAAAGGAGGGTAGAGTAAAAGTTGACAGATGTCTTCAGACAGAAGAACTACTTTGCAATTACTGGTCGTGAGGGAATCGATGGAAAAGGAGAAAATTATATAATGTAATGTAGGGAATGGAACTCCAGGTTATCTAGTGGTCAGCGTCTTCTACCCGCATTCAGATAATTGCTAGGTCGAATTCTCAGACGTCAGATCTTTGTTGGAACGAGTTTCCTCTTCTTGATTTCTGCACAGCCGGGCGTGACTATAAACCCCGGGAACATGTCTGTCTGATTATTGTTTTGCAAATTTCATTTCCCTGTTTCGCTCTTTGTTTATTTTACATTTTTTCTGCGTCTGATTTTGTCATAGATGTGTGAGGCTGTGTGTGTGTGTGTGTGTGTGTGTGTGTGTGTGTGTGTGTGTGTGTGTGTGTGTGTGTGTGTGTGTGAGAGAGAGAGAGAGAGAGAGAGAGAGTGAGTGTATGACGGCAAAGAAGCTTCATCGGCTGCAACCAGTTACCAACCACCTATACGTAACCCCTTTCCCTTACCGATATCATTAACATAAAGAACCATTTTCCTGACCACAGCGTCCACCATTCATTCAAGTCTCCCGTGTACACATCATAAGGTCGACCAATTCCTTCCCCACAACGACATTCTCAACCGTATGGGCTGCTTCTGGAGGACACCATACTATTGCAACCTGACCCACTGTCGTTTTGTTGTGGAGGCTCCTTATTCATCAGGTTCACATTCTGTGCGACTACCAGACGATTCGTTTCAGCCAGGAGGACCCTCTTGATTAAATCGTTGCGGGGGTGTCTTCGAATACAATATTTTTATTCTGGCTAACGTCGAAGGATTTTATTCAGTTGGATGGAGGAAGGGTCACATCGGGGAAGGAAATGTCCGCTTATGGGATCACGTGATTAGAAGTTCGTCTACTGCAGGGGTTCTCAATCTCTTTCCTTATGTTCCCCGTTCTTATGTATTGCTGTTTGTTATCCTCCTAGAAATCCCATCACTAGTGAATAGAACCCTGGTGCATCCACTAACTATCACTAGTTTTTTATTTGTGGTTCTATTTGTGAGCCACTGTGACCGACAAAGGGTCAGTGACCCAAAGGGGCAAGAACTACGGTCACTCGAATGCGTAAGGAGGTGTTGTCCTTCAAAGACAAACATCGCCTCCCAGAGGTCCTCCTAGTTATCCACCCGAGACACTTCTGTGACACCGGATTGAAGAGGGATTGATCATGCAACGCCACATTAGTGTGTCTGAACCCGAGTGAGATCTTAAAAACACTTCCTTCTGCACGAAATTGAAGCGGGCCTGTCACGCTCGTTTTTTTTTTTTTTTTTTTTTTTTTTTTTTTTTTTTTTTTTTTTAAGTCGACCCATTTCCCAGCACTGCTTATATACCATTCTGGGTTTCTTCGTCTCTACTGAGGCGACATCTGTGCGGAGACCTCTGACACACACATGGTGTTGTGTAACTTAACCAATCCTCTCTCCCAGCCCTTCACCCAGGGCTTGTTGTACATTCTTTGAAACCCATTTCAGGATTTATTCCCAGGGCTTGATAATAGTAGTCAATTCTCATTTTGCACACCATTTCATCTTAATATACGCGAAAAGAAAATTGGTTAGGCGCTCTGAACCATGTAATAGATATTAAAAAAGATATTTGTTAAGAGATACCCGGCAGCTCCAGGCCCCAAGCAGTTGTATAGTTTGTTTATGGGTTGGGCCGGGACCGATCCGGACACACACACACGCACACACGCACACACACACACACACACACACACACACACACACACACACACACACACACACACACACACACACACACACACACACACACACACACACACACACACACACACACACACACACACACACACACACACACACACACACACACACACACACACACACATTTTCTTTGCCCCTAGCCTAGGTTCCTTGTAACTTTACTGCACCCATCACCACCCCTCTTCCTAGTTCATCGCCCCTACTAAAACCCTCAGTCTTCACCCAAAGGGGCCGTTCTCTAACTTGTATTTGGTCCCATGTGTCCCTTCCCCTTCCCGGTAGAAGTGTACGAGCTACCCGAGTCTTGCCTAGTCATTTCGTCTTATCTCGGCTATTTCTGTAGGGATGGTGGCTTTACAGTGTTGCCATTTCGGAAGCAGTTTGGTATAATATTTGGGATGCCAAGTGTTGGAACGGGTTCTCTCCTTCATGTAAAATCTTCTGGCCGTCGTCAGGTGATTTTATTCAGTTGAAGGGTCTTCCGTGAGGCAAAGTGGCTAAAGGCTTGACGTTCACTTACAGACTGCGCACACACACAGTCGACCATTGGATGTCAGTAGAATTTTTCACAAAGCAATTCATTGTTGTTTTGGTTCTTTTTGGTATAATAGTTATAGGATATCTTATTCAGGTATACACGCTCGATTGTTAGTTATCAGTATCATTTTCTTTAAAAAATGTGTTGTGTGGTCTAACAAACATGTTTAACCCTTGTGATATGGCGCTCACCTTCCGCAGGGCGATCAACAACATAAGGACAATGAAGTATCAAGACAGGTTTTGCCAAACATTTTAGTGAATAATTGACGGAGCGTCTTTTCAGCCCCAGAGAAGTCTTGTGAACGTGGGCCACGATTAGTCCAGCATGAGTGCGGTGACATCACAGCTTGGAAGAAAAGATAAAAGTTGCAAAACAAACTTTTATGAGCGTCGAGGTTGTTCACCTCGAGCTCGATCTGCCACGCTTTCTTTTCCTCGTGCTCTCTCTCTCTCTCTCTCTCTCTCTCTCTCTCTCTCTCTCTCTCTCTCTCTCTCTCTCTCTCTCTCTCTCTCTCTCTCTCTCTCTCTCTCTCTCTCTCTCTCTCTCTCTCTCTCTCTGATACTTCGCTTTCATCAGTTTTATTCGCATGTTCTGAGTTTCTCTCTCAGATTTCAGGTTATTGCCTTATCTCTCGTATCTATTTTCTCTCTTGCCCGGCAGGATTTGGAGTCTTGAACGTGACCACTCGCTGTGTGTGAGTGGCGCACCCGTGGGCGTGGGTGTGGGTATGGGCGTGGGCGTGGGGATGGGTCGGACACTTTCTCCCTCATCCCTCCCATTGGCTTTTTCCTCTGCTTCACTTTCCTCGTTTCCAGTCTCGAGTCGTCCAGCCCATAATAACTTCACTTTCCCTCGTACTAAATATGTTCTGGTCGTGTTTGCCAGCCTGTTTATACAAGGCAGGGCTCTGTCACCAAACTGTGTCACATCGGGTCAAATAACTGAGAGAATAATGAGCGTGGGCCGCATAGCCATCTTGCTCAATACTACACAGGGAATACACATCTAGATGATAGAAAAATAATAAATTAAAAAAGAAATTTTGACCTCTCCAGTGTGGCTGCGGGCCGGGTGAAGTGACCTCGCTGACTGTAGTTTTGGTGACCTTTGCCCTAAGAAGTATTGGTTAGATGTCTTTCTTTGAGGGTTTTTCTCAATTCCAAACCCTTTTCCTTTAAGCCTTTTTACTCTTTCCCCCAAACTGACCAGTAGTAGTTTGGTGACCTTTGCTCTAAGAAGTATTGGTTATATGTCTTTCTTTGAGGGTTTTTCTCAATTCCAAACCTTTTTCCTTTAAGCCTTTTTACTCTTTCCCCCCAAACTGACCAGCTCACGGCACCTCCCGCATTCACTTCTCCGTCTGGGCGACAGATTTGTGTGTCATCGGTAAGTGCTTGTTCATGGCCCTCGAGTCGTCGTCCACGGGAATTCTCTTCAACATTCTTTCGGTCTAATTCGGGTTCATTCTCCGAGATGGCTATTGGATAAGCAGCAAGTCATGTCACTCCTTTTTGTCTTCATATTCTTAATTCCCCCTTGATCCTCCAAACAGCCAAAAAAGTGAAGATGATGAATTATGAAAGTCGTGTAACAAAGTGCTCCATTCATTTCTCACCCCTTTCTTTAATTCCTTCCTATTTATTGCTTTATCCGCCTTGTTTCCCCTTTCTTCTACAACATTTATGTATCTTTGTCTTCTATATCTTGATTTCATCCTTCGAGATTTTTCTTTGCGTTTTCTCGTTTAGCTTGTTGGCTATAGTGACGCAGCTTGTTGGCTAAAGTGATGCACCTTATACCGGTTGATTTTATTCAGCCAAAAGGTGGGCTTGATCTCAAGTAAGTTCTCTATCGACCGAGATCCTATTTTGGCCCATGTCTGTCCCTCAGCTGATTAAAATGGTCTGGTAGTACCCAGGAGAGAGAGAGAGAGAGAGAGAGAGAGAGAGAGAGAGAGAGAGAGAGAGAGAGAATCAATCACGGAGTGTCCTGATAGGTAGCAATTTGCATCACTCGGTATGAGACAGAGAGAGAGAGAGAGAGAGAGAGAGAGAGAGAGAGAGAGAGAGAGAGAGAGAGAGAGAGAGAGAGAGAGAGAGAGAGAGAGAGGGAATCAATCACGGAGTGTCCTGATAGACAGCAATTTGCATCACTCGGTATGAGACAGTTTTTCTGACCATCAGGGCAACCAAGATGCTGACACAGACGACCCGCTCTTTGTTTCCCCAATCATAAAGCTTATCTTGCGGCAAAATGGAACACAAAGTGGTTGAAGTGGACACTTGCCGAGCCTCCCCCCCCTCTCTCTCTCTCTCTCTCTCTCTCTCTCTCTCTCTCTCTCTCTCTCTCTCTCTCTCTCTCTCTCTCTCTCTCTCTCTCTCTAATGGTTCCTTTTTTATATATAATTCTTGATTACACAATATGTCTTAATCGAGATGTCATTTTTTTTTCTAGTTCTTTCCGGCTAGTCACGTCTCTCAGAATGTGGTGATGTTTGTGTAATATGACGTTTCTATCGCTAAATGCTTGGACAAAGTGACTATATCCTATCTAATCTGGTATCAAGATGTCCCTTGAATGTAAGTCGATGTAGGGATCATTAAAGCTTGAAAGGTTGAGAAACATTACTATAAAACACACCTGAGAATACCGATTTTTTTTCTTCTCAATTGTACACGTGTCCGACGAGTCTACCCATCCCGAGCACAGAAGCCTGTGGGTTCGAATTCTTTTTACATGGGGACTGTGCGGGACTCGACTCGTCCTCTTATCATCTCCAGGAAATGTCCCGGAAGCTGGAGCGGATATGAACTCCCGGACGGGAACCGGGAACCCATTGTAGACAGCCACACGACACAGGCAACAGAATAGTTAAGATAGAAAAATGAAAGAAAAAAAAACCGCCAAGCGCATAGAGTCGTTGTTACTGCGACGATGTCACAGCGAAAAAAAATATTTATGTTCCTCCTCCCCCCCGTCCCTTTGCTTTTTCTTGTGTATCTCTTTCCCACGCTTCGATACAGGTCCCATCAACTGCCCGAGTTCTGGTCTACCCTTGTATTCTGCCTTTACCATCCACCCTCTATCCCCCGTCTTCTTTACTCCGTCCTCCATACTGTTTATCAATCTCTCCAGTCGTTTAATCGAGATGGCCTTAGCGTCGAGGTGTGATGGAATAAGAGGAGGAGGAGGGAGAGGAACACAAAGGAACGCAAAGGAAGAACAAACAACAGCAGGCCTACTGGCCCTAACGAGGCTGTTTGTGTTTACTATACTGAGCTAAAGTTATGAAAACAGGGCAAGTAGGCGATAGAAGATGAACTAACACTACTGCTACCACTAAGGAGGAGGAGGAACACAAAGGAAGAACAAATAACAGGAGGCCTACTGGCCCTAACGAGGCTGTTTGTGTTTACTATACTAAGCTAAAGTTATGAAAATAGGGCAACTAGGCGATAGAAGATGAGCTAACATTACTGCTACCACTAAGGAGGAGGAGGAGGAGGAAGAGGAGGAGGAGAAGGAGCGAGATAGCCAATGGGAATGTTAGATGTGGCAGGTAGGAACTTGGGATCTGCTGCGAGTTCACACGAATTAGTGAAGCACAACCTCCCACTTGGAGGGAAGGACTTCGCAACTTCTGTACGAAAAGATTTATTCGTTCGTTTATTCATGTATTTAATCCCTGTATTGATTCGGTAATCCATTTTCTGATACACAACACAAGTGATGCAACTTGTCTCATGAGGAATCAATGGCATCCGCTGTCTTTTACTGCCATCTTTGAGTGACCAACCTCTCACCGCCACCATTCTATCGCCAGTGGGCCAACCACATTACAAAGACGAGATCCTCAGCCACACCAAATCATGACGTACATTACCACCATCACAACACCACACCATACCATATCATAGCATCACCACAAACACAAACTATACCACCATCACACAACATACCTCCGCGATACATAATACCAGCACACCAGGATGCTACACTACTACCACTATTAGTACGCCAACATGCCAGTCTACTACCACTACTAGTACGCCAGCATGCCAGTCTACTACCACTACTAGTACGCCAGCGGCATATACAACTACCACTAATAGTACGCCAGCATGCCATACACACTACCACTACTAGTACGCCAACATGCCAGTCTACTACCACCACTAGTACTCCAGCGGGATATACAACTACCACTACTAGTACGCCAGCATGCCAGTCTACTACCACTACTAGTACGCCAGCGGCATATACAACTACTACTACTAGTACGCCAGCATGCCAGTCTACTACCACTACTAGTACGCCAGCATACTAGTCTACTACCACTACTAGTACGCCAGCGGCAAATACAACTACCACTACTAGTACGCCAGCATGCCAGTCTACTACCACTAATAGTACGCCAGCGGTATATACTGTACAACTACCACTACTAGTGCGCCAACATGCCGTACAACTAGCACTACTAGTACGCCAGCATGCTTGTCTACTACCACTAATAGTACGCCAGCATGCCATACACACTACCACTACTAGTACGCCAACATGCCAGTCTACTACCACCACTAGTACTCCAGCGGGATATACAACTACCACTACTAGTACGCCAGCATGCCAGTCTACTACCACTACTAGTACGCCAGCGGCATATACAACTACCACTAGTACGCCAGCCCCAGCAACAAACAGGCCCTGTGCTGGCTGACCGGCCGGGTTCTTCAACAGCTTCCAGGAGACTTCTCCTCGCGTGCGCATACATTACCTATGGCCTGGAGTCCGTCCTCCCCCGGCACCAAGACTCTCCTGGACGAAAGGAAGTGGTTGGCCTTGTGAGCCCTCGAGACGGAGGTTGGGGGGGGGGGGAAGTTGCGTCATCCAGCGGCCTTTGGCAACGAGGCTGTTTAGTGTTAATTTGATTGTGGAGGAGAACGAGCCCCGGGCGCAATTATTTGTTTGTTTGCTTGTTTGTTTAATAGGGATGGTTATCTTTTTAGTTCCTCTTGTAAACCAGATCAACCGTGGAGTTTCCATGGATGTGATCAGTGAAGAGATATCGTATATTAGTAGCTCCGTGGGAGAGTGATCCAAGCGCCACGGGTCGCAAACCCTTATTATTTTCGTGCTCAACCAGTTGACCTGGGCCTCTCGCACCGCCTGGTGGGAGTTGGATTCGTCTCCCTCTGAGTTGCCATGGTCGAGGGAGACGAATCCAACTCCCGCCGGGCGATGCAGGAAGTACAGGTCAACTGGTTGAGAACGAAATCAAGGTCTGGCGGACTGTGGCGCTTGGATCACTCTCCCACGGAGCTACTCCATGTTTACATCCAGTTGTTACGGTTCACATATGCCCAATGTTTTTAGACGAATGGCAACTATTAAGTGCTTTTGATGATGGCTTTTATTTCCAGAATGATCACTTCTGAAGTGATTTTTATGGTGATTCGTCAAAACATTTTCGCCAAAATTTTAATTAGTTATCAGTAAATGCAGTGTGTCCCAAAACTACTGAAAAAAAATCTCAAAAATGTAAGCTCAAAGTGAGTACGTTTTTGAGACACCATGTGGATAGTCAAGAGAGTGACCTCTTGACCTCCTTGTGAGAAAAAATATGGGGGATCATATTGTGAGTTGGAGATATGAAAGTCTCTTATTATTAAAGCAGCTTCCGAATTAGGCCGGTGCCACACTGTCCGGCGCCGGCGTTGCTGTTGGCGACAGCAAATTCTCCCTTATTAGGAGTCATTAGACCCCAAAGGTTATGAGAGTATTTCAACCAAGGGTGAGGGGGTGGTGTTCGTTGTATAAAGTTCTGGCTACTGTCGCCAGGTGATTCTATTAAACTAATTGAACTTGCAAACATCATCTTGTCGCATCCGGCTTCGCCGCATAGTGTGGCACCGGCATTAAAGTAACACTCGGTTGCTTTCGTGTCTCGACTGACATTACTAATTACCATTCAGTCTCTCTGTCCAGCGTCCCCTAACTGTTAATGACCCTAAACTTGTCGAGGGGATATTGCAGAGTTCAATATTGTTTCCACGGCTCTGTGTGATTGTTCCTTTGAACACATCTAAATCATAATGATGTCATAGTAAAGGTTGGGTTGGTATGTGGTTGGGTGTGGGCATAGGCGTCAGTGGGTGGAGAGGCCTCATTATGGTGGCATACTTCACATATAATCTCCTGATTTTATTAGTTGAGTTTAATTTAGTTTAATCTATTCAATTTAGTTAGAGATGGATCCTGAAAGGATGAGTGTTCACGTTTTAGTATAGCTAATTAGATTCGGTTTGATATAGTTCAGAGGTGAAGATTGGCAGGAGGAGTGTGTTAAGAGGAGACCCTTTGATTCCAACGTTCCCTCCTTAGCTCAATGAGGTTGTCTGTCGTGACGCCGCGTTCAGAGCAGGAGATGTGACTAATGAGCACCCGAGGTCCGGTCACGTAAGTTGCGCTCAACAGCCACGACAACAACTTCCGTCATGTGATTGCTCTCGGGCGCAGGGAGCGGGGGGGGGGGGGTTGTATGCTTGTTGTTAATCTATTATTTTGTTAGTCTGTTTACTTGTTTGTTTTTTGTTATCTGTTTATCAGTTTATTTATTCATTTATTTGTTTATCTATATTTATTTATTGGTTGATTTGCTTGTTTACTTATTTATTCTAATTAATCCATTTATTTGGATATTTATTCTTTTATATATTTATTTATTCATATATCTACTTATTTATTTATTCATTTGTTTATCTATTTATTACTTCTCAACCGGTGCGTACACGTTCTGCGTGGTTGCTAGGCATGATAACCTCTGTCGGAGCTCGGGGGCTTGAGTGTCATAATTATGCCATCAGCGTCATGTGGCAAGTCGCCGCCCCTCTGGACGGGACCAATGCATCCTCGAAGGAGAGTCTGTCTGCACGCGGAAGGAGAGACGACGATGGCCGCATTCCTCCCTTGGTGTGACCTTCAGGAAACCCTTTACGAGCATTTCAAGGATTTTCCTGAAGAACGCGTTGCCGTTACCTGAGGGGGTATGTTTATTGACTAGTCAATATGTCAAGTACCCAAGGCCTCTTTTGTTTTTTTCTAGTCATGGTTGAAGATAACTGGAAAGGAAAACAGGTGGCAGACACGTTCGGTCCTTCTTAAGCGCTGTTGAAACACCTGGAAGGGTT
>NC_134803.1:56469619-56477119 GCF_046742065.1 Oratosquilla oratoria | reverse complement strand
TCCTCCCTCCCCCTCCTCCTCCCTCCCCCTCCTCCTCCCTCCCCCTCCTCCTCCCTCCCCCTCCTCCTCCCTCCCCCTCACTCCCTGCCTCCCATCCTCCCCACCCCTCCCATCCTCCCCACCCCTCCCCCCTCCCCAACCTCCCCTGCCCTCCTCCCTCCCAGCCCTCCTCCTCCCTCCTCCCCACCCCCTCCTCCCCACCCCCTCCTCCCCCTTCCTCCCACTTCTCCTCCCCCTCCCCTCCTCCTCGTTAACTCCTTCCTCCTCCTCCTCCTCCTCCTCCTCCTTATTTTGTTTGCTCCGCCTTCGTCTTCCGTGATCGCTTCTGTTGTCTCCTTTGTTCCACTCCATTTTTCTCCTGTCTGCTTTCTTCGTGTGCGTGTTTATGTGTATACACGTGTGTGTGTGTGCGTGTGTGTACGTGTGTGTGTGTGTGCGTATGTGCGTGTGTATGTGCGCTCGCACCCATAACCATAAGCGTGTACGTCCACAAACGGATCTATACCGTACCCTGAGGTACTCCACTGTTAACAATCCGCACGATTAAGAGCATCACAGGGCTTGTTGTCATGGCTTCTCCCCTCGATACACAGTTGCTTTCAGTCGCGCCGTGATTAGTATGCGCACGGGGAGGGCGCCTCACTTTGACCATGAGCATCGAAAGCATGTGAACTCAGCACCAGCGTGTCATCGCTATTTTAGGAAAGCGGCACGCATGTACGAACACACAGACACGGGAACACACACGTACGTACGTACGCACGAACGGGGTAGATTCGTGTAGGCCAGTGGCTCTCAAACCGGGGGCCACGAGGGCCCCTAAGGGAGCCACGACGAGAATTTAAGGGGCCACCATGGCCTGTTTTTGTAGATTATACAATTATATAATATGAGTAATCTGGAAAAAAAAAATAAAAAAAATGTCCTGCCAGAAGGTATTTATGTCAACATTGTAATAAAGCAAAGGGTTTCTCTTCGTCAACATTGTTATTATTATCATTATTGTTATTATTATTATTATTATTATTATTACTATTATTACTATTATTGATAATATTATTATTATTATCATTATTATTATTGGTATCATTATTAATATTATTATTATTATTATTATTATTGTTATTGTAATTATTATTATTATTATTATCATTATTATCATTATTAGTTATTATTATTATTATTATCATTATTGATTGTTATTATTATTATTATTATTATTGTTATTATCATTATTGATTATCATTATTATTATTATTATCATTATTATCATTATTAATTATTATTATTATTATTATCATCATTGATTGTTATTATTATTATTGGTGGGGTAAGATTTGGGAAAAAATGAAGGAAATTCACACAAATGTCGAGACTTCATGAAGGAGGGTGAACGGGGCGGAAAAGGTGGCGAACCACTACTGTGGGCTCACGCACAGGTCGCTCTGCTTTCGTCCCGACTTCCTTCATAGGTCAACAGGGATTTGTCAGCGGTATTTTTAGAACATTTAATCACTCTTGAAGAAAAACAATCCCTGACTTATTCGAAGTTTCCTCCACCCCCCCCACCCCCCGCGGAGGGGGGTCCTTTCAGCTGATTAAAATTGATTGGCGACAGGAAGAAAGTTATTCAAGAATGATTGTCTTCCTTTCGTTCTAATCGAAATAGGGGGCATTCCATCACATGAATAGTCACCTGACGACAACTCGAATACGTACGTACATATATATATATATATATATATATATATATATATATGTGTGTGTGTGTGTGTGTGTGTGTGTGTGTGTGTGTGTGTGTTCACTTGAGCACCTAAGCCACAGCTATCTATCTGCACACAATTACCTTCTTGATTTTTCGATTTCAACTCTACCCTGGCCATGATTTGGGCAGTGTGCATGTGCCTGGAGGAGGGGGGGGAGAGAGGGAAGGGGAAGGGGGCTTGCCATGAGCAATTTCGTGCATGTGTGTGTGTACGTTTGTTTGTATACATGTTTGTATTCAGCAGACTCAAAACTTTGGTTAAAAAAAGTGACCATCGCGTTTCAGTTTGATTACAATTCCAGACGAATGTCTGGGTTGGCTGTAGTCATTATTGGTATGAAAGATTTTTTTTTTTTTTTTTTTTTAAGGTCTGTTGATCACCTCATCAGCCAATGAAAGCAAATGGTCTTAAAGGCGCATAGCCGCACGCGCCCTTCCCTCTTGACACGAAGGAAAAAGAGCCTTGGCACAGTGTTATTTTTCACTTCGTTTAGAGAAAAAAGTAGATCATTTCCTTTATTTGGAAAGAAACCTTCTTGAGTAGAAGGACAAGAAGGAGAAGTGGGCTACCCTTTCCCTCTTGTTTTGGTGGGAAAGGGAAGGATGGAATAAGTGGATAAGGATAAGGAGGAGGAGGAAGAAGAGTAGAAGAGTAGGAGGAGGAAGGCAAAATACTAAAGAGAGATTTCAGGTGTTCTTTTGTTTTGTTTCTTGTTTCTTGATATCGCTTTTCTTGATTTTTTCGTTTTCTTTTTTCGTTTCCTATGTTTTTCTTTTCTTTTTTCTAGCTATTTTTTTCTTTTCTATTGGTCCATATCGAGGATAAAGATGGAACAATATTGTCGGAAGGAGGAGGAAGAAAGATGGAGATAGAAATCAGAAGAAACAGATAAAAAAAAATGAAAGAAGTAAGAAGAGATGAATATTGAAAGAGGAGGAAGAAAGATGGAGAAAAAGACCAGGAGAAATAAAAAACATAAATGAAAAATAGGATAAAACGAAAGAGTAGAGAGAGAGAGAGAGAGAGAGAGAGAGAGAGAGAGAGAGAGAGAGAGAGAGAGAGAGAAATGTAAGAAGGAGGAAGAAAGATGGTGAAAGAAATAATAAAAGAAAAAATAAAGAAAAAACAAAAGAAATGGAGAGAGAGAGACAAGGGGAAATAAAAAGACTAAAAACACACGAAAGAAATAGAAACGTTGCAACGAGGCTGAAGAAAGATGTAGACAAAACATAGAATAAAAAGACAAAAAATAAAACGAAATAAAAAGACAAAAAACAAAAACGAAAGAAATAATGAGTGAGAAATGTCAGAATGAAAGATCGTTGGAAGACTTGCTGATGATGTGTTCACAGGCCGTTGCGACATCCGAACATCAATATCTCCATCCTGTCGACATCGGGACTCGTCGACAACTGTCTTACTTCGCCTCTGTGTCCACGGAAATTGAATTGTACTTTTATTTTTAGTCGTGAAATTCCCTGGACCTAACATTTCACGTGACATCGATGTCTTCATTAAGAATACTTAACCTTTTCCGTTGCCGTGTTCCTCTTTATCCTTTGTTACAACTGACGTCAGGCTGTATAATTCATTTCCGTGGCTCCCTTGATAGCAGAGGATTACATCACCGAAACCAGATGACGATCATTCAGACACATAATATACCCTTCTTTGTGCATTATTTATAATACAAGATTATTCATTATCCGTAGAGAAAATAGAAGATATAGTCGGATTCTTGTATGATAAAGCGAATGCTTGAACATCAATATGATTATCGTGCATTGGTTAATTCCGTGGATCACATATCGTACGTCTGCCAGCACTGTTGTCCGTGGTGGATGTTGTCCTACCTTTGGCTCCACCTACTGTACAGTAGGTGACCTCCAACTTTTCATGGCGGTTGCTATTGCGTAGTAATTGACTTTGTTTGTAAACAAATTTGTGGGAAAGACCAATATTATGAAGTCATTTGTCGTTTGCATTGTCCACTTGCCATATTCTCTCCCCATCCCAACACTGGTATACCAACAGTGGTTAACTGATGGAATAGACTTAGTAACCATGTGGTGAGCGCTGAAGCAATGGGTTGTTTTAAGACAAGATTAGATAAATTTGTGGATAGAGAGGACAGGTGGTAAGGGACATGGAACTGCCTAATGTAGGCCTTATGGTCTCTTGCAGTGCCCTCCATTCTTATGTTCTTATGTTCTTATGTTCTTATGTTCTAATATTATCATCCACGTGATATAGATTACATGTCAGATATATCTCGTATATGCACAAGCGTAGATACTCTACTTCCCTATATAGATAGATCTAGACAATATAGAAAATAGATTTATAGTTGAAGTAGACTGAATTATGAAAAAATTGAATATTTTTACACCGAGTTGTGTTTGCACCTGTTCAGTCTAGACCGGTTAATGCAAATCAACAAACATAATATCAGCTTTTATTACTTTTAAAATTTAACACAGACCATAAAAAATACGTGCTTGTCCTTATATACTGAGAGGTCATTGTCCCTTTTTGTTTTGTCCAAGGCAAAGTTTGGTATTAATTGTCTGTAATGGACGCCGTCTGACATTGGCGACATCTATGGATTGCACAGTCGAATTAATGTTTGTTTACTTGTCGACTGTACACTGCTGGCAAAATTCATAAAGCAAAATTCATTTCTAGATATTTCCTAGTAACTGCTTGCTTAAAATATGTTCGTGTATTTTTTGAGTTTCATAGCAACTAAAACTATCTAAATTCACAGGAGAAATTACTCATTTAAAGATGTTTATGCGTAGTTCTATGTGTACACTCGGAAATATGTGTACGTATTATGTGATCTATATATACTTCTATGTCGGAAATATATTACTATTATTATTATTTCTATTTACTATTTTTATTTAATCATTACTGTATTTTTATTTCGCCCGACCTAGTTATGGACCAAAAGGTTTCCTGTCGGCATGCTCCGCCTTTGTAATCCTTTATATTGTGACCTGTATAATCTCCTATACTCCTGTGGAGGTCACCAGAATTATATCAACTTTTCAAACCTTTCAAACAGGCAAGCTTTGTCGTCTTTGTGAAATGATGACGTCACTTCTTTTGAGGAATTCGCGGTAACCTTGCCTCCCACCAGACGTTTCAGTCAGAAGAAGACGTCTTGACTTCCGGTTCTTGGGGTCACATGCGGCTTGCGAGACCACACCACCACGTCAGGTGTTTTGGACCTTATGTTAGGAAGAAATACGGTCGTTATTCGCATACGATGTGGTTTTGTATCCCAAATTTTCGTTCCCGCAGACAGTAGGAAATATCGTTGCGAATTACAAGTTTTTCGTGAAATCTAGGACAGCTAAGTTCAACCTAACCAACCACGAAAACGCCACAGTAATGAACCACCCAAGAAGAATTCATCAATAACAGCGCTTGTATGTGTGTAGATGTGTGTGTGCGTGTGTGTGTGTGTGTGTGTGTGTGTGTGTGTTTGTGTGTGTGTGTGTGTGTGTGTGTGCGTGTAAGAATATACCCTAACCTACACAGGCTTATTATAAGACAGTATATATGTATTTGAACAAAGCGCACACACACACACACACACACACACACACACACACACACACACACACACACACACATATATATATATATATATATATCTATGTATACATGTGTATGTGTACATACGAGTATACACTTTGTGTTCAAATTACATTTGCTCATGTACATCTTCACATGTTCAAGTGTGTTATCTGGTCCTTTATGTTGCATTGAAATTGAGCTTCCTTATAGTCGCCAATAGATCCCTTTCGCTTAGTAATCCAATTAACTTCGTTTTACTGTTTGTTTATCAAATACATTCGAGGGCGAACATAGGGTAATTGGCTGCGGAGTTGAGGCTCGGGGGAGATGGGGGGAGGGGGTGGGTAATACGGGACTGCCAAACGTACGACGCGAAGAGTCCTGACCGAAGTCTCTTTGTAAACAAACCCTCAGCGGTGACGTCGGGGATCTTTGCCTGAATGTGCTGACTGACGACAATAAGGTGTTCGGAACGTGTCGACTGGTGGCGAAGGAACTGGGAATTCAGCAGGAGAGGAGGTAGAGGTGCTCCAAGAGCCGAAGGGGAGGCAGGCCGCCAGGAGACCTTGAAAAGAGAACGGAACCCTGGAGACCAAGGAGAAGCCTGGGCCACGTGCTTGCTAGCCACGCAGAAGAAGAAACCGCGCGGACGCCCTGTAACTTCGGAAGGAACCTGTCGTACGTAACACGTGGCTGGAACGAGGAAAACAGCGTCACACATGACACAGGGAACTCATGACGTCGTACTCAGCACGGAACAATTCCGAAAGAACTGAAGAATGAGTCTTGGGAGCTCGTAGTTGAGTCAAAACTGAACGAGACTGGTCGAGACGTAGATGGTCTGGTTTGGAGGGATGATAGACCACCGGTTAGACCAGAACGTTCTCCACCTAGACTTCAGTGGACTTCAAGGGTCCGTAGAGCTTTCCGAAGAGTGCCACAGACCAGCAGCAGGCAGTAGATGGTAGATGCCAGTTCTGAAATGATCTAAAGGACCTCAGGGAGCTCAGACACAACTGGAATCAAGGACCTAAGGTTCAGCCTAGGCGTCGGACACTTCTTGTTCAGGATCTTGGTTCGTCTCCTCAGCACTCTGGAGGCGATGAGTCGACTCAGAACTCTTGGGATCTGTTTTCTCCCGCGGCTTCGATGTCAGCAGAATGTCTTTGTCGCGGTTCTTCAGAGAAGAAAACTCGCTGTCCCATTCTCACGAAGTGGGAAGTAGGAAACTCTTGTAAAGACAGTTGCGGAAAGCTGTTTTTATTTAGTGATTAATTAATATTATATATATATATATATATATATATATATATATATATATATATATATAATTTTTTTTTTTTTTTTTTTTTTTTTTTTTTTTTTTTTTTTTTTTTTTTTTTTTTGCCGATGTTTGGGTCGCCTCCCCGCCTGGCCAGGGCTGTCGGGAACTAACACGACATAGCCCACAGCTGTTCCCGGGAACCGTACTCACGATCACCTGCTCATTAGTTCAACACCGTATCCGTTGAGCCACCGCGCGGCGCCAGAGAAGAAAGAGTTTGTCGAGCCGGAAGCCGTTCTCCCAGTCGACTTCGGAGATTCACCTATTCGACCCAAGGGCCGATCCCGAAATCTCACGTGACCGGAATCGACCCTGTTCCAGCTCGAGCTTGAATAAGGTCGAATATGAACCCGATTTCGAATCGCGAACAAGAACGAATCCGATTCGAGTCTTCAGGAAGAGATCGAACGAAGTCGAGTTCGAATACAGGTGAACGAACCCATAGCCGAACAGATCCGAGTCGAACGCACTCGACCCGAGTACCTTTGGACTTGACTTCGAGTAAGAACGAACATCTACTCCGAGTCCTAACTCGGAGTACAACCCAACTTGAGTACAATCGTACACAAGTTCGACCATGGACTAGACCCATCACGACCAAGTCATGCAGGACCAGATTACGAATCTGAGCTCAGTCGGCTTTGAACTTCCTCGAGACATGACTGAGCGTCCGAGGACTCGACCCCATCATAACAGTGACGCCTTTTACATATTTTATTCTGGCTGACGTCGGGCGATTTTATTCAGATGGTGTCAGACTCCAGGTGGAATAGGGCCTCGATTGAGTTGTCCCGAGGAGGTAGTCCTTCAGATGAATGGGAT
>NC_134803.1:56417119-56462119 GCF_046742065.1 Oratosquilla oratoria | reverse complement strand
TCCAAGTAATTTCTCGCTATTTGCGGTGGCTCGAATTTCTTAAAAGCTTCCGCTGTTGTGCTTTTAGCAAATATCTGATTTATTTATATATTCGTTCTTTTGTTTATTTATTTATTTACCTGATTTTATCATCATTACTATTTCTCGCAAACATTATATTCACTTGTCGCTGCCGTTGTTACTTACCGTATTACATATAGTGGCTTGCTACATTGCTTCTGACCCAGGGCAGTGGTCGGGATGCAGGGATGACCCGTCATCCACGAGGAGCTAAGATACGAGAGGGGAAATGGATGGGAGTAGATACGTGTCTTTGACTTGGCTACCTCCCATATAAGGGGGAAAAGCTCTTGGTATATGGATAGATATATATTATTATTATTATTATTATTATTATTATTATTTTTTTTTTTTTTTTTTTTTTTTTTTTTTTTTTTTTTTTTTAGGTCTTCCACCCATAGTTTGCTGTTGTTGTTTTTTCTTACTGTTATTATTGTCGTTGTTTTTGCTCTCGTTATTGTTGTAAGATTGAAGTCCATTCCCAATGGCACACTCTGAAATACAAGTTCCTGTGAGAACGTTAGTAGACTTTGTGAGTCCATAAGACACTGAAGCGTCGTTCCTGTTACTTCAGACCTGTGTCTGGGTCGGTCGAGCAGGCCCGTCCGCCTCTGCCGGAAACGAGGCTAGGGGCCAGCTGCAGATGGGCGTTTTCGCACACATTAGACGTTCTGTCTCAGGAGCAACATGGCCGGCGCCTCCCAAAACCACAAAGTTGTCGCTGTAAACAAAACAGATTGTCTATGTGAACGTGGCAAGGATTCCATCCGATTTTTTTTTTTTTTTTCTACTGGGTGTATTTGGTTGAATTTTTTTTTTAGGGATGAGTACAATATTTCGGGTCATAACATTACTTTGTGTCACATTTTTAAATTCTACTTCTTGAGGCGTGAACCTATATATGTGTATGTGTGTGTCCGTAGAAACAAATTTGCCAACCGTGTAGTTAATGAATGGAATAAACTTCCTGTACAGGTAATGCAATGTAGTTCAGTTCGAAGCTTTAAGAATCATTTAGATAAATACCTAAGTAAGATGCTGTAATGATTATAATTTATCTTATATTATTTGTTTTTGTTTTGTTATCATTTGTCTGTCTGATTTTCATTTATTATTGGTTATATGTCGGTTTGTTATTGTTTGCTATTTGCCTGTTTGTTTGTTATTTAACTATACCTATGCATTTGTTCATGTATTTTGTTTGTTATTTACATTATTATGATTTTTTTTTATTATTATTATTAATATGATTTCTTTTTCGCATCCGACCTGGATGTGGATCAAAAGGTCTCCTGTCGGCATGCTCCGCCTTTGTAATCCTTTGTGTGTGTGTGTATGTGTGTATGTGTGTGTGTGTGTGTGTGTGTGTGTGTATGTATGTGTGTGTGTACGTACGTTTTCCCATGTCTTTTATTTGATCTTTTTTTACGCCTTTTCAAGAACAAATTTCATACTCCCACCTGGCCTTCATTATACATGATGACTGCACACCTTCTGTCCTTTTGAACTGAATCTCTCAAGGTGTATAAGTTTACCACGCCACTTGTGTTTCATCAAGGTCTTAGATCTCGTGTTGGGCACGTGATCGGCAGCTATTACCTTCCCTGAGGAGAGCTCATAGTTTATGTATGGCTTAATCTATGGGTAATGTTGTAGCCTAACCCACCCACAAACACACACACAGACACACACACACACACACACACACACACACACACACACACACACACACACACACACACACACAAAACACACACACACACACACACACACACACACACAAAACACACACACACACACACACACACACACACACACACACACACACACACACACACACACACACACACACACAGCTGAAGTACCAACTTATAGTGCAGTGATGTTGTTCAGCCCAGGGCAGGAAGTCGAACTCAGAACGCTGAGTCATCAACCCGTGTTTTGATGTATAAGCACAATGTGTGTGTATATATATGTATATACATATGCTAATAAGAACACGGGTACGTGTGTTCACTTATGCAAAGTAGACCACTTGCAAAAAAGAAACTAACGAAGCAGAACGCTTTCGTATATTACATCTTCAGTGCAAAAAGTACTTTTTGCACTGAGGATGTAATATACGAAAGCGCTCTGCTTCGTTAGCTTCTTTTTCCAAGTAGTCTACTTTGCATGTATATATATATATATATATATATATATATGTTGAGACATTCTGACAGGTTGATGTAAGCGGAATAGGAAACACAGGAGTCTTAGTCTTGAGTTTATTCCTGACTAGTTTCGCAGGTATGCTTTTTCAAAGGAATATGTGTACAAACGGGCTGTGGGCATTATATACATGGGGTGGACCTCACCACCTCTCCGAGTTGCCATAGTTGGTGGCGAATGTGAACATCACATTGTGGCTCACGTAACAATGAAGACATTTTTACAATTTAATATGTTAACACTAATCCCAAATAAATTATTAATATAAAATGTAACAATAGTAATGATAACGATGAAGATATATATTTTATTAATAATATTAACAATAATATTTCTTGGTTATTAGTATTATCATTTTTATTTTATTACTTTTATTTTATTGTTATTATTTCCTGTATTGCTACTATAATTTTTGTTATTATTGTTAATATTATTAATTAAATATCTATCTTCATCGTTATCACTAATATTGTTACATTTTCTATTAATAATTTCTTTGGTATAAGTGTTATCATATTCAATTGTAAAAATGTCTTCATTGTTACGTGAGCCACAATGTGATGTTCACATTCGCCACCAACTATGGCAACTCGGAGAGGTGGTGAGGTCCACCCCATGTATATAATGCCCACAGCCCGTTTGTACACATATTCCTTTGAAAAAGCATACCTGCGAAACTAGTCAGGAATAAACTCAAGACTAAGACTCCTGTGTTTCCTATTCCGCTTACATCATATATATATATATATATATATATATATGTGTATATATATATATATATGTGTGTGTATATATATATATATATATGTACATATACGTATTTCTTCTTTTCTTTTTATTTTAATTTTGATTTATCATTATTGCTATTATTATTATCATTATTATTATTATTATTATTATTATTATTGTTGTTGTTGTTGTTGTTGTTGTTGTTACTATTATTATTACTATTATTATTATTGTTGTTGTTGTTAATGTTGTTAGTTTTACTGTGTCACCTCTTATTATTATTATTGTTGTTGTTGTTAGTTTTACTGTGTCACCTCTTACATTACTTTTTTTCTTTATTTTTTCAGATGAACAGGAGCGCGTGCAGAAGAAAACCTTCATGAACTGGATCAACGCTCATCTTACTCGGGTAAGTCTTCCCATGCATATAAATCTCCCTATTGGTAATCTTGAAAATAAGGAAGGTTTCAATAACCGCAATGAAGAGTTTCGAGATTTAGAAAATTTCTGAACACCTGAAGCACTTCCTGGAGGTTTTTGAATTTTTGGAGATGTTTGGAATCGGAGGGACATCTTTTCACTTGCCCATAGGAAGGGAACATACCTATACATGCTATGGACAATGGAGGACCACGCTTGTTTTGTTAATGTTCACAGCATTTGAGGAAGTCAGAAGGTTGGGAATTAACGATGGGTGAAATAACTGCACTTACTTTTTGTACTAAACTTATAAAAAAAAAAAAAATGGAATGGGGGTTTAGGTCACGTTTCCTGTGGCAGTGCGGTGTTCAAGCCCATCCGGGGACTCCAAGGTCAGTTGTGCAGCTTCCTGGACACAAGTACACTTGCACCTGGAGGATAAACCGCTGAAAAATGACGTCATGTTTACAAATGCTAATTATTTGCCAATTTAAACATTTAAACACTTCGTTTCCATCCAATACCCAGTAGTGTACCACAAAGAAAACACATACCACTGCAGGTAGTTTTCTATTTTCAAGAGAGATTTGACTAGTAAATATATATTGGAGCGTACGGCAAGAAGATTTAGGTCAACAGAAATCCGACTGTCGTCATTACTAAGCTTGGTTTAATTCTACAATTTGCATTTATCGTTATCAGAGACTTACCTGCGCTCGAACATAACTCAAAACGTTAATGAATCCTTTGTACATACCGTAACCCAACCATATTGAATCTATTGGCAATATTCCATGATTTGCACAAAGTGGAAGGCTCAGATGGAGACTATACCTTCCACGTTTCTTCTCCCTTCTCGCAGCACGTTCCACCCTTGAAGATGAACGACTTGATCGAAGACCTGAAGGACGGCACCAAGCTCCTGGCTCTTCTCGAGGTGCTCTCGGGGGACAAGCTTCCCATAGAGAAAGGTCGAGTCCTGAGGAGACCTCATTTCCTGAGCAACGCGAACACGGCTCTCCAGTTCCTGCAGAGCAAGAGGGTGAGTAGAAGAAGGGAAGGGATCGAACAGCAACGCATAAGTCAAGGGGGATGAGTTGTAAATGAAGGGTAGAAGGAAGAGTTGGAATGAAGAGAGAAATGAATGGGGTAGTTTGACAATTTGGGGTGGGTTTTACATACATGTAATGGTGAAAAGAGGAAAGAGAAGGGTAGGGACGAGACTGGAAGGTAGACATGTGAGAATGTGGGTGGAGGAAGAATGAGCGAAGATGGGCTGGAACTCCTTTATTGCTTATACGTTTCGACCGACTCGGTCTTCTTCAGTAAGCTGTCTACAAACGACTCGAACCTTACAATTACACAGTCGAAGTTGGAAACTCGGACAAGTCATCCCGTTGGCTGTCTGGGGATGATCTGTCCGAGTTTCCAAATTCGAGTGTATAAAAGTAAGGTTCGAGTTGTTTGTAGACAGTTAATGGAAGAAGACCGAGTCGGTCGAAACGTATAAGCAATAAAGGAGGTCCAGCCCATCTTCGCCTATTCTTCCCCCACCCACACACTCATCCAGGTAGACATGTGTAGATAGAAATATGGTAGGGGAGTAGGAGGAAGACAGGAAATTGCTGGATGATGTGGTCAACTCCTTACAGGTTACAAGTTCCCCGAAGCTAAAAGAAATTTCCTGGTGGTGGCCAAGACAAAGTTCTTGAATATTCCATATTTGGCGCACTATGCCATACGGGGAAAACTTTTTTTTTTTTTCTCTTTTTTTTTTTTTCTTTTTTCTTTTTTTGTGAATGGAAAAGATGAAGAGTATTTGAGAAAGGAGAACAAGGTTTGACTTGCAGATTGTATAAGAGACGCGACAAAAGGAAGTAATTACAGATAGAATGGAAGGAAAGGACAAGGAGGGTGTACAAGACAAGGGTTGAGAATAAAAAGAAAATGAAGGAAAAAGTCTTGGGAATGAATGATGAAATAACTCTGTACATGCACTTTCCCAGCACCTACGCATACATTCACTCTCATTCATTTACTATATTCATTCATTCATTCATCACGTCCTTTCATTACACTTTGGTCCGCAATACTCTCACTCGCCTTTGACTTTCATTTGCCACACTTTGTCTGAGTGAGAGGACGTCAGACTGCACTGTTGGGATGCACGTCAAGTCCTGGACGGGGATCGAACTCTTGAACGGTGTGTGTGTGTGTGTGTGTGTGTGTGTGTGTGTGTGTGTGTGTGTGTGTGTGTGTGTGTGTGTGTGTGTGTATTTACCTAGTTGTATTTTACGGGAAGGGGAGCTATGCTCGCGATGTCCCGTCTTCATATCTCGTTTTATCTAGTCTGTGTGTGTGTGTGTGTGTGTGTGTGTGTGTGTGTGTGTGTGTGTGTGTGTGTATGTATGTGTGTGTGCGCGCGCGCGCGCGATCCCCCTGGTCTTTGATCACGTGTCAGACTCGTGATCGACAGCTGTTACCCTCCGGGATTAGAGTTCAGACCTCATATATGCTCAATCTATAGGTAATGCAGTGACCTTAAACACATAACTCCTCGCCCACGAGAGTTGGAGTATCGACTCGCAGCACAGCGATTCTTAAATGATTTCAGCCCTGGGCGGGGATCGAACGCGGACAGCTGGTGTAGCGGTTGCGAACGGTACCACTGCGGCGTCGAGGCGTGTGTGCGTGTGTGTGTGTGTGTGTTCCTGTACGTACTTATAATTTTTTTTCTTTTTTTTTGTGCGTTGTTTTCACCCTGGACCCTTTTCCTCGCCACACAGATTAAACTCGTGAACATCAACGCCACGGACCTGGTCGATGGACGTCCTTCAGTCGTCCTTGGCTTAATATGGACCATTATCCTCTACTTCCAGGTAACTCCGTCGCTCAAGATGTTTTCTGTATATTTCAGAAATTTTCATGAAAATCAAATTCCCTCAATAACATCTTGCTTCCGTTCTACAGACCGAAGTTCAGTTCCATTTCAAAGGATTTTTGTTCAGAGTTCATGATACATAACCAGCATAATAGCATATTTTTCCAACCCATTTTTCAGGAGATTTTTTTCCCTTTGATGTATGTAATAGATGTTATATAATTCAGTGTATATAATGTATGTAATTTCTGACATTCTTTTAAATATGAGTCTAAGCATTAAGTCAACAGGTAAATGAAATATTTTTTTTCAGCTTTGTAGAAAATTTGTGTATATATATATATATATATATATATATATACATATATATATATATATATATATATATGAATATATATATTGTTTTAATCTTTCGTAGTCTTCACACTCATTATGTCATAAATTCTGCTGATATTCTTATATTTGTAAGAAAATATATCAATTCTGTTTTCTAATATCGATCGTTTTAAGATTACGTTGTGACTGTGAAGGAACGTTCTTCAGACTCGTAGAAGCAATTTTGATTTATAGTTTTCAAGTATCATTATGATATATATCTTTAATTTTGGTTCACACGAGATGACCATGACTAGTAATACAAGCTGTGGCTGTGTAATATCACGGAAATTGGTCATGGGAAAACCACTTAACACTTTCCCTCAAATCTCTTACCGTCGTCGCTTGCCCGACTTGACATCTGGCCTCCATCTTCTTGGGTGTCCTCTTCTGCTTTGCCCTTTCCTCTCTCTCCCTTCCGGACTCCCCAAGATCGTGTGGGAACCCGGAGAGGCTGCCGAGGCAGAGAGGAGGTACGAGATGATAAAGGCGGAGTGGGAGAGGGAGAGGGAGAGGGAGGAGGAGGACCAAGGGGAAGACGCCGAAGCAGGGGACCGAAGTCAAGCGTACTTTCCGTACGGCCGCTCGAGCGCTTACGAGGATGAGGACGACTCGGACAAGGAGTACGTGTCCCTCTACGAGGACGGGTACGGAGTCGAGGTGCTCCTCTGGGTGAGTGAGACTCGAGGGAATCTACAACGCGTCTAGCCTCGTCCAGCACAGCACAGCACATCACAGAGCAGCACAGCAAGCCGTAGTTTAAAATATGTAGAATAGTAAGCAATCAGCCCCGGCCGAGGCGAGCTTTGAACTTGGGTCCCTTGGAACCCGAGTCCCAAGCGTTACCACTCCACCACTCAGAACATTAGCGATCTCAGCGGGAGAGTGGTAACGACTGGGAATCACGCTTCGAGATCGTTTGAATTACATCGCTGTTACTAGCAATTTGTTCTATAATGTAGAATAGTGCCCCATGGGCTAAAACAAGACATCATTCAACGCTCCTCACGGCTTTAGACTATGATGAAAAGTCTATCGGAATAAACATAATGTTCGGACGGAGCCTTTATTGTATTTGTACGACGTTTCGAAACGTCATACTAATACAATAAAGGCTCCGTCCGCCCATTTGGTGTTTATTTCGATAGACTTTTCGGCAACTGCCAATTTCATACACACGATGAAAAGAATGATTTAGTTAAAGGAGACTCGTTACGGAATGTGTTTCATCAAGATTTAGCTCAGTGCATCAAACACAGGTCAAAATATTATTTACTTTAAGTTTGCTTATATCACAGCCTCTTCACCACGCCTTAGACTTGTAGATCAGCACGCGCATGACGCTACCATCACTTTCGTTAGAATATATCGATCACTGGCAGCAAATGAAATGTACAATTTGGTTCTGATTGAGGACGTGCACGTCAAGGTTCTACAAAAGTCGTACTCACTGGAACCCGACGAAGACATCCCACGAAAGAGTTGCTGAACTTAAAGCTGGATGTACCATTCATGTTTCATTGCAAAATAATTATCATAAATAGATTTACCCCCACCACCGTCAAGGCTGTTTACCGGCTAAAACTATGCCACCCGTCCGTCAGAATGGAGAGGATCATGTCAAACTTCTTTTCTAGATGTAAGCAGCTTACCTCTCTTCTCGTGCACAGATTGAGGAGAACACCCGGCAGCTGGAGAGGCTGGGTGAGCTGATGGACCTCGAAGGAGGAAGGAGTGACTCGCCCTTCAGCGTGGGCGGAGTTTCGGGCGAGGGGCCGGCCATTTCCCGCGACAGGCCGCCCTCTGTCACCCGAAGATCCGCCGCCGCAGAGAAGTGGAAGATGGGCGCGAAGAAGGCGCTGCTGGAGTGGGTCCGACAGTCGGTCACTAAGTGAGTTCTCGGCGGCGGTGGCGTCGTCGTCGTCTGTTGTTGTTGCTCCTGTTATGTTTATTCGTCTTCTTCTTCTTCTTCTTTTTCTTTCTCTTCTTATTTCTCGTTTTCTTTCTTTTCTTCTTCTTTGTCTTCTTATTTCTCGTCTTCTTTCTTTTCTTCGTCTTCCTCTACTTCTTCTTCTTCTTCTTCTACTTCTTCTTCTTCTTCTACTTATTCTTCTTCTTCTTCTTCGTCTTCGTCTTTTTCTTCTTCTTCTTCTTCTTCTTCTTCTTCTCTTCTTCTACTTCGTCTTCTTCTTCTTCTTCTTCTTCTTCTTCTTCTTCTTCTACTTCGTCTTCTTCTTCTTCTTCTTCTTCTTCTTCTTCTTCTTCTTTTTCTACTTCGTCTTTCTCTTTTCTTCTTCTTCTCTTCTTCTTCTTCTTCTTCCTTCCCTCCTCTCCCTTCTCCTCCCTCCCTCTGTCCTCCTCCCTTCTACTCCTAATTTTTCCTCCACTTCTTCCCGATTTTCTTCCTTCTTATCACACTTTTCTTCCTCTACATCCTCCTCCTCCTCTTCCTCTTATTTTTCCTTCTCTCACCTCTTTTCCTCCTCTTCTTCCTCCTTATCTCAATCCATCATCTCTTGTTAAAGAATAAGTTTTTGCCATCATTTCCACAAAAAACAAAACAAAAAACAAATGTTCCATTATGTTGTTATGAATCTCAGTTTAATTCCCATTAGGAAATGGTAAGGACTAGTTTATCAACAGAGTGATTAACGAATGGAAGACTTAGTAACTACGTAGTGAGGGCTGAAACTATTGATTTTTTTAAGAGAAGATTAGATAACTTTATGGATAAGGGCGAAGTACCTAGTGTAGGCCTTATGGCCTCTTGGAGTCTCCTGTATTTTTATGTTTTGGTGAACTAACTCCCCTCTTTGTTCTTCTTCTTCCCGCAGACGTTTCGGCATCGTTGTGAACGACTTCGGGAGCAGTTGGCGCGACGGCAACGCCTTTCTGGCCATCGTGCACTGCATCAACCCACGCCTGGTCAACCTTCAGGTGCGTTCACACACAACCTCTTCTTCTTCTTCTTAGGTTTCCCCAAAGCATACTCACCGATGAGAGCCATCCACAGTACCGTGTCAGGTGGCAATAAAATGACCTCTTTCCCCGTAAGAAAGAAAAAAGATGAATAAATAGATAAATAAGAATGGAGACATAAATGGAATCGATGGTAATAATGATAATAACAGGAATAAAGAGTAGATAGAAAATAAAACGTTCTCGCTCATCTGTCAACACCATCTTTTGTTCTTTATACATTGCGTATATATCACTTGTCACTGATTGCACAAATTACGAATCAATACTCTTATTTTGTCTCTCCCACGCCCTCCAGGCTTATGCCAACTGCTCGAACAAGGCCCGCCTCGAAGCTGCCTTCAAGATCGCGGAGAAGGAGCTGGGCATCGCCAAGCTCCTGGATCCCGAAGACGTCGATGTGGACAAACCCGAAGAGAAATCGATCATGACCTACGTGGCACAGTTCCTCAACAAGTACCCCGAACCTGGAATTAGTCCTGTCAAGGTGAGATGAAGGCGACAAAAGGGTGTAACTCGGGACTTGAAGTCTGAGGGACTTTACTGTCATAAGTGATTTGTTACATGATATTTATATATATATATATATATATATATATATATATATACATATATATTATATATATATATATATTATATAGATATATATGTGTGTGTGTGCGTGTGCAATGCACGGAATTCATGTAATAAATGTAAACATACATTATTCATATATGCACACATGTATAAATGTGTATATATTTACATTTTATGTATATATGTATATATAGATGTGTGTATGTGTACACCTGTGCATATTTATAAGGTTATTTCGTTCCTCGCAGTTTCTCTAAAAAGACTCTTCTTGTATAACCTCCTCCTTCTTCGCCCAGGCCTCGACTATGGAGAGCTCGGACATGTTTAGCGAAATCGAACTCGAGTACACAGAGCTGACGACCTGGCTCTCGCACACCTCGGCCTGGCTGGACACCCTCCACGACCCCGTCACTCACGGCAACATCAACTACGAGGTGAGTGTCAAGCGAGGTCACTCCTAACTTGGGTCCCGCCTCACCCGATTCCCAGGTGACTATTCACCGACTCGAATATATTCCCTGGAACTGGATGGAGTGATTTATATACTCCTCTTTGAGTAGTTCCATGTGTACAGGGTTGAAATAATCTTATTAATTTAGTGGTTACTCTCAGTCGAATAATATTGTTTATATACTCTTCTTTCAGTAGTTTGAGTTGTACAGGGTTGAAATGATATTGTTTATATATTCTTCTTTCAGTAGTTTGAGGGGTACAGGGTGGAAATGATCTTATTAATTTAGTGTTTACTTTCAGTCAAATGATATTGTTTTTATACTGTCTTGGGTAGATTCTTTAGAGGGATCAGTTGGTATTGCTAAGGATAAAGAATAGATTAGTTCGCTTTGTTCATTCTTCTTCTAACATTACTTATAAATCTAAGAGCTCGATTCTTCCTCTAAGATTACCTGTAAAGGTCGGGTTTGAAGTTTAATGCTTTAAAGGGTATTCGATCCAGGATAAGGGGTATCCCTTTTGCCTGATGTCGATTCATAATCCGATTTCGATCCTCTTCTTTCAGCGCTTCAAGGCCCTTAGGTCGGAAGCAGACGAGAAACAGATCATCTACGAGAAGCTCAAGTCTTTGGTCGAGTCGCAGTCGTCGATGATCTCGATAACGACCGATTCGTGGGATAACATCGTGGCCCTCTGGCAGAAGGTAATGTGGCCGCCTAAGGATATGTTAACATGGATAAGTTCATTTACTTTTGTTTATTTTAAAGTAGAAAGGCATTCGCATTTCGATAATGTTCAGCGATTGTTACGATATCAGTTCACAGATGTTTGAGTGTTTGAACTTCTATAACGTGGCTTACAGAAACATTAACAACTATAGGATTATTATCATATATTAACCTGAAAAATCATCCCTATTCTGATTAATCTAGGGGATTATTAGAATGTAAGTCCGTAGTTGCCTGATTTTATAAACCCCCAATAGTACTTTATATAGTCAAATCTGCCCCCCGAAACCTCCTGTACATCGTTTATTGTTACTGCTAAGATGGGAGGGAAGGTGGAGGGGAGTGGAGTGTATTTAGGGATGGAATGGGTGGGAATGATTTTATGCCTTTTTCTTTTTGGCTGCCTCCCTTGTAAGGGGGGTTGGGGGAAAGCCTTGGTATATGTATGTATGTATGTATATCGTAAAATCTGCCCCCCACGACGTCCTGTACATCCTCTCTTGTATTCACCTTCCAGGTGTGGCAGCAGCTCTCTCACTGGACTTGGCTCCTGGACGCGTCCCTCCCAGGCTCCTTGGGCCCCATCGGCGAGTGGCTGAGCCGGGCCGAGAGCATGCTGGGCACAGAGGACAAACTGAACGGAAAACATGACGAGGTGAGTTGGGAGACAGGAAGTCCTGTTATGCATACGCAGGCTCTTTATGAAGAAAGACGACTGCCGTTGAATTAGAGAGGATCGTTCTGTATTACTTTCCCTTATTGGTAATAATATTATCTAATGAATAGTGTGAGTAGTGTTTTTTAATTCAGAAAAACAGAAGTTAAGACTAAAAGAGATATTAGTTGAGGTATTGATGTTTTAGTAACCTGCCTCTCCGTTTTTAATATATGAAGCTCTCCGTTAGAGGTAGTTGAGATATCAATAGAATCAAGTCACGTTGCTGTTGCCATCATTCACCGAACAACTCATTTGGTCCTTGCAGATTGCAAATTTACTGAGTCGCAAAATAGAAGACCACAAGGTCTTTTTCGCCGAATTGCCTTCGATCCTGACGAAGTTCGAGAACGTCAAGTCCTCGACAGACGCGACCAAGATCCCGCCTCAGCAGCTGGAATACATGGAACTTCGACTCAAGACGATCGCGCCAAGAGCAGCACTTCGGAAAATCAAACTGAAATATCTGGAACATCGGGTGAGTTGGAGGGACGTATAAACACGAGGGGATTTCAGGGGAAGGAGAAGATATAAGGCAGTGGAGGAAGTGTGGCAGTCAGTGGGAGAGAAATTGAATAAGTGTAGTCGAGAGGCCAAACGCAGAGTATGGGATCCAATGTATCTAACGTTTCGCCCAGCAGGGCTTCTTCTGAAGAAGCCCTGCTGGGCGAAACGTCAAATATATTGGATCCCATACTCTGCGTTTGCCCTCTCTCCTACAGTGCTGTTACAGTCGTTGCTGCTTTTACTCAAATTGAATAAGAATAGAAGAAGGAGAGGGGAAATAGAAAGGGAGAATATTGTTGTAGGGTGATTAGCTGAAATGGTAAGGGTAGTGTGAATGGAACTTTTATGCTACAAAGTCCTCTGTAAGGGGCATTGTCGTAGCCTTCCGATGGGAGGAGTTTGTAACGTTAAACTATATTATCATCATGTACTTTACAAGGGAACTTCATGCATACATACGTCATGAATCGTGCATACATACGTCATGAATACCTTGTCTACACACAGTACTGCTTGGTGGCATTCCTGATCCTGGTCGAAGCTAAGCTGAAGACGTGGGCGGTGAAGTATGGAAGAGAACCGGAAGTCCAGATCATCCTCAATGAGTACAGAAGCTTCGTGGGCGTGAGGAACATCTTCCAGGAGTTCGATCGCGCCTTCCAGGAGATGCAGCAAGTGGCCGAGGCTTACAAGAAAGACTCCAACCTTAGTACGTTTTTTAAATATTCCTGATAATAAGATTAAGTGACATACGAACTGGGTATTTGCATTTACGGTAATCCCTACCTTATTCGAACTAGGTCACAATATATTTGAAATTTGGAAGTATTTATTAGGTGTACATTAATTCTCCCGCAATCGGCCATAATGCGCACACAGTACAAACTACTCGTGAGGTTTCTTCGTACTGTTCGGATACTAGCGAATTTTGGATAATGGCGGTTCGGATATGAGAGGGATTACTCTATTTCAGATCATAAGTTCACGTTCAATATACATTTAGTTACTTGCTAATTTAAGAGAAAGAGATATTTAGTTCGATCCTTCCTTCTGCAGCTAAAGCGGAGTGCGACGGAATCGCGAAGTTCATGTTGGAGATGAACGAAAGGTGGCGTAACGTCTCCGTAGAGCTTCGGTGTATCCAGTCGCTCCTGGAAGAGGTCATTGCTTACTGGCGCAAGTTCGTGAGCCTCACCGAACAGTTCGAGGCTTGGCTCGACCGAGCCTTCTCCATGGTCGACCTGCCAGAAGAAGACAAGATGGAGTACTTCCAGGTTAGTGGCTTGCTATGCACAGGTGGTTCGCCAGGCGTCAGAAGATGGTCTCCGTCCATCTGGATTATTATTTTACCTTTTGTTTACCTCTCTCTCTCTCTCTCTATCTCTATCTCTATCTCTCTCTTTCTCTTTTTCTCTCTCTCTCTCTCTCTCTCTCTCTCTATCTCTCTATCTCTCTCTCTCTCTCTCTCTCTTAGTGACGTATTTCATAGATTTTTGTTCTGATAAATGTAAAATATTTTGTTTGGTTTGGGGGTAATTAAATGAGGTTTTGTTTGTTTTTGGGGGTAACTAAACGGGTTTTTGTTTGTTTTGGGGTTAACTAAATGAGGTTTTGTTTGTTTTGGGGGTACCTAAACGAGTTTTTTTAATCACGATTCTACCCCAAAGCCGATTAGTCTGACAATATCCGGAATCAAAAATGTAGAAAGTCTGTTATCATGTTGAGGGTTCATTGCAACCCTACAGTAGCGCGTTTGTGTCCCCGACGAGATGAGCTCTTAGGGGCGAAATTTCTTGCTCTGACTATAAAGACTTCATCCTTATGTCGTGTTTCCTCTGACAGACTTCTTGGTTTGTGCCACTTGTGTACCCGGGTATATCAATCTCACGGTTGTATACCACCAAGTATAGTGAAGTTAGATTAAAAGTAGGCAATGTGTAGAAGACAGCTGTTAATCACGCCTCGGTTTAGCTGACCAAGTCTGGTGGGACAACCGTCGGCGGGTCGGAAATATCGCGTGCGTCCTGACACAAGGACCTTCGCTGACTAGTACCTCATTATAGTCAGTATATGAATTATATCACAATTCCTAAACTCATGCCCACTTTCTATCAATATAACCAACACCTATTTAATAAAAATCAACCGAAGAACATTTGAATGGGTGCCTGTCCGGCGTGACAAGCTATGATGATGATATCATGATGAAATATGACAGAAGGCTTGAACACGTGAGCTATTTCATGTGAGACGAAGTTGTTCATGTTCCTCGATGTCTTCTGGTTCAGGACCTCTCCGAATGGAAGGACAAACACGCGCAGATGAACGAGACGGCCAACTTCTTGGCGGCCACCTGCAGACACGACGTCGCCCAGGAGATCCGGGGTCAGGTCCTCCATCTCAACTCCCGTTGGGACGAACTCTTCCAGGTGAGTCAACCACGTTCTCAACCCCGCAAGGAACGTTCCTCCATTGACCGACGTTCATCATGACCCGTTCTTGATTATCAGTTAACGTTCTCTTCGTGTCTCATCTTATGTCGAAGTGTTGGGTTTCTGCACAAAAGAAAATTAATTCTAATACTAATTTTTTGCCTTTTTTGTCTCTCACAATTCTAATCTACGACTACTAACGCGATGTATTTTTTTCTTGCCAGTTGAGGTATTAATACATTTTATATTGCATGAATATACTGTAGATATCAATTTTTGATGAATTCGTTTCGAATTCAATAGGCTCTCATTTTAATTTTCGAAAATTCCAGTACTAATTCTATACTTAAGCTGGATTTAACTCGCAACTTAAGACTTAATGCATAGACGCATGAACTTAACATTTAACTTCAAAAGTGACTGAATCATTATTGCTATAATTTGTCATCAATCGTAGATTTTCTTTTATTTTGTTCATAAATTAGTAGGTCTTTATATGAAATAATCTATAGTATCTAGTTAAGATATGTATGAGTTTAATGACTGTATTATTTCATCTGTGTGTATGAGTATTGCCTAAAAAGATATATGGTGTGGTTTTGTGTGTGTATGAATGTGTGTGTGTGTGTGTGTGTGTGTGTGTGTGTGTGTGTGTGTGTGTGTCTGGGTGTGCGCGTATGTGTGTGCACGTGTGAATTGTGTGTGCGTGCGTGTGTGTGTGTATGTGTGTGTCTGTGCGTGTGTGTGTGTATGTGTGTGTCTGTGCGTGTGTGTGTGTATGTGTGAGTGAGTGTGTGTGTGTGTTTGAATGTGTATGTGTGTGTGTGCGTGCGTGTGTGTGTTTGTGAATGTGAGTGCGTGCGTGCGTGTGTGTGTGTGTGTGTGTGTGTGTGTGTGTGTGTATGTGTGTGTGTGTGTGTGTGTGTAGGTACGTGTTAGATCAGATAGGACTCTCTGATACTATTACGGCGGGGAGGGTATTATTACAACTGACCAAAGTTTGTCTCAACGTCAAAACTTCTTAAATAGGGCAGGGAAGATTTGCAGTAGCAATGCATGATGTCTGAAGGGAGTGGATACACGTAAACTAAACAATAATGTATTGGTTAGGATTATTATAAGATGATTCTCGAACTAGCCACACAGTTTCTTTGAGTAGTGGTTTGACATGAACAAGAGGGTCAAAATATTGAGTGAATTCTATGAAGTGTATTTATGGTCATACATAATACATACATAGGTGTACACGTACTACTTACGCACACATGTACGTATTGTATGTATACACGTACGTATATAAATAAGCACGTACATGTACACATATACCTGCACATATACAAAAATATGCATATGCACATACAAGTGCACGCACACTCATAGATACACTCAGTGATACGAAAACAGATGCACACGCGCACACACACACACACACACACACACACACACACACACACACACACACACACACACACACACACACACACACACACACACACACACACACACACACACACACACACACACACACACACACACACACACACACACAAAACCACGCACATAGGTATATCATTATATCAGTTAATTATATATTTCAATTCATGATGTAATTATCTTGTTTAGATATCCGTTAGGAATAGTACGGCCATCAAGCTCGTATAGTTTATGTTAATAACATCTAAATTCTAACATAAATATGTACATAAATAACTATTAATTTCTTAATTCTTACGCAGTAAATCATAGCTAATCCTAATCTAACTCTTTAAATACTGCTTTGTCCTTTAACGACTCAGTTCTTCTTAGAACTTAACTTTCAAAATTCTTCTTAGAATTGGACTCTCAAGTTCTGCTTAGGATCCCCAAATTTCGATTTCTGTAAGAATAAGTCGATTTTCTGAACAGGAATCGAGTGCGTCCCTTGTGTCGGAAAGGAATCTCAGCTTGTTTGTAAGTAAATCATGAAATCAAATACGTAGTTTCAGTTCACAGTGAACAAGGTTTCAAAAGCTGGTCTTGGTACTGCTTGTGGAGGCTGCCTTTGCTACCTGACAGGAATTCTCAAGATTATTTACAGCGACAGCCTGGTGCAGACTACACAGTTAATGGATGCAGATGGTAGTTCGTAGTTGCACACTGTATTGGTAGAGTAAGGGTGTACAGTACTCAATAGGGTGAATCTGGATTAGTGTAGATATCAAATTAGTTCTTCGATATCAGGAGCCTCACAAGTAGTCTTAGTGACTTCGACACCAAAAACGAAGACTGAGAGGATTTTTTTTTTTTTTACCCATGGCTTGAGGTGGTATCCTTTGTAGAATTGTTTCTGGTTAACACCAGATGGTATAATTCTGGTGTGTCACCCCAGAACACAAATCTCAGTAACTGCTTCATCAAACGTTGATGAATATATGGACTTCATCTATGGTATTATCATCATCATTATCCTTTTCTTTTTTACCAAAACCTAATAACGAGTTTAAGTAATATACTAAAAAAATATATACTAAAGTTTGTCTAAATAACCTTCCAATTCTTAATGTAATTTTTTTGTTACACTTCACTGTTAATTCACAAATATTTCTTAATTAAAAATTATAACATTTAACTTCAATAAGCCTAGATAGGGTAACTTGTCTCAGTTATATATCATTTACGTTAGTTCACTTTGTGTTGTAGTTAATTGTAAGCATTCTTGCTCACAGTATGTACGATAACGTGTTTCCACATGTATATGTCACACATACAAGTATGCATGCACTTTCTGTTGCAAATATCCTATTGTAAATAAAAGATTCTTCATAACTAGTGTTAAATTTTTGTTCTCGGTTATTATGTGAACATACATACACATACAGTATTTATATACATGTATATATGAATATATATATATATATATATATATATATATATATATATATATACACATTAATCACGAAGAACCCACAGTCGGAATAAAAGGAAACTTAGAAGAAAGTATAACTTCTATATTTCGGCTCACAGCTAGCCGTTTGGTTAAGAATGATCACCCTCCTGACCCCGCTACCACCCTGCTTCCCTTCTGACCTCACACCTCCAACCACACATCCCCTCACCTCTGACTCCGTCCTGCGCGACGAATTGTCCGGTTATAGCTCTGCGTGTTCACCTTTCACTCACATCTCAATTGTACTTATGTCTCTGTAACTTTTTGCAATCTGTACTTTCCTGAAGAGGGCTATAGCTATTAGCCGAAATATAGAAGTTATACTTTCTTCTAAGTTTCCTTTTATTCCGACTGTGGATTCTTCGTGATTATTATTTACAAATGTGCAACTACATTTTGTCTAGGAGATATATATATATATATATATATATATATATATATATATATATATACAAACACACACACACACACACACTATATATGTGTATATATATACATTTATATATATATACATATATATATGTACATATATATATATATATATATATATACAGTATGTACATAAGCATGTAGTAAAGCTTTACTATGTAGCACTGTATTATTGTCACCAAATTGATCACTGGTCTTTTACACATCTTGACTTACCTTCTGATACTCACTTGACTTTCCTCAACAGACAAATAAAATCAGTTGATTTCTGTGTGTATACCTGGTTAAGGTTGGTTACCAGAATACCGTATGAATGGCGGTATGTGTCGAAGACCAGACCAGCTTTCGTGGTATGTGTATATACATATATATGCAAAGTAGACCACTTGGAAAAAGAAACTAACGAAGCAGAGCGCTTTCGTATATTACATCTTCAGTGCACATCTTCAGTGCACTGAAGATGTAATATACGAAAGCGCTCTGCTTCGTTAGTTTCTTTTTCCAAGTGGTCTACTTTGCATAAGTGAACACACGTACCCGTGTTCTTATTAGCATACATACATATATATATATATATATATATATATATATATATATATATATATATATGTATGTATGTATGTATATATACATATGTATGTATGTATGTATGTATGTATGTATGTATATATACATATGTATTCATGCATGTATGTATGTGCAGTATATGTACATGTATATTTATATGTATGTAACGGGAGCCATCCACCTCTCTGAATCCTTTGTTGGGGGTATGATTACGTTCCCGGGGCCATTTGTTGTTGATGGGCAATGCCTTGTCTTGGGCAGGAGGCGTTTGGTGAGCGACTCCAAACCTCATGTGGGGTAAGTACGGCTGCTCAGTAGTAGTCAGGTCAGCGCGTGAAAATGAGACAAATCACATCCGTCCATTAAACCGTTTCTTTATTTTTTTTCGCTTAACTGTGATGCCACGCTACTTTTTATATACATATATACTGTTTTTTTTCATTTTTATCTGCAACAGTTTAATTTCTCCTGTTCGCTTGATGAGGGAATGTGTAAGTTAGTAGTGTCTTACTTTGACATTAATGTTGATTGAACATGTAGATGGGGTATAAGTAATTATAAAATGAAAAATAAGTTAAATTATGTTAATTGTATAATATGACTTCAGGATGTGCTTCAATGAAGTGTGTACATTTACACACACATACATTTATATACACACACACTCGTACACACACACACATACATACACACACACACACACACACACACACACACACACACACACACACACACACACACACACACACACACACACACACACACACACACACACACACACGTACACACTGTTCATGCACTCTGAAGAATAAGCACAAAAGCATTAATGCTTATTATCTAATTTGACAAAAAGAACATACACATTACTTAGGGTGTTATTGTCTCGTCTTTGGGTATAACAACATAAAACAAAACTGAAAAAGAATTTGGTGTCCTATAGATAGATACAGACAGTGTCTTGAAAGAGTCGATCACGTTCCCTCGCAAAGCGAATCAGACAAAGCTGATCTGCGCCCTAACGATGCCCGTTTTGCTGTCTAGAATGGTCGCATCATCCGACAGACTTGGCCAGCCCGTGTTTGGAACTCATCCCAAAGAGCACTCTTCTCTACTCTACAGAACATTACAAGGATTAATGAACAAGTGAAACACATACACGCATGCGCAAAATAAAACACAGATTCTCTCCTTTACCTCCTGTCTACTATCTGTCTATTTATCTATCTATCCCCATCTATATATTTCTCTCTCTCTCTCTCTCTCTCTCTCACACACACACACACACACACACACACACACACACACACACACACACACACACACACACACACACACACACACACACACATTCCCACTCCTTCTCTCTCTCTCTCTCTCTCTCTCTCTCTCTCTCTCTCTCTCTCTCTCTCTCTCTCTCTCTCTCACACACACACACACACACACACACTCTCTCTCTCTCTCTCTCTCTCTCTCTCTCTCTCTCTCTCTCTCTCTCTCTCTCTCTCTCTCTCTCTCTCTCTCTCTCTCTCTCTCTCTCTCTCTCTCTCTCTCTCTCTCTCTCTCTCTCTCTCTCTCTCCTATTCTGACCCACTCATTCACTCGCTCACTCACTCTGTCTACCTGCTCATTTGTCATTCTATCTGTCTCTTTTGTCTGTATTTCATTCGTCTTCCACTGTCTCTCGTATCTCTTGTCGCTAGCTTCTCTCCCCTCTCCGCCTCCCGTTTTCTTTCTTCTTCTTCTTCTCCTTCTGTATGCATGTTTCCATCATGCCTGAGCAGTGTTCCATTCACATTTTATTGTATGTCTCAGCATCCACTCTGTTTCATGATTGAAAGTTTCCTTGTATAACATTACATTCTAACAAAGTCTGTGCACCAACTCAGGAATGCCGTGTCATTTCTTTAGTATATAATTCTCTTTGTTGTCCTTTTTTCCCCTTGGGTCCTCAGTAGCACACTGTCCCAGCACTTCCTCCTCTTTCCTCCTCCTCCTCCTCCTCCTCCTCCTCCTCCTCTGCCTCCTCTGCCTCCTCCGCCTCCGCTTTCTCCTCGTCCTGCTATAGCTTTACACTTAACTTATCTTTATGTCATTAATATAGGACCACAATGAGCTTTTGCTCTCGTGTCATTAATATAGGACCAAGCTTACATAAACGTGTTGACAAAGCCCAGTCTAGTTAGTCTCATAAAGCTATGCCTAGCAACTGATGACATCTTCTTTCAATAAAGGTTGCTGTGGTCGTTTAGCGACATATCTTGCATAGTCATATGTTTTCCTTCCTCCTCTTCCCCCTCTTCTTCCTCCTTTCCCCTTCCCTTTCCTCTTCTTCCTCCTCCTCCCCATCCTCCTCTGCCTCCACCCTCTCCACAACCTACTCTTTCTACCTCATTTCCCTTCATTACGTAGTCTTAGAAGCTCCACAAGACACTTTGAAATCGAAATTCGTCCTCCTTTATTTGCTACCCTGCGGCTCATGCAACGAAAAGTGGCCAAATATATTAAACCAATTATTTTACCTAAGACCTGAGAGAACTCAGGAAAACATGTGGTATGATTGATAAGACAAACCACCAAAATGAAATAATCTTTATCTAATTCTTCTCTGGATCTTCCAACTCCAGCGAAAACAATAATTTGATGTATCACATTATATTAAAGTGTAGATAACTTTTAAACAAATTCCAGCCAATATAATAAATCTAATGCCTATAATACATATGTTTGATATATATATATATACATATATATATATATATACATATATATATATATACATATATATATATATATATATGTATGTATATATATATATATGTATGTATATGTACATATATATATATTGAATTGTGAATTTGGGGTTGAGGATACAAATTCGCATTTAAGATATAAGCGCCTACCCTAAATTTACTAACTCACAAAAAAAAAAAAAAATCATAAAATCAATAACACCTAAATCGAACCTACACAAATACCTCGCTCCTTCTCCATACCACCGACATGTCACATCCCTTTTGTCACGTCGAAGCTTTGCTTGAGCGTCTTTTGTGTCTTTGTGAATTCGCAGTACGTGCAACAGTACCTCCATCGAGGGCAGGTGCTACGGACCAAGAACGACTACCAGGCCGGCCAGGAGCGCCTCGAACTGTGGCTCCAAGAGTCTGAGCAAATGCTCAGCTCCACCTTGCCCTGCTCTATCGAAGCCATCCGGCAGTACGGGGAAGACCTCAAGGTAATCCCGGACACTTCGATTTGGACCCTAAGAATCTCCTTACGGTTTCCATGTCCGTTGTAAATCCTTGTTTACTGCCGTATATCTTCTCAATCAGTAGACTTTGCCGATAAACAAACACCAAAATCATCGCCCAGGTGTCATGATTAATCTGAGAGTCATAAGTGATTTGTCCATCTTATTTTTTTTAACCAGAAAAAACAGACCGAAATCGAAGAGATGGAGCTTCTCTTCAAGAACGTCTCGAAGTCCTTCCAGGCCCTCGTGCAAGAGTTGGCTCCGGATGAGATCGAGAGGATGATGTGGAACCTGAAACAGGACAAGGAAGTACTGGTGCGCGTGCGCGCGACCATACCACAGAAAATGTATCTCGCTACTCAGGTATGACTATTATTTTCTGTGTATATTAATGTATATGTGTCATGTCTATGTATTAATGTACATGTGTATGCATGGATTTTGTGTGTGTGTGTATGTGTGTGTGTGTGTGTATGTGTGTGTGTGTATGTTTATTCATATTTCTATGTATATTTGTTTGTATATGAGAGAAATTCACATGTAACAGCAACATCACTCTGATAATTTTATGACAGTCTCATGCAGGATTCGTACCCATTGCTTTCGGCCACACTTAAGATCACCTTTACAGAGCCTTAACCCACTACACCAACAGAGATTATCTGTTGGTGCAGTGGGTAAAGGCTCTGTGAAGATGTTCTCACGGGTGGCCGAAAGCAATGGGTTCGAATTCTGCATGCGACTGTCATAAAAATGATCAGATTTGTTTGTATATGTTATACCTTTTGACGTACAATATTCTTGGTGTAAGTACATCTTAGTTTCATTAACAATCTCCAGCATCAACATAAAAAAGTGCATTCGTGACATCACTATCATCACCATCATCACTAATTGCGCTACATTAAGATCACTCTCTTTTTTATGTGAACTCTAGGTTTCACGCACCGGAAAAGAATGGTCTTTAGTGTGCCAAATTTGGCACGCGTGCCAAGGGTTGCCCACCCGTGGCGGTCCAGTTTTTCCCAAAGTTCTGTTATCAATCCCTCAGAGATAAGACTTTGAGAGACACCTTTCCGAAATTGGTCCTGGAATTTTCCTTCCAGGTCGTCACCCAACTGGAAGCGATCGAGAGCGGTATGACCGAAATCGGGGCGTGGCTGGACGAGGGCGAAAAGCTTCTGGAATCCTTCAGTGTCCACGGACCTCAAGAGACCATACAAGCACAGCTCGACAAGTATAAGGTAGGGTACAGGTTCCCCTTGGCCCCTTGTGTGCGTGTGTACATTCGTAAGTTTCAGGTAGCGCCGAGAGAAGAACAAGTATGTACTCATGTGTTAGAGTGACATGGATCGTGTTAGATAGTACAAAGTCTCCTAAAGCCGACCAGAGACTTGGGTTATCGTTATTTTTTTTACTTTATTTTTTTACGAATGTATTTATTTATATTTTTGTGTAAATATGTTTACTTGATATAAATGTGGCTTTCTTGTCCCACTTAAACTTGTAAAGTAAACAAGAAACCGATATACACAAATACATTAAGGTACAAGATCACCAATACAGACACAATCACGTATCCACCTACACACACACACACACACGCACGCACGCACGCACGCACGCACGCACACACACACACACACACACGTAAATACATACACACACACACACATACACACACACATACACACACACACACATACACACACGTATACACACACACACGCACACACGTACACACACACACACACACACACACACACACACACACACACAGATTTATGCACACTATATGTACACATTCATTGACCTTCATGCATTTGCAAGCTCATATATACTACATATGTATACATGTACTAGATTGACGTAGTTCTTGTGGAAAAGGAAAAAAGGTTCATGATAAATCTCTTACAAAATTCATTAGATTGTATTTGTTGATAGAAAATATTGAAAAAATTATTGCTAAAAAGGAACAAATAATTTTTAGAATTTATATGACAAAAGGAAACTGCATGGAAATGCCAAGAAGAGAAGTGACATTGGAATTCAAAAAGTATGAGGGAATTAAAAAAAAAATCAAAATCGATACAAGAGTGGTAGGCGTAATCACGATTTTTAGATATTTGGGGTTTGGTATAGCAGGGAATGGGAATATAGAACAAAAAATGGAATGCATAGTTACTGGAAGCAAGGAAATTAGTCGGGGACATTGAGAAATGTATGAAAATGTAAGAAAAAGTTCAATTAAGACAAAAATAGACATGGTTCAAGATATTGTTATAGCCATGTCACTGTATGTAAGTGAATTGTAGACGCTGGGATTATTCCTGTGGGAGAAGGCATTAGCAGTAAAGGTGGCCAGTTTACACATCATATCAGCCCTTAGAGGAATAGGAAAGGTGTCAGAGAAGAGAGAAATACAAGAAAAAATATGAGAGAAGGTGAATGTAGACGAGATGATGATCACTACCTTGATGGGGTAGTATAGGCTTGTCATATGGATCATCAAAGAGTCTGGTGCAATATGAGGGAATAGGGAACAAATATGGGAAAAGGAAAAGAAGCAAAGTTCCAGAAATATGATGGAAAAAGACTGTCAGAGAATAGTTGATCAGAAATTAGATAAATGAGAAGAAGACAGGGATAATTAGAGGAGGTACAATAAAGAGAGAAGAGTGTTTAGGGTCAGGGAAATGAAGGGGAAGAAAGATGGGTATGAAAGGGAGGGACGGAAATTAAGAAGTGAAATGGATGTCTAAGGGGAGGATGAATATATACATATATATATATATATATATATATATATATATATATATATATATATATATATATATATATATATATATATATATATATATATATACATGCCAACTTAGTCTTTGAAAAAGGCCAAGAGAGTCTCGTCCTTTCCCTTTCTGTGGTTTCTGATCCATCAGTGTTGTTTAGGTTGGTCATCCATTTACAAGCACATGTGCCTTAGAGAATAGAATATATCATGTGTGTTTGTAAAAACATTATACGAATTTGTATATACTTTAACATATCACTGCTTACACACCTTACACGTGTGTAAATGTCTCTGCATTTGTGTTAACTGTAAAATTGTATTAATGTGTATTATTTAATTTCCCCCGCGTTTTGACTATTTCCACCTAAATGTGTAACCTATTCCTTTGCATGACCTTGGTGAGGAAACGACGAATTTATGTATAAATTTTTTCCTAATGATGCCCAGCTGTCCAACATCTGTTGTGCAGATTAACACCTGGGAAAAGGTAGACCGGGGGATATGGTTATAGTCCTCTAACTTGTGGGGTTATATGATATGTGCACGTGTGAAACGTTATTAAGCCGGGCCACGCCCATCACCACCAGGCGGATCCCCAACCCAACGTGAGCCCGTTCAACTTCTTATATGCCAAAGAACTCATCCAGAGGCAGTTGGACGAGCATCGGGTGAGTGGAGTAGGTAGAGGTCGCGTGGTCACTAATGCCAGCATGGAAAGCTGCCACGGGAGCGGAGGGGAACCCAGACAGACAGACAGACAGACAGACACGATGATGTTCACAGTCAAAGTAGGCGACACAGACATACAGCCAAGAGAAACGCAGATACAAGCTTTTGAGCTTTAGCAAACAACCAGACAAGTGAACAGGTGGAATGAAGTTTTAGAAAGTGGATGACAAGAGAAAATGGAAAAAGAGAAAGGAAGTATGTGTGAATGGAAAGCGGACACAATACTGGGGAAACGAAGGATAGAGAGGGAAAATTAGAGATGGATGAATGTAGTTATTGAGGAATAGAAGATATGTAGAAAGGAATTAGAGTAATAAAAAGGGACGAGAGATTTAATGGAGAAGACAAAAGGAGCAAGAAAGTGTAAGTGGAAAGTATGTATAAGAAGAGAATATGTGAGAGAAGAGGAAGAGTCAGCAAATCTACCGATAATAGGAAGAAGTCAAAGTTTACCTGTGGCATGAAAATGAGACACAATGAACACCAGATGCTGAGGAAGAGACGATGTTGTGAACGAGAGTGCAAGGAAGAGCCAGGAAGGCGAAGAAACGATGAGGAGGAGGAAGTGCCTAAAGAAGGGAAAGCTAGAGAAAAGGAGGATGCTTGGACATGCCAGGATAGGGGAGAAGTGGGTGAGGTGTTCTCAAGAAGCCGTGGTCACACTGACCGCGAATATACATATTATATATTAGCTTCCAGTTCTTTGCTCAAAGAATTTTTTTTCATCAACCGAAAACCAGCGCAATAAAGTAAAAAAGTAGTTCAATTTATCCAGGGACCATTTTGAGGTACTATTTGTGTTTATTTGTCGTCCACAATTGCGTATGCGTGTGACCAGAACGAAGTTGCAGCAACTGGCTGCAAACCCCTACTTCAAGTAATGGTTGCTAGATTCCTGGACCAGTGTGACCTCGGTCGAAGAGAGCGAAAGGGACAGAATACAAATGGAGTGGAGAAGAGAGAGTAGATTGAGTTATGTGTGTGTAGAACACGAACAAAATGTAAATAGAATTAGGAGAATACAACGGAGCGAAAGGAAGAGATTGCAAGAGGGAATGTAAGGTGGTAAAAAGAGAGAGTCGTGCAAACTGACATTACAGCCTTAAGTCGAGACATCTGGTGGAAGTGTCAACGTTGAATACTCCTGTAGTGTCGCTCTGTTCCGAAGTTTAGAACATCGCGTCTTGTTACACACATCGGCGCTCTCACAGTATCATAAAGTACAGTAACACATAACAGAACAACACATCGCTTAGACATAACACACGGCATTAATACAACCTAGAGCTGAAATAGTTGTTTAGTGAATTACTAAAATGCCTACCAAAACCAGACCAGAGCTTTAGAATAGTCTCATAATTCAAACTACAGATAAAAACATGACACAAGATGAAAGCAATTCCTTCTGTGATAAAGATAGTTATTGGGTGTTCGGCCTGTCTCTTCTTCGCTAGCCATGGTAGTTGAGCTTCGCCCTTCAGTCTATGTGTACAAGAGGGGGTGCTGAAGCGTGCATGGTTTTGTACCACTTATGTAGGTATCTATAGACGAAGGCCACGAGCCAAATCAAGGTAAGAAACCGGATGAGCGTAGTATTAGAGAAACTCTACTTTTGTAGTCGTAGATTAAATGCTTTGAATTAGGTTGAACACACATAACATTGGATTGGGTTGTGGTAGTCGAGGCTCTTCAGATACATGCAACGTTCTATATCTTCTGACGACTTGCTAGTTGCTATTAGCTTGCTATTACAACAAAATTAGCATATCACTCTTCTGTCCAGAATGTACATACAAACTTATCAGTTTCTGTAATAAACCATTTTCATTACACAAGTCATGATGTGGTACAAAATAGACAATGATTAGTAAGTAATAGAAATATATATTGAAATGTAGTTATTGGAGGAATGAATTACTACAATTGATGAGGATTATATTGTATAGTGGTATTTGGCAACTACTCATTGTAAACATTCAAAAAAGTTGATTGAATCACTATACTCATACATTGAAGATCCACAAACCAATATATTGGTCATCACAGTATACTGTACTATAATTTGTACTTTAATTTGTCTTGGAACACAGCTGATTCCTTTTACCTTTCCTTCATGTACGTTAATGAGTTTTAGACCTCGTTTTATTTAACCTATTTCCTCTGATGTTTGTCAAGTTATCCTCAACAAACTTAAGTTACCTTTAGTCCGACCCACTCCTACTAACAGTTTTGACATTTTACACAAACCTTTCTGTGACGTTTTACCAATGCAGTTTCGCGTAATCATTTCTCCCTCTTTGCCACAGGCGTTCTTCTCGAGACAGTTATACTACAAGTCAATGCTGGACACAAAGAATCGTGTGTACCAGAACCTCCTGAGGACCTCCAGCGGCGGTGAGAACCTTGATATCACTCAGCTGCAGGAAAAGATGAACGAACTCAATGCCAGGTCAGTGACAGATAACCCATCAAGTGTTAACTCGAAGTCTTTATCCGTCAAGCTTAACATTACATGTGTGTACAGACGGCGTAAGAGAGTTTTTGGATATTTATCTTAGACAATAGAAAATAATTATTCAAGTACTTAGGAAAAGTTCTAGGTTTTGACTTGAAATTCATTGTACCTGCTCTGATTTTATCAGTTTAGTATTTCGCCATATTCTTTAAACTGTAAAGTGATTTAGATCTCATTGTATTTCATATTTTATAAGTTTGCCGCACTGGTTTTGACATATCTATGGATAAAGATTTGGTTGTGCTTAGATTAGAAAATGCTCGACGGCCGCCAGCGAGTTGGACCAAGGGCATGGTTCATTAGATTCCACGCCACAAAGTCCTCTGTAAGGGGCACCGTCCTAGCCTCCTGATAGGGGGAGTTCGCGACGTTAAACCGAATCGATCGAATAAGAAATAAGATAGTTGTAATTTGTTCCCTCGTAGGTTTTCGCGCGTGACGTCATCGTCGATGACATGGGAGAGCAGAATGAGCGAGAGCATTCGGTGCTGGCAGTCCTTCAAGGAGTGCGAAACCGAGGTTGCTGAGTGGCTTCAGACGGCTGAGGGCATGTACCAAGAAAAGGAAATCACCACCAAGAGTAATCTAGAAAAACACAAGGTCAGTTTGTGTGTTTGACACACGAATACAACAATGTCATGTCACAGTTTTCATGAATTCAGTTTAATTTCGTTTCACTTTGATTAGAATTCACAAAGAATATTGATCAGATTCTTTTTCCATTTAGGTGAGGTAAAAATTGCGTATACAGATAAATCAGGCATTATTCGTTTGGTTTATTCCATCTCCATTTTCACGGTTGATATTTTCCCAACAGGACTTCTTCATCAACGCCCCAGAACACCTTCTCGTGAAGGTGGTGACCTCAGGTCAAGATCTGCACAAGTACGTAGCTAATACCGAGGAAGAGGCCATCAACGTGGCCATCAGAAGTATCCAGAGCCGATGGGATGAAGTTATGGCCCATGCTCCTCTTCATCTCCTGAAGGTCTTTATTCATTTTTCTAAGTCAACTTTTGTGTAAACCCAAAGGGTCGCTTCACATGTCTTCCCTTTGAGTAAAGGCTATTATTCGTACTGAATGTTGTGGTAATGGTCATGGTTCTAATTTTTTTATTCATATTTCTTTCTTGACAGCTGGAGTTTAGGCTGGATGAGAACACGTTCCAGATGTATGTTCGAGACGTAGAGAAGGAGTTGTCACTCGAGCAGAACGCTTTCCAGAAGAATGAGAACGTCGAGGCCATCCGGCGAAAACACGAAGTAAGGAATGTTGCGGTTCAGAAAAGATGTGATTTATCATGGATAATGCCCAGAGTATATTGAGTATGCAATTTGACAAATCATTCGTGTACTCCTCAATTGATTGGAACGAAGTGACAACACAATGAGGATCGCTTAGGTTGTAGAATATGAATTAGAATATCGATCTCAAATCTTATGAATATACATATAACCATTCCAATTTGTCAATCTCACGCAGGAGTTCTTCGCCGAAGACCTAGTCTCTAAGATCGAGTCTTTATTAGACTCTATGAACAAGGCAAGCAACGAATATGTCAAGAAGGTAGTGTAAAATCTTTTGGATTCGGTTTTGTCTTTCATTTTGGGTCAGCTATGATATACATATGAGTTCTAAGTTCTGTTCCCAAATCTGCCCACGTGGGTTCCTCAACTCATTTTCTGCGCCCACCCTCGACAGACACAAAAGGAGTCTGAACTCATTGACGATTACGACCGATGCCAAGGGCAGTGGGTGGAGTTACAGACGCGCATAGGAACTATGGCATCACAGCTCGACCAGATCCCTGAGCGTTGGAGGGAGTACGAAACAAGGTAAGGACGTTTTTTGTTGTTGGTTGTTGTCGTTCCCTAGACCGTCTGGCCGAGTAGTCCCGTCTCCCCCAGAGGAACGCTATGGCTGGAACGGAATTTTTCCATAAATCCCTTGTATAGTGTATATTGTGTGGTTGATATGGATGATTGTATACAATGCAGTCTTCCATATTGTGTTGTCAGAAACGTAGGAGACGTGGGCCTGGCTGAAGGCGAACTCTGGAAAGTTTCGTTGATTTAAGTTGGACGCCTATGAACAGATAAATAAGCTCGCTTCTGGACGCGAGAGGAGCGGGTGGGGGGGGGGAGGAGGAGGAGACGGTGTCTGTCCTCGGCGAAGTCTCGGTTACAGGAGGTGGCTGGAGATAGATTCCTCGGTTCCCGAGGTCGTCTGTCACGGAGGAGAAGGTGACGGGAGATTCCTCCCTCTGTTTCCGAGGCCGTCTGCCCTCGGTGAACTCCAGATGACCTCTTATATTCACCGGGATCAGGTCATGACCCTCGCATTGATTATCCCTTGGGAGACGCTCAGCACAGCTAAGGGCTGCAGGTGTTCCACGAGACTCGTTTTGTCCGACCAGCTGAGGCGAGTCGGACCTCAAGGGCCCGTTTGTTCGATCCGATGAAGCCAGGGCATGACCTCAGGTCAGCCAGTGATTGCCAGATGATCAGTCCCTGAAGACCTTTGGAGGTGATGACGTCGATGCTGATGGGTATGCGTCGCCGGCGAATGCAACTGCCTCACAGTGTTGTATGGGGTGTAGTGTTACATCCTGGACAGTTATCTGTGATTCGGTCATCCAGCCTTATCTGGTAACTTAGAAGGACTGGATGGTGGCCTCACTGTAGTCTGGCCAGGTGGACTCTGTCCTATTGGGGAAGAGTGGATTCAGAGGGAAGGATCAGGGATTCAGGGTCTAACATGCAGCAGTGTGTTGTTTTTCTGTCTGTTCTCTACTCGGGGTAACCCTTCAGGACTATAAGACAATCAAAATATTCACACATTTTTCAGACAGCAGTATGAAACCTTTTTTCAGATTTATCTATCAATGGTATCAACTCTGTAACTTCAATCATGTAATCGGAACTTGAACCTCTGCATTTTTTACTTGTATCAACAGAATGGAGGAAACAGTACTTTGGATGGACCAGGTAGATGAGTCCTTGAAAGAAGTCAACAAGGAAGCCTGTGACGCTCAAGAGTACGAAAAACTCAAGGACAGATTTGTGGTGAGTATCATTGTAAACATTCACCGTTGGAATAATATAGCCTGACGGCAACCAGAATAAAATCAAAAGTATCACTTGGTATAGAAAGGATTCATGATGTCTCTCTTTTCCATTGAATGAGGATTACATGACTGCAAATTGTCATTCTTTAATTCCGACCGATCACCTTGCACGCGCATAATATTCATGTACTCCTACATTTATCTTTCTTTTACACAGACCGTGTGCGGTGACATGGAGGAAAGACGAGAATCAATGAAATGGCTGGTGCAAATGCTCGATTCTCTCATCACTCATATGCCTGAAGAGGACGGCCAATACGAACAAAACAAGTTAGAGAGCCTTATAACCCGTTATAAGGCTTTAGTGCCTGTCATCGAAGCTGCCATTGCACGGGCTGAGACCTATGCCAAGTGTTACCATTATCGTGAAGACAATGAGAACGTTGTCGAAACCCTTGATGACGTCAGAAAGCATTGCGAAGTCGATGCAAGACCTGAAAACGTCGAAGTTGTCCAGCAAATGATTCGGGAGCAGGAACAGCTGGTCCGCCAGTTAGAAGAGCAACGAGACAATATATTCAGTACCATACAAAGAGGTAAGGACTTAGCCCGAGACTCGACCGTCCCACTCTTCGTTAGCGGTATGGTCCAAAGTCTTGAAGCCAAATGGAACGACGCGTACAACGGTTCCGTTGAGCGACTCAATAAACTCAAGAGTACATACAGAGTCTGGTCAGATTACCGTGATCAGAAGAATGATATACTCAAGCTGCTACATCAGGCAGAGGATGAACTGTCGCATATGATGCTGCATAGCAACCCACAGCAAGTAGCTAGCGAGCTTAGTAACAAGCAAGAAATGAACGAACACCTCAGTGAAGCCACCGATCAGATGCTGCGGAAACTTCACACTCTTTCAACTAACCTCACAAAGCTGGCCAATCCAGAAAAGAGGCCACTGCTTGAGAAGGAGGTTGTAGAAATTGAACAACGCATGCAGACTGTGATAGAGACGGTGTCCGAGAAGATTGAGTACTTGGAGCAGCTCAATGTCAAGTGGGTGCATTTCACTGGAACACTCCACGAACTCAAGAACTGGATGGCCCATGCCAAGAGCCTCCTAGAAAGACTTGTTACACTAGAAATGGCCCCCGATGACCGCGCAACGCAGACACTTTGCCTTCAGGGCCAGATTGAAAAGAAGATGCTAATGATCAAAGCCCTTGAGGACGAAGGAAAAGAGCTGTTAGAAGGACAGCCGTCTCAAGATGCCGTCGATTTCACGTCCGATCTGAAAGAACTTAAACAAACAATGGAAACCTTGCAGCATCACTGCTCCAAGCACGCGGAAACGGTCACGTCTGACCTCAAGTACTGGAACGAATACCAGGAGGGTGTGCACCAACTCAAACCATGGCTAGAAGATGCTGAGGTGAGAGTTGCGATGGGGATGTCAAAACCTACTACCATCCAAGAGGCGATGGGCTGTTCTGATATTGCAAAATCCTTTGAAGATGAATGTAAGAAGGGTCAAACTGATCTCCAGAAGATCACATCTAAAGGTTCTCAGGTGTCTCGAATATGTTCAGTAAGAGACGAAGTGGATGCTCTTCATTCTCGTTGGACAGCTGTTCACGACGTAGCCCTCCAATGGAGTGAAAAGTCAGAATCTTTGGTTGCAGAATGGGAAGACTTCAACTATAAATGTGATGCTGTGTCTTCCTGGATCCATCTAATGGAGGAGCGTATGGAAAAGGTGAATGATTACGCCCCAACTATCCTTCGACTAGACGATCGCGTGTCTTCACTCAAAGATATGGTCAAAGAAATTGCTGAGAAACAAACAGATCTTATAAATCTGACAGCATCGTCAGACCACATAGTAAATGGTGTGAGTGTTGAAGGTGGCAACACAGTAAAGAGCACTGTTGCCGATCTGAAGAACCTTATCGGGCAGCTAAACGATGATGTCATTAAACTGAAGAACGAATTGTCGGACATAATTGTAGTACGACAAGAGTTCATTACAAAAGTGGATAAACTCGAAAACTGGTTAAACGATTTCAGTAATCATCTGGATGAACTGGAAGACATTGACGTCGATGAGCTTGATCAGGCGCCTGATCTTGTTCATCGCCTTCAGCAAGAACATGATGAACGACAGAGTATTGTGACACAACTCGCCGAAGAATGCCGAGACGTGGGAGAACGATGCACCGGAAAAGATCGAGAAGACCTCTTCCAGCAGTTCGATGATTCTGAAGCACGTTTCGAGAATTATGGCGAAGTGATTAGAGCCAAGAAACCTGCGATTGTCAAGTGGAAAGACTTCTGGGAATGGCAAACAAACACAGACGAGAATCTAAAGTCTAACTCACAACAACTGGATGCAAAACCAAACAATGATGAAGTCACGCAGATCCAGAAGGAACTGGTTAGCATACGCGAACAGTGCCGTTCGTGGGGCGACGAAGCATCCTACATCACGGATCTCTGTGAGAAGAGTTCCACTATTATCAGAGACCCGGATACTGGTTCGGCTCTTGATATCGAATCAAGAGTCAAAGATTTTAACAAACGAATGAACACTATGGATAGTAGTATTGAATCAAGACGAGAACAACTAAAGGAACTTAGTACTCAGTGGGAGTCCTTCTCTCGTGTAAAGAATCAAGTAAAAGAGTTCCTTGAAGGCATCGCAGAAGCTGTGGCGGGACCAGATTGTGTTCAGAATACCTTTGGTGACGTTCAGCACATGTTGGAAGGAGTTGAGGCGGCCCTGAAAGACATGCAGAAGAATCAAACTCTTAAAGAAAAACTCCATGACCTTGGCCGCTCCTTAATGTCAAACGATTCAACACAGTTGACATCTGTTCAGAATACGTTGACAGCTGCAGATGGCAGCTGGGATCGTGCACACAACATGTTGTCCGAAATGCAGACAAAGTTTAATTGCATTACTTCACTATGGCGACAGTGCACAGACGGCCGTGAGTACCTTCAAACAGCCGTTGTCGAAGCAGGTCGCAACATTGAAAAATTGTCCTCCTCACCAACCGATGGCGCAACCGCCCAGGCCAACTTGAATCTTTGTAAGAAGAGCATCGAGTCGCTGAAGAGAACCAGGCCTCAACTAGAAAACTATATATCTAAGGCACAGCATTTATGTCAGCAGCTGGAGACTGTAGAAGACTTTGACCCTTCAAGAGTGAAGGCACAATCACAAGAGATACAGACAAAGTGGCAAAGTATGGTCGACCAACTCAACAACAAGTTACAGAACCTTGAAGGCCAGCTTGCTTTGTGGAAGCAGATCCACCAGGGTCGTGATGAGATCCAGATATGGGTGAACGATATGGGTGCAGTGCTTGAGGAAAATCTCAGATCACACGATGCAGAGGCAGCAAATGAAAAATTAGAGAAATATAGATCGGAGCTTCCCAACTATGAGAGCTTGTTCAGAGGTGTGCAGAGCCGTGCTAAGCAACTAGAGTCTCTTAATAACCAAGGCGCTCTTTTCAGTGTAGAGAAGATCATTGGCAACCTTACATCCGAGTTCGAACAGGTAGATATGGCAGCGAACAACCTATCTGAGTACTTGGAAGAAATGAAGGAAGAAGAAACAGGAGTTAGTGAAGATATCAAAGATATTAGTGAGTCACTAACTCAGATACGCGACAAACTGATGAAGTGTGAAGATATCACAGGAGACGATAAGAAGATCCTTGTACGTCTCGAAACTGCGAAAAGCATTGATGAAGAGTTGCAGAGTTTTGCTGAGAAGATCGGCAAACTCAAAGAGCGTATAGAAAGCATAAAGGCAAACTTCAGAGCATTTGACATAGGTAAATTATTTAAAGATTATACGGCGTTAAGGAAAAAACATGAGGCTTTGGTTAGCCAGACTACAAAAGCTTGCAAAAACCTAACATATGTCATCGAAAAGCATTACCAGGATCGGCTCGAAGATTTACAACGTTTTGTCGTCGTCAATCAGGAGAAGATCGCATGGTGTGCACCTGACCCGGGCAGCGATCGTTACGGAATAGAGGCCAAGATTGCTTCTCTCAAAGATGTTCGCTCTGGCCTCCATGTGGGTCAGAAGAAGAAACAAGACTTGGCCAAATGTCGCGAGTTGTACGAGCGTGTGGTGAGCAGTGACCAGCGCGAGACTGTCCACTCTGAATGTCAGAAGGCCACTTCTGACTTGGAAGAACTAGACCGACGACTGGACGAGTGCAGCGCCACGCTCACCAAAGCGCTGAACCTCTGGCAGCAGTACGAACTCATGACTGAAAACTTGAGTTCGTGGCTGCGAGAAGCCGAAGGTCAAGTACGTACAGAGACCATGAACCAGATAGACTTGACAAAAGTTCGGGAAAAGATCAGTGACATCGAATCTCTCCTTGAAGAAGTGAATAGCCACGACGATGAGGTGTGTGAACTACTCGAAAAAACTGATGAGCTAATGAAGATCAATCCTGATGCACGAGCTGGCGAATACGCTAATCAAATAAAGAATAGAGTCCAAGCTCTCATTAAGTTCTGTAATACATTCCTCAATAAGCTCAATCAGCTCATTAGGGACAAGAAGTTGTACGACGAAACCATTGTTGAGATGAAAGACTGGCTCAAAGATGCTGACGAAAAACTCAAGTCGTTCGAGCAGATGACCAGGACTGGAGGGAAGCCTACCCTTGCTTATCAGTCCAAGCTTCAGAGCCTCAAAGCCTTCGTGGAGGAGAAGAAAGAAGGTCAGCAATTGCTTAACGCCGTTGTAGAACATGGCGAAGTTCTCTTCTCGGCCATTACACCTGAAGGGCGTGACACCATACGAGCCGATCTCAGAGCCCTGCGTGACACCTGGGAGGCTCACCTGGATAAGGTCAACCAGCTGTACAAGCGCGTAGAAAGCATAATCATGCAGTGGTCGTCCTTCGACGATAACTTCAGCCAGGCATCCAAATGGTTAGAAGAAATCTCCCGGCGAGCTGGTGCGGACTTTGACTTGAAAGCCACGCTTGCCGACAAGAAAGCGCAACTCCAGAACCACAAGACAGTACTTCAGGATATAAACTCCCACGAGAGTATGATCTGTGGCCTGAAGGAAAAGGTAGAGTTCCTTACTGATGATGAAACTTCAACAACAGTGGACGACATGATCAGGCAGTACCGCAGGCTGGTGTCCCAGACAGAGCAGCGCATTGCGTGGTCTGAGCAATACATTCAAAATCATGAGTTGTATTTGCGTTTCATTGAAAAGTTCCGAGACTGGCTGGCATCGCAGAAAGCTGATTTGGCTATGTGCGCAGATGTAACACCGGAAAGCAGCGAGGTAGAAGTCAAAGTGAACATTCTGCAAACACTCGAGGAAAATAAAGAAGAGGGAGAGGAACTTCTAGAGGACTGTGAAGAGAAGCTAGAGCTTGTCTTGAAGAGTACCGATTCCACAGGCCATGCTGCCGTCAACAACGTACTCGAATCGCAGAAGAATAACTGGCAGGCTTATGCAACTGAAATCACTGAAACCAAACAGAAGGTAGAACAAGTTATGTCACAATTTAATGAGTGTGAATCCATAGTTCAAGCTCTGAAAGAATGGCTCAAGAACATGGAGTCAAAGGTCAAAGACCAGTCACTAAAAAGTAATTTAGAAGACAAAGAAGCTCACTTGGAAAAACTTAGGCAAATGGAAGATGAAATCTCCAACAAAGCGAAGAGCTTTAGCGATGCATTGACCCATGCCCAGAGTGTTGACAATGAGGGTAAGCACGCAGTCATGGTGTCCCAGATGACTACCCGTTACCAGTCTCTTAAAAACGCACTCAAAGAAATGTCCAACCGCTACGAGCATTTCATCCGTGAGCACCGGTCCTTCCTTGAGAAATACCAAGAGTGCATAGAGTGGCTGGAAGCCGTGGACCAGGACCTTCGAGAACACGCAGAAGTCGTAGGTGACATGAAAATCCTCCAGATGCGACGGAACAAAGTCGAGACCCTTATCGAGATCAAATCCAGTCAGAGCAACAAAGTGGACGCCGTACTGGACCTCGGCGAACGTCTCTATGCCCACACCGCACCCGACGGCAGAGAAAACATTCGTCAGATGTTGCGGGAACTAAGAGAACAGTGGGAACAGTGGTGCGAAGCTGTAACCACGGCAGGACAGACCCTCGATCAGTGTCTGCAACAGTTCTCTGATTTCTCTGGTGCTCAGGAGCAACTCACGCGCTGGCTACGTGACATCGAGTTGGCAATGCAACAACATACTGAGTTGAAGAGTTCCCTGCAAGAGAAAACAGCTCAGCTGCAGAACCATCGGCTGGTACACCAAGAAATCCAAGCTCACCAGACCCTTGTCGAGATGGTTTGCGAGAAGGCGCAAACCCTGGTCGACCAAACACAAGACAAAACTCTTAATGTGTACATTCAGTCCATCAACACGCTATTCCACAATATTGTCCTGAAGAGCAAGGATCTTCTGGACAAGCTGGACGTATGCGTACAGGACCACGCACAGTTCAACGGCCTGTGCAAGAGTTTCGGTGACTGGCTGAACCTGCAGCGAGACCAGCTCCACCTCTGCGCTGACGTCTCGGGTGAGAAGTCTGACCTTCTCAAGAAGCTTGAAAATCTCAAGGTGAGTGACTTGTACATTCTGTCGCAGTTTTGATACTTAGAGCCACACATACGTCACTTTTCTTCTTTTTAATTGATAATTCTCCATACGATAAAGACTATTCTCTTAGATCTAGAGCTTAAAGTATACCTGGCTAATTGATACTAAACAAATAAACACCACGTTATCATAGGACAAGAAATTAATCCCAAACAAATTACTGTTTTAATTTTCTGAGTTATATAATGAGGTATCCGAAAAAATATACCCTGTTAATGCGGGCAAAGTAGCTTTACAAACATCAAAGGATGATACTGTAAGATTGTTTTCCACGTGATAAGTAAACTTTCACACACCACAGCTGAATAAAAAAATCGTGGAAATCAAATGAAATAAACAAACCAGAATGTTCGCAACTGGAAATGTACAGTCAGGATGCAACTCCCACATAAGGCGGTGAATGTTACATTAAAAAGATACATTTATTGTGATGGAAATGATTATGGTGAAGGTGGAATGTGGAGGAGTGAGACGAGGTCCTTATTGCAGAGGGTAGAGACGGAGCTTCACGTCTGCGCTCAGCTGGTGCCCTTCCAGCTCATTGTGACTAAGGTAGGGAGGGCGTGGTGGTGACCCCGATGGCCCCCCTCCCTCTCCTTTCATAGCGTCTCCCTAATCTTTTCTCAACCTTTCTTCCTTTGTGACCTTCCTATTACTCCCTTAATCTGTTATTCCCCTATATATATGTATTGCGAGAAAGACGTCAGAATTATCTTGGCCATCTTCAAGCCCCGTCAACTTCCTCACTTCCATTGGGAGGTGCAGCCCTAGGGAACTGGCACTTGGTCTTTGGGCCCAAGATCTCTCTCCATCAGCTTTGTGTGTATTTCCACAAAATTGAAACACAGAGAGAGCTGACAACCGATGACTGTTCCCCCCACCCTCCCCCGGTGTCACAGAAACAGTCCCACTCTCTAGTAGAACGCAGACATCAACTCAAAGTATCTTCCCGGAGGAATATATGGAAGGGCCCGAGGACCATTGTCAGTTGCTGGCTGCGGAATACCAAAGAGTGAAGCTTGAACAACAATTGATTGGTTACAGTTTCTCTCAGACCTCTTTTTATCTCCTCTTTTTTTCCAACATTTTCCTTCTTCCTTTTCCTAAGTTTGGTTCCTTTTGTCTTCTGAGATACCTTATCCCAATCTGTGTTTTGCCCGATTATTTTTTCTTTATTCTACCCCCCATGTCCTCCAGTGTATTAAGCTACGTGGCATTCGTTCGGTAATTTTTAATATTATTTTCTGTTTGACTCGATTTTTTTTCTTTGCATGTAGATCTAAGCTTCATATCAAGACCATTTTTTCTTAGATAATAGTTTTGTTTTTGGTTGGTTCTTATGACTTTAATTTATTCGTTTTTTTGAATATACTCCCCAGAATAATTTTCTGTTTTGGCATGAATTTTCATTTCAAGACTCCTGCCATGATTTTATTTGTTTTGTCCCTTATTTACACTCGCTTTTGTTTTTATTTTTTTATTTTCTATGTCCACTAAGACCTGGACCCTCCTACATTCCTTTCTCTCCATACTGTCTGTGCACTGCTAAAACTGTTTTCTTTTCTTTTCTGGAATAACTTTCTAACCTAAAAAAGCAAAATGAAGTTGTCCATCGTTAGACAGAACAAAGTCCTTAAAGTGGGATTTTTTTTTATTTGTAATATAACCGCATAGAAGAGGTTTCTCTAAAATGAGTGACATTGGCTGGTACTTGCCAGAAGAGAATCTCTTAAGTAGGCAAAATGCCTTAATGGGTCAAGGATCTAAACAGCCTCATTGTGTTCAGTGATATATCATTACTGTCTGACAATTTATCACAACACCAATCACACTTTCCATACAGGCTGGCACTTAGCATTCCCATTCCACAGGCTGGTCCCATTTTTCTGTGTTGGACCACTGACTTAAAAGTATGATCCACTTGCCTATGACCTTTCTTTCAAGTTTTCGACCGCTTCAGCTTAAGAGAGCAGAATAAGAAAAAACATTCCACTAAACTTTAGTGCTTGCCAAAACAAACGGTAACACTGATAGCTTTCTTTATTACCTGGTTCTACTTCCCACATTATTATTTTAAGATCCAGCCTATAGTTTGTGAGATGCGCAAAGGAAGGGCCCAATATTATTCAGTGATAGAGACTTTTCATATTGACTCTGCTCTCCACTGGCGTCATTATACCGTGAGGTGATCGGCGTAACTGCTGTGTTGGCGTCATGAAGTAGTGGCTCAGAATTCTGTCAATTTAATCAACCTGCACATAAAGAATATACCAATAAAGAATTTGTATTTTCAACAGCTTACATGGCGTGACGAGTGTATCATGACCAAGGTTTGTGTATTTGGATGATATTAACCAGTACAAATATATACATACATATATATATATATATATATATATTTTTTTTTTTTTTTTTTTTTTTTGTAACTGGCTTAGTGCACTTAATTTCAAAACAATATTCTCATTTCAAAACATCCTTTGAAAATTTCTTGAGTACCAGCTGGGGACATCCAAAAATCTTCATCAGTTGATTGTATTTCGTTACCCACTTTCCACAGGATCTAGATAGCATGACTGCAGTTGGCGACAAGCGCCTGGCTGAGCTCAGGACCCTCGGCGAGAAAGTGACCTTGAGCACTTCAGAAAGAGGAGGAAAGGCACTTAGAGCCACCATCGTCAGCATGGAGGACGCCTGGAATCTGCACCTTGTCACAGTCGGTCAGTTTTGTACATTGACACAAAATCTGGAAGTTTTGGTCAGTAACTGTAATGTTTCACTTCCCCCTCTTTCGCTAACCGATTCTTTCTCTTTTGTTTCTTTGCAGGTGATGTGCGATCCAACCTGGAGAGCACATTGGAACACTGGTCCAGGTTTGAGGCTTCTCTTGAAGAACACTCGGTTTGGTGCCGCGAAATGGAATCAGCTTTCAAAGACCAACAGCTGTGCTCCACATTGCAAGAAAAGGAAAAACGCATCGAACTGTTGAAGGACCGGCGTGAGCGCGTTGTGAAATACGAACGTAACATCGATGTGTTTGTGGATCAGAGTCACGCCCTGGTGCGCATTTCAGCAGTAGACCGCCTGAAGCCGCTCATCACGCAGCTGAGCAACAGGTATCAGAGTCTCCATGTGCTCACAAAGGAGTGTGTCACCAAGTGGCACGATATCGTAGCCGACCACGCCTCTTACGAAGAAAAGATGGCCGAGTGCACGCGCTGGATGGAAAACATTGAAGAGACCTACGAATCTCTCCAGAGCGAGCAGAATGCTCTGGAGAGGGCATCTGTTCTCCAACAGCTTCTGAATGAACGGGATCAGGCGAGCCACAAGCTAGGTTCGCTGACTGTTCTTGGGGAGCGCCTGTACCCCGACACCGCCGCTCCTGGGCGAGAGAAGATCCGCCAAGAGCTCCGGGCTGCTCGTGAACGCTGGGAGAAGCTAGAGACTGGCATCATAGATCAGCAGCGTCGGCAAGAAGCCCAGACACTCCAATCGGCAGCTTTCCAAGACAGCGTTCAGGCAGCAAAGAACTGGCTAGATTCTATGGAGAAAACAATTACTATCGATCCCTCCAACTTCCTTTCTCTTCAGGAGATGAGATCGAGACTACTGAAGTTGAAGGTAACGTTGTTGTAGGAGTGATCATGTACTCTATTCTCAGTAGATCTTTTTTATCTTCAACTTTGATTTTTTTTTATGTGGATTGTGTGCATTTTATACTCAATGCATTCTTTTTCAGACCACTCTACAGGACATCACCTCACACAAGCGTGCTTTAGACGCTGTCAAAGAGCGGGCTAGTTTCATTCTTCAGGGAACTCCTGGTAACGAGGAAGTGAAGAAGTCTGTGCAGGAGTTGGAGGAACGCCATGAGTCTCTTGCTTCCGCCACCAGGAAGAATCTTGAGGAACTAGAATGGCTTACCGAAAACCTGAACATGAACCAAGACCTGGTAACATCTCATGCAGAGTGGCAGAAAGATATGTGGGAGAAACTTCACTCATTCACAGGTAAGTGAAATCGTCCAAGGACTTTATGTCAGTTCAATACTCTTACAGTTGGTCACATAGATAGCACCACAATGTACAAAATGTATCTATTACATGCATATTTATGAACGATTCATTGGCTTAACTAGATCTTATTTCTATACAAACACAATTATATGACTGAATTCTCCCCGTGTTTCATGTGGTAAAGCTTTATGGAAATATTTCTTCTGATCAGTGTTATGTTGAAAGAGATTGGCCGTGCAGCCAGTCATGTTGATTTTTTCCTTGCACTGCTCCTATATGTAGAATTTTAAGTCACACGGATAGCAAATGTGACTAATATTCTTAAACACTCCCTACACCCATATGCACAAACCATGGCGCAGTTGTAGCATAAGTGAGACCATTCTTTTGCAGACTATTCGGGCAATAAGAGTGCACTCCAGCAACGCCTTGACAATATAACCGGGCTTGAGGATTCCAAGGTCGATGGAAGGAATATGATTGCCCAAATTTCTTCTCACGCTAATCAGCTCCTTGAGAAACTTCCAGCACGAGCCAAGGAAAATATGGAAAGAGAAATCAATAATAGGAAGTGAGTGTGATGCCTAAATTCTCTTAGGGTAAACTTACACGTTAATCTCCTAAGATGTCTGGCACTATGAAAGTATTGAGAGACAGCAGTCTGTATACGATGAGTAGTAATTAAAGTAATTTAATTGCTTTTTTCTCGATTAGATATGAGCTGGCAAAGTTTGCCAGCACCTTAGCGGACGTGAAGCACGGATTAGAGGAGCGTCTTCAACAATGGAGCGACTACGAGAACACCTTTGACAGGATCATCTCGTGGCTGAACGAGTCTGAGACTACACTGAAGAACTTCGGAGCTCGCAACTCCTTGCAGGAGAAAACGGAACAACTCGAGAGGTTCCAGGTAGGTTTTATTGAGAACATGGCAAATCACCAGTACAAAGAAGAAGCGATCTTACTTCGACGTTGCCATCGAAAAGAAGAACCGAGCTGGTTGCTCGAGACGTCATACGTGGTACCAGACACACATTCCGTGCTGACGAAATAACCCATCCACTATCAGTAGCTCTCTCAAGTGCTTATAATTAACCAACCCACACTACACCAGAACCCTATTTCCCCTCTGTACAAGAAGTACTAAACACTACTTTCACAAATGAACGAACCAATATGTAAACTGGAACAATATACGTTTGATTGACTGTGCGTATGAACACCACTCGTTCAGTCTCTGCCCATGGAAACACAAAACCACTGCTTACCATGTCATTCTTGTAGATATTCGTTTTGATTTAAATAATACTGGTATACATACCAGCAAAGCAGAGCAGTGTTCCAGGTTACTTTCAGAGTATGACGCCAAGAAGTGCCAAGTAGGAGGGTAAAGAGTGGTCGGTAATCATTTGTTTTCGGACGGCAGTCAGTATCACCTATTTTTCCTTCAGAGGTGTTTTCCCCGTGGATTTTTTTTAATAAAAGTTGTCGGAAACATATCATGATAACGCCTTCCTTTTGCTCTAAGCCGTGCCTCACCTTTAGCTGCTAGATTATTCCTGCCAGGGCCCAGTCACAGCAGTCACCTGCTTCCGACCGACCAGCTGCAGGTAGTCTTTGGAAGCCGCCGGTAGTCGGTAATAAGGTCGTAGGTGGTCGGTCGAGCAAGACTGATCTCCGATGGTTGTCGATGTTATATCGAAAACTATCCGCGATCATTTTGGACGGCAGAGAAACCCCCGGAGGTCGTCCACCGGACGAAGATTGGTCGAACACCGGGGGCGGTTTTGTGTCGTCGACCGATCGCTTGATTTTCGGTCGTAAGCTTAGTGTGACTGGGGCCTCAGGGACTCGGGCTCGCTCGTTTCAACTAAGCGCGCATCGTGTGCGCCGATTGGTTGAGAACAAGCCGCCGTGAATCAGAGAGGACAACTGCCTAACAGTATTACATCAATCTTATTATGTAAGAAATTATGCAACGCTATCATTGATTGTTTCCGCAAGTCTTATTGAAAATAATTTTCTCGAAAAATATGTACCTCTTAAGAGGAAAATAAGGACGAAATTCACTACCATCCAAAATTGTATAGATACCAACAGTCCTACATAACCCCGTGGATAGATTGGATTATTAAGCGTCTGGATTATATATCTGTAAATATTATTTTTTACATAATACAGTACATACACACCTATGCAGTACCGTTTTCAATAATGCTAACTTTGGCCCCGCAAACATTAAAGGTAATTTTTAGATTGTATATATTTTTACTTGTGATTTATATATTAAAGTAAAGTTTCTACGCATGAAGAGCACAAATGCATTAGTTTCACGTGCTACACATTTTTAGAATAAATAGATAAATGAAAGTACAAATTATTCTTATGCATTTCCAACCAGGAATAGCAAGGATTGCTCATATGTCAAAAGCTAAAAGAGATGAAATGGGTTTGTATGTTGGCACTTTAGATTGAATTATATAAACACGCTTGCATACAAAAAATTATACAAAACAAAAACGCGTGTATACACACACACAAACACACACACACACACACACACACACACACACACACACATACACACACACACACACATACACACACACACACATACACACATACATGTATATATATATATATATATGTGTGTATATATATGTGTGTGTGTATGTGTACACGTTGGCGCATGTATGATAGCACGCCATAGCAACAAGTACACCCATCAGTATGATGATATGCTACCTTAGCCCTTTATATAGAGCATTGTACAGCATCCAGAACTGTGATTAAGCACACACAATGTAAATAAACGTGTACCTAACACTGCCTTAATTTTGTTCTCATGCACACTGTCCTTCAATCACTGGACAGGGCTTTTTTTGACATCTGTACAGCATAAGCTCCTCTATAACTTTGCTCCGTAGTCTCACAAAGTTTCACGATAAGGGAACGGGGTAATCT
>NC_134803.1:56382119-56412119 GCF_046742065.1 Oratosquilla oratoria | reverse complement strand
TTGCAGCTGAGTCTACCTGAGGAGGAACCACGAATCCAACAGGTGCGAACCTTGGGAGAAAAAGTAATCCCCGGGACCATCGAATCAGGTCAAATTAATATCAGGTCACAGATAGATACCACACAGCAAGAATGGCAGGGTCTGCTCTCCTCCGTAGGCTCCACCATTGAATCTTTAGAGTCGACTCTCAACCAATGGGGTGACTTTGAATCCATGAAGGACGCCATACAGAGCTGGCTGCGGGAAACGGACAACAAGCTCCATGCTGTCAACCTTAACAGTGTGTTGTACGAAAAGCGCGAGACTCTGGACATGCTGAAAGCGCTTCAGGGCGAAGTACGTGCCAAAGAGTTAGAAATGGACCAACTCACAGACCGGGCACAGTCTTTATACCAAGGGACACAGTCTGCCCGTGCTTCCCAGATCAGTGACCTGAGCAGTCGATACCAGAGCATTTCTCAGCGAGTGAAGGACGTGCACGCAAAATGGCAGCTCTATGTAGCCCATCATTCCGACTATGAAAACAGGCTTTCTGAATGCCACAACTGGCTTTCAGACATTAAGAAAAAGCTAAGTTACTGTAGTGATCTCTCGGCGATCTCACAGCAGGATCTGGACAAGAAGATGGAAACCATCCAAGACTTACTTTTGTACAAAGAGGAAGGTTTCACGAAGGTTCAAGCAACAGTAGAATTGGCGCAAACCGTCCTGGCCAACACAGCCACCAGTGGTCATGACCCAATCAACCACGCTGTTGAAACCCTGCAGCAGGAATGGAGTGCTCTTGCTTCTAAGATGGTTGAAACAAAGACGTACCTAGATGAAACGATCCATCGTTGGGCCGGATTCTTGGAGAATATTCATCAGCTTAACAAGACCATCGAGCACCTTGAACACACTCTCTCAGATGTCAGTCAGTTCCAGAACACTTTGTCAGAAAAACGGGCACAGCTGGAACGCCTTAAGGTTTGTGCTCAATTGTAGTGAAATGTTCATATATTAGACATGCAATGCAGATTCATATACACACATTCTACTCACGCATTCACAAGGTACACACACATTGTATAATGTAAGTACAACATGTATGTGCATTTGTGCTTATACTTACGCAATAGCACATACTTATGTACGTATTCATTGTTTTTTGTATATGTCTGTATATTTGGGATCTACAGATAGCGTTATTTTTGTTTTACTGTTACCTTTATCCTTTTCAGAGTCTTGAGGAGAAGCTGAGAGTAGAAAAATACGAAGTCGAGAGCCTAAAGTCAAAGGCCGCCGAGCTTTTGGCCAGTGGTCAACAAGCTCAGGCAGCAGCACAGGCACAGAATGTCCTAAAACAGTTTACCAACTTGTCCGAACGCATCAAGACACTTCGGGCAGAGCGTGAGACTCAGTACCGCGACCATCGACATTACAAAGAGGCCTTCGACGACCTCCTCTCGTTCGTGAACCGCACCCGTGATAAGATTCCTGCCCTCAAGCAGCGCAACCTTGGCGACAAGTTGTCCATTGACACGGCCGTGCAGGCGCTGGACACGCTCCTGACACGGCAGGCCCAAGGGCAGATTCTGGTTGACCAGCTCTTCCACAGGGGCGAGGTCCTTCTCCATTCAACCTCCCCGTCATCGCAGGAAAATTACCGAAGCGAGATGCGCGCACTGAAGGAGACTTTCGAGGAACTTTTCAAAGACATCAGCAAACAGAAGAGCAACCTCGAGAAGACGGTGGTGCAGTGGCGCGATTACAAGGACGAATACGAGAAGTTATCTGACTGGTTGCAAAAGGCAGACGCTGATATGAAGGCCTACAAAACGATGCTCTACTCTAGCATCGGTGAAAAGACACAGCAGGTCAAGAATGTCAAGGTGAGTATGTTTGTGTATGAAAGTGGCAAATGCTGACAAATATGTCGGAGGAAACTCTATATGAGAACAAAACCTTTATTCGTTTGAGCTCTTTCAGTATTGTACTTGATAAAACTCTTAATTAAGCTTCGTTCCCACGTGGTTTTTCCTACGAGTATATTTGTAATTGCATTTCCACGAGAAAAGAAATTGTGTATATTTAGGAAATTGTCTGTATGTCTAATACACAACTGTTTTGTTTTCATAGGACCTATTGCGGAACCTGGAGCAGAATCAGTCACAACTGAAGAAACTCAACGAAATATCGCAAAGTCTTCAGGATACTCACCTAGATACCTTTGTTCAGAATCAAATGCGGCACCTGAACTCCCGCTACCAGGTGCAGATCAACATGGCCAAGGACGTATTGCGAAAGGTTGAGGTCAGCCATGACCAACACCGGCATTATGACATCTACCTCCTGAAGGCTCAGGAATGGATTGACAATGCCCGGATGGTCGTGCGCGATTGCACGGACATGTCGCCTAACGATGGCAAAGAATCACTTGAACGCCACCTGGAAATGCTGCAGTCACTCATGAGGAAGCAGGAGGAAGGTCAGGCGTTAGTACACCAGACTGTCAACGCAGGAGAGAAGGTCCTTCGAAATACGCGGTCCGACGGCCGAGAGACCATCACGGAGACACTAGAGGCGTTGCAGAATGACTGGGACAAGCTCATAAAGAAACTGTCAAGTGCTAAAGTGACACTTGAAACTAACCTTCTCCAATGGGCCGATATGAGCGCCTCATACTCCAACATGCAACAATGGATCAGCGAGCGGGAGGCCAAACTACAGCAGTTGACAACACAGATGGCGTCCGCTTCAAAGAAGAGCTCTGGTATCTCCAGGATATCGAGCCTCAGCATTGGAGAGAGGAAGGCCAACCTTCGCCGCACTAACAGCATCGTACAAGACATTGTTTCTTTCGAACCAATGATCGAGTCTGTTACCTCCAAAGCTACTGAAAGCCAAGCCAAGCAGGTCAAGAGTGGTGCTTCAGAGATCTCAAGCAAATACCAGAGCTTGAGCAAACAGGCAAAGGAACTGTTGGAGAAACAGAAAGACATGGTTGAACACCATCAGGACTTCGTAGACGCAGGCAATGAATTTATGCACTGGCTTCGGGCTGCAAAAGAACGAATGGCCAAATGCGCCGAACCAACAGGAGACAAAGATACGATCAGTGGAAAGGCGACGATCCTGAAGATGCTCCAGACTGAGCAAGAGGAAGGTCAGACTAAACTTGACAAAGCCTTCTCCCTTGCCGAAAAGGCTTGCAACCTTGCTGATGACGAGGATAGGGAAGTTATTGAAGAAGAAGTAGCCTTCTTACAAGATGAATTTGACACATTCCTGTAAGTACTCTGAGATATCTAATTTTCATGGATTTTCTTTTGGATCGATTTCCTCTTATCATATGCCATAAACCTAATCACAAATTTAGCTGACATAGTTGGAATATTTGTTTGTATGAGACACGATCCTGACACCAATACTTCCAGACGACTTTGCATATTTTGCAAATGTCAGTAACAGCTTTCATCAAAGTAATTGGACAGCAAATAAGCAGAAAGGGAAGAAGGCTATCACATAGACTTTCATCAATATGCACTCTGAAACTTAAAACTGTGTTATATTCGACCACTCGTGGTTAAATCCATTCATTGCCTTTACAACTGACCGTATTCGTTTTGTTCAAATGAAAAGTTAATTATACCTACCCTTTGTGATACACATAAGTATACTTTGGTCTATACAACGCTTCATTATCTAAACTATCGCACGGTTTCTCTAAGTCCATGAATGCCCCAATATACATCCTTACTTTTCATCAATACTTCTCGCACATGTCTTATCACAAAATTACCCATGCATATTATTCCGCTCCTGTACCCTAATCCTGTTGATCAACACACTCCCACATTCCCACCTTACCAACCACATGCGGCAAACTGATCCCTCTAAAACTACCCCAGATATATTTATACCCCTCCCTCTTACACAGTGAAACTACGTATGCACTCCTCTAATCATTAGGAATTCCTTTTCCTGAGACATACATTGAACATCTACAACAATCGCTCCACAATTACCACTCTGGCCTCTGCCAGGCATTTTATGTGACATTTATTCCTGATTCATTCCCGGGATTCATCTGTATCTCCACTCTGTCGTTCACATCACCCATCTTATTCTCATTTCATCTCCCACTGCTACATACAACCACATCCCCTCTTTCATACCCCACATTCAAAAACTCAAAATACTCAGTCTTTCTACAATCATAGTCCTGAATTTTATTGAGTCCAAGTAAGATGGGTTAACATTTTTTTTACCAATTCCTTGTAAAAGTATCCTTTTTTGTGTATAGATAACGTTACTAATGCAATGGAATTGAAATCTTACAGAACCCAGGTAGGTAAGACGAAGAACCTGCTCGAGATGGGCATCGTCAAGTGGACAGAGTACGAGGACAAATTCCGAGAATGTGAGACGTGGTTGGCCACGATGGAGGGTAAAGTGCAGAGTTACAACAAACTGCAAAACACCGTCCAAGAGAAACGGTCTGTCCTCGAAGAGTTCCAGGCTCTGCTTCAGACCATCTTTGACTGGCAGAAGACTCTCGACCTTCTTAATATGAGGGCTCAGCTCCTACTCGAGACCTGCGCAGACTCGAGGGTAAGCAATGCCGTGACGCAGCTCACGACAAAGTACAACACGCTCCTCTCCCTCGCCAAGGAGGTCATGCGAAGACTGGAAATGCACTTCCAAGAGCACCAGCAACACAACCAACTGTACAGCGAGTGCAACGATTGGATCGAGCGTACTCGAGAAAAGCTCAACCTATGTTCTTCCGAAAGTACCAATCTAGATGAACTACATGACAATCTCGCAGCGGTTAAGACGATCAAGAACTCCTTAGAGCAAGGCCAGCACAAGCTGCGGTATGTGCTGGAACTGAAGGAACGCGTCATCCTTAACACGGAACAAGTAGGAGCAAACCGCATTCAAGAGGACACCGAAAATGTTCGCATTGAGTTCGAGAAACTCATGTCCGACATCTACGCCATGCAGCAGGCCATCAGCACCAAGCTCTCTCGGCGCGAGGAGACGGAGAAGATGCGGGAGACCGTCGTGGAGTGGCTGGAGGAGCTGGACGCCAAGACATCTGAACAAGGTGTCCTCTTCAGCGAGTTGAGCGAGAAGCGAGCGGCCCTGGAGAAGTACCGCATCTTGAGCCACGACATCGTGGCCCATCACGACATGATCGAGAGACTCAAACTCAAGAGGCAGAGCCAGAACCAGAATCAAGCCAGCGAGGACGTGGAGGAATGCGTGACCAAGTACGACACCCTGAAGGCCCTGATTGCCAACAACATGGCGACCCTGGAAGTGTACGTCAAGGAACACGAGGCCTATCATCACTCCTACATTGACGCCACTGACTGGCTTCGGAAAACTCGCATCGAAGTGCAGCAGTATGCTGATAGCCATGGAGAGAAGAAGAAGGTCGTACAGAAGCAGTTCAAACAGCAGGAGATTGCTAATGACCTTCCAGATGGAGAAAATCTTGTCAAGAATGCCATTGAACTTAACAAATCCATCATCAATTCAACATGTACGTATTCCTAAAAACATCCATAGTTCTTTTAGTCCTTTGCTACTTACAAACTACCTTAAATACAATTGCGTCGTGTCAAATGAACATGCAACGTTCAAGTTTTTATATTCTTGAATGATATAGAACGCTTGTCCATCTCTCTACCCCTTTTAGCTTCTGAGGGCCAAGCCACTCTACGAAGCGAGGCTGACAGTCTCAACATGGAGTGGGAAAACCTTCAGCAGACGAGCTCTGAGACCTTGAAGACGATGGCTAAATGTCTCCGTGCGTGGGAGGAATACACAGAGACCTACGACACGGTGGAGGCTTGGCTGACCAGCTTCCAGGAGCAGGTGGAGGGAAGTCCAGGCGAACCCACGCCGGAGGACCTCGAGAAGTGGAGAGTGAGTATCCCGGTCGAGTTTCCAATGTCAATTTTACTTGTTTTGTCCGTTTCCGTCCGTCTTCCTCTCCTTCTCCTCCTCCTACTCCTCCTCCTACTCCTTATCATCATCATCATCATTGTTATCATTATTTTTTCATATCTACTCCTCCTCCTACTCCTTATCATCATCATCATCATTGTTATCATTATTTTTTCATATCTACTCCTCCTCTTTTTCCTTCTCTTCCTCGTCGCCTTCCTCCTCCTCTTCATTCTCTTCCTCTTTCTCTTCTTCATCCCCTTCTCCTTCCTCCTCCTCTTCCTACCCCTCCTCCCGTTTCCTCCCATCTCCTCCTCTTCCTTCTCCTCCTCTTTCTCTTCTTCTTCCCCTTCTCCTTCTTCCTCCTCTTCCTACACCTCCTCCTGTTTCCTCCCACCTCCTCCTCCACCTTCAGCTTCTCATCTTCTTCCTCCTTTTTCTCCTCATTTCCTCATCATCATATTTCTTCCTCTTCCTCCCTCTTGTCCCCTCCGGCGCCTTTCATGGACGTCTGTTCTTTCCATTTTTCACATTTTTTACTTCCATACACCCCATTCCCTCGCTCTCTCGCTGATTTCTTTCCCTCTCTGTGTCGTCATCAATATTTTTTTTTGTCATCGTAGCCATCTTCTTTTCATTTTTGTCCTGACAGGTAGTCCTTCTTATTGCTCTCCGTTTCTTGCTGACCACATCTTTCCCCGTGCATGGCATTTGTTCATAGATTTCACCTCATTGTCCAGTTGAATTATTTACCATTTCTTCGTTTCTGTTGGATTTCTGCGTTTCCAGTTGTCGCATGTGCCTTCTCAACGAGATCTCAATGAGCTTCGCTGTTCCTTGGCTCACTTCTGAGATCTTGTTCTGGCTGAAGCGAGACGATTTTATTCAGCTAAGGAGCGAAACTCACACAGAAACTCAACCATTGCTCTTTTTGTTTCCTCTTCTGTGATCCTATATCCTCTCCTCCGTCCCATTAATTTTCTTCCCATTTTCTTTCCTCCATCGCTCCCTACTCTTCTGTTTCATCACTCATCTATTATTATTATTCAATCATTATTATTCTATTATTCTTCTGTTATTATCATTATCTGTATACCTTCTATCCTTTTTCTTCCTTTGCATTTTCTCTGTTTACTTCGCTTGTTCTTCGTTCTCCTTTCGTAATCTGTCTTGTCTTTCTTCCTTTAATTCTTCGTGTATTTTTCTTAATTTTTTCTGTGTTCATTCCATTGTCTTTTTATTCGTCTTGTTCTTTATCTACTCTTTCGCCATTAGCTCTGCTTCTCAATTTTCTATACTTATCATCTTTCATGTTTTCTTCAGAAACGTTTAGTCTTTCTTATTCGTCTTCTTCCCTTTATCCATCTATTTATATTTTTCATTATGTTTAATCTACGCCTCATTCATTTCGTCATAATTTCAATACTTCACAACCTCTCCCAGTGTCTCTGAATAACTTTTTACTTTCCTTTTATTTGTCTTCCGTATCTTTTCTTTCTTTCTTTTCCAAATATGCCACAGTCGTCGTCAACAGTTCACATTTTTCTTTATTTCATATTCATCATTTTTATTTTCTTCTGCTACAGTAAAATTCTTATTCATTTTCGCCTGCAGCTCCTAACGTATTGTAAGATGGCCATAATGTTTTTGTCAGAAAATCTGTTCATTTTCGTTGATTTATGCTCTTAAGTAGACTTATCCTACTGCCTTTCGTGAGAGGCACAGGAAATGCCAAATACCAATAAATCGACGAAGATTACTGAAAACACTGACAGGACCATTTCGGCCAATCATACAGGATTCTATTCCTTTACCATAGAAATAAATCCTTCTTGATTAACCTCCTGTCCTTTTTTCTAGAACTTCATTTCATACTAAGCTTACAATTTCATAGGATTTTCGTTAGACATTAGTTTTGTTACATATAGAAGTTTTTATACTCACGTGATTTCGTTTACAATTTGATTTGGCAGACGGGCTGTTGGGCTTTCTTACGAATGAAATGTTTTGCCTTTTTGTCTTTCACACCTCAACAAGTAAGAAATCCCTTGGGTGGGAAGTGATACTTACGTTAAGAAAAATAATAATAAAAAGTAATAACAATAAAAAAAATAATAATAATAATGCATACGAGGGCCCACTAAAAAATTATTGGTGTCTGTGTGCGTGTATGTGTGTGTGTGTGTTTGTGTATTTGTGTTTGTCTCTGTGTGTCTGTGTATGTGCACATATGTATGCATGTGTGTGTGTGTTTGTATTTGTGTTTGCCTTTGTGTGTCTGTGTATGTGCATATAAGTATGCATGTATGGGAAGGAGAGAGAGAGAGAGAAAGGGATGCATATACCTAAAGGCACCTATTCACCTTACAAATTCAGTAACAAAATCGTGTCACTTCCCATCCCATCTCAGCCCGAAAGCCCTCCCCACCCCCCACACCCCAAGAACTACTTGGTCCTAGGCCACAGCTTGCATGGCAATGCCGAGACTCTCATTAACCATAGAGCAATAATGCCTACTCACATCTCGAGACGCTTCACTGGTTGGTTAGGCTTACGAAGTACCTTGCAACTGATGTACAATCCTATTTTTTGTTTTTACTTGAGCCTTTGCATGACCGCATGTGTTTGTAGTAAAGAATTCCAAAACGGTATTAGTCTTGTAGTCTAGGGTTAGTTGTTGTCGACCTTTGTGTATATTATTGCATTGAAACGATACTTTGGTGCACGATGTTCAATCACTATTAGGTTCTGATGCAACTTGTACCAATAACTGCATCAAACGTTAACTGTATTCTTATCTCGCACACTGCCTTCCTTCTCTTCTAACCTGATCAATAAATCTAACAGAAACCGACATAGAAAAATGTTATGAGATGCACAAGATATTCGCAAAGAGTGAATCTGCTGCTGCTGCCCCATGTGTGTAAATACAGATCAATTTGTGTAATTAGAAAACTGTGTATTGATGGAACGTCCTGGTAAGGAGGGGAGAGGGGGAGGGGGATAGGTCATTTCTCGCTTATTCTCTCATTTGACATTTGCTGGAACCATTCGTCGACATTTATTTCATTGTTAGTTTATTTTGAATTGCTCATTATTTATTTACCAGTTATTTATCTATGTTTTTACTTATCTATCTATTTACTTGTCTATATATCAATTATTTATGTATTCGTTACTTATTTCTTAATCAATTTATCTTTATTCATTCGTTTATTTATTTATTCACTTACTATCTATCTGCCTATCTACTTATCTTGAGTTCTCACAGTCGGCTGTGTCAAACCGTAGATTTTATTCACGGATCGTTAGGCCTGAAGCAACGGTGGCAGCAGCAACAGCGTGACCTCATTATCTTGTTTAATTAAACAGAAATGCAGTGAAAATAGTCATGCATGCATTATATGAACCTTTGCGCTACATTAACTCTTTATATTTTGGTTTAATTCTAGAAACGCAGTCTAGTCTGTATGTTCAGATCGTTAGAACATTGTCTAGTTGTTCAGTGACTGTGTTTCAGTAGCCAAAACAAACCCTCCACTCATCCAACCTTCAGCAAGCCTGGAGTCCTTTTGAGTCATTGTGAGCGTCGTTGGCAAACCGCTAACTTCGTTAATTATATTCAAATTAGCAACCCAAGTTCAGTCAGCCTCTCTCTTTGTCAGAACATCTGTTTAGTCCAGACAACGTAACAGTTTTACCGTTCTTGCTTCCCCCCCAACACTCCCCCCCCACCCAGTGTCCTCTTACTCTTCCTGTGTCCATTTGCCAGTCGTTAATGCTAACATCCGCTTCCAACGTACTAAAAACAATTCTCATCGTTGTTGATTTAAGCGCTGATAACATATGCTGTTCATTAACAACTATTTCCTACTTAATGTTGATTTAAATTTTTCATGATGTATGTATTCTAAATTATTTTTATGCGTTTTTCTTTTTCTCCTAAACTTTATATTGAGTTTGATTCCTGTGTTGGCTGATTTACTGATAGACTATTTTTGTGATTATTACAGCATCTTTTTTCCCCCATGTGGTCATCATGTAATTTATAACAAACGAGTTTAATAACTTTTGTGTCTTCATCCTCCTTGACTCATCAACTTGGTTCCTTGACCGACGCTGCAAGACAAAAAGACACTCATCCATAACACCACAAAACGAAATGAAAACATGGCATGCCATATAAGTTTAATTTATGTAACATTTTGGTCAAGTGTGGGAGGAGCGTCAAGAGACTAGAAGTGGTCCAGTTCTCTGTTTTGGTCACCACACAATATTCAGGAATACGTACTATATAACACAGGTTAGGCAACGTAGTAGATGTTGCCTATTCACTCTACTAGACTGCCTCAGTTACACACATCTTTGTAGACTGTAGATCTCTGCCACTGTGTAAGTATGAACACAGAATATATGGGGAGGAGGAAATCCCTCTGGTGGCCATCTTAGAAGATAGGTTCCCCATAACTCCGGTATACTACCTCTCTGACAACAACAGCAACAACATTAGTGACTTTTCAACCCTGGAAATCATTTGGTGAGCTTGAATGTAGCTTTTTGACACTGTGACGGTTGTATACAATAGTATACCCCCTCACCCAAGTGTTTGTGTGGCATTACGCTTCACAAAGTTCTCGCTCCAAACTTAATATATGACATGATCAAATTGAGGTCCCAGTTAATAGCTAAATGTCAGTCTGCTTTATTCAAGCAGTGTGTTTGTGGCCCACTCCTGAGAGGGGTTTCATGTTACAGCGCCCTCGTGTCAATTGACTTGATTTTAAGTGGATTTTGTTGCCTCGTTCCCACACATCCTTGATTTCAGGGTTTCGTCTACACTTGGCATAACATTATTATGTCGCGACGTAAATTTTCGTGACACTAGTTACTTGACTTTGGGACAAAGATAAATAAAAGTCCCGTCTTTAACTCATATCTCAAAAAATAAACAAATAGATAAATAAAGGAAATTATCTCGTATGAAAATTTGTCGGTTAATTTAACCATACTGTAGGAGATTGCATAAAACAAACCTACACATTTTAACACGAAAACTGAAAAATCGCCTGTGATATTGTTTTTGTAATGAAAAGAAACAAAACAAATACACCAACAAACACATCCAAAACACACAATGACTGGTGTACATTTGAATCATAAATAAACACCAACCTTTCATAGATATAGTATCATACATGAACAACAACTAAACAATATAGTATATCCAAAGTTCAAATAAACGATGCGTTTTGTGTCCGTAGAACACTTTCGACCACAGATAACCACCAAATAGTGGATGCAGTATTTCATAAAATGCAGACTCCTTGACATGTACAGGAAACTCCTCACACGAAAATATCCCAAGTTGAAACCTTTACAGACGGTTAAAAACCAAGTGACAGAACCTAACAGTACTAGAAAAGTTCCTCCACAAACAAATCTGAGGATGATTCTAAACATGTGCAGATACTCTATATAAAGAAAACACTGCTAAGCAGAATACATCACCAATCAAACTCATCAGCATTGTAACATCGACATATACAAGCACACTGACTTGGATAATCTTGACAACCCACACAATCGCTGTAACACTGAAGAATGTGGACATCGTCTTTGATACCCACCCGATTCCTGGGTACACCAACCATGGGGATATTAGCTAGTCACTTTCACCAATGGATATTGTTGGCATTTTCACATTGCTTCAATATTATGCTGGTTACTAAGTATCTCTTCCACAAAACGAATAACAAGCCATTACAGCGCCATCATTTATCAGAAAAGGATACTGCAAGATTATCAGTGAACGTTGTAGGAAGGGTGCACACAAACACACACACACACACACACACACACACACACACACACACACACACACACACACACACACACAGAAACTAATTATGCCATCTCAAATTGAATATTGAAACAATGTAGATATCAGTTGATAAAAGATAAGATTCATGAGCTGATTGTGTGTTCATTAGAAGAAGGGAAAGTGCCAAGAGATTAGAAAAAGGCCAATGTGGTTCTCATTTATAAAGGAGGAAACAAGAAAACTAGCATGATAGTTGAAACGTGAGAATTTTCTGAAAGATGGGCAGGTGAAATATTTGGAAGACAGGAACATCTTGGTGGATCGTAACTCCAGTTTGGTTAAAAAAAATAATGTATTTCAGATTTGTTGACTTTTCTAACTCAAGAGCAATCGAAGTGCTAAAAGAGATATTAGTGAGTAGACTGTGTCTTCCTGGATCGGGAGTAAACCTTTAATAAGGTATCTCACAAAAGAGATTGACATGGAAATTTGAAAATACAGGAAAATGGAGTCTACTGAAATGGAGGAAGAACTTCCTGAGAAACAAAGTAATAAGGATGATTGTGAAGGATAAGATCTCGGTGGGGTCCCACAGGACTTGGTGTTGACACCAGTAATGCCTTTAATCTACATAAATTACATGTTGGATGAAACTATTAGTTATTTAAATGTATTTGCTAACGATGCCAATATTATGAAGAATGTAAAATATGAGGTTAATTGTTGGATGTTAAGAAATATTAGATAGGATATGTTCGCATGAACAAACCCAGACATGAGAAATTAATTTTACAGTCCAAAAATGCAAAATATTAGAAAGAAAGAAGAAAGAAAAGAGTGGATATCATCAAGAAAAAAAATAGAGGACCTGGAAAAATTAAAAGACATGGTGTTTGAAGTATATATATGTAGCAACGTGAAAGAAGACATAGTTTAGTAAAAAAAAAAATAGATACAAGTTTGAAAGGTAGAAAGACAGAGACGGAACCCAGCAAACGGAGTTCTTATCTTGTATATTACAGTCGAGTAAATACACAAACTCACACATTCTCAAACTTGCCGAAAACATTTCAGGAACATATCCTTGGACGACGATCCAAACACACCTGTAAACTGACGGACAGAAACAATTTTGACGACCATATTTGATGTACACAGTATCTCCGATATCCTAGTACCATTAAAACTAACTTTGAAAATCCATGTGAACAAATTGCACAAACACGGCAAAGGAAAGATGGAGGACTGGAAGTGAAGCGTTTATTCCTGACGTTTCGTCTATTGACTTTCTCAATAGACGAAACGTCGTCAGGAATAGACGCTTCACTTCCAGTCCTCCATGTTTCCTTTGCCGTGTTTATGCAAAACTAACTTTATTTGGTCGATGTGTGCTTGGCTATGAGTGTATCGTCTCCTCTTAATGTTAATGATACTTCAATGTTTACTAAGTACTGACTGACCCGGAATTGTGCCGCGGAAGCAGTTAGTTGATGTACTGTTTACCTAAAGTTAAAGAGAAGTTAAATCATTCATGTGTATACTATAATTCCTCGACGAATAAATTGAAAGCCTTTGATCGGAAAATTATTTGTTTATGGTTCTTTACTATTTTTTAGAGTATTATAGTAATATTAAAGCCAATTTCCTGAGCCACACTTTAAAAATCCCTTCTTTTTAGCAGTGTTAGAGTTATATGCACCCTCAGTTTGAAAAAAACAAAATTTCCATTTTGGTTTGGTTTTAAAGTAGCAGTTACATGCACACTCCAAAAGCACAGTATGGGTTGAAAACTGCATCGGTGTTCACTGGTTACCTTGCATGATCATTGGGTTTTTATCCTTTCTTTACGCTATCACGTCACCAAGAACAACCTGAGATGACAGTCAAGCACGGTATCCAGCTTCTTTTTATGATGTTGTTGTGAACCTTTTCACCCTCTGACCAGCCAGATTCTCTCTTAATTCTCTTGATTTTTTTAACCTGACCCTTACTGATCAAATCTCTTCTCTCCGTACAACGCAAGGATTCGTTACAGGGCCTCCTCGCTGAAGCCAATGCCAAGAAGTCTGAGTTGGAACGCGTGAACGACAAGTGCGAGGTCTTGATGGAATACAGCGCTTATGGGGTGATCCGGGACCAGACCGTACATCTCCAAGCGGCTTACACCAACGTCCTCTCGAACCTGCAGGTAAAGATAACGTGGACATAGCACAAATGTATGAAAGTCTAATCCCGCATCCATTTCTTGCATTCAGTAAATGTTTATGTCTATACTTGTTTAAGTTCAGTTTAAGAACAAATCTATTTTTCAACCCTCTTTCGTGCCTTCAGAGTTTGGTCGTGGTGGCACAGAAGACACTCACAGATCACACAGAGTTCGTGGCGGCGAGAGAGGAGTTCGAAAAGTGGCTGACGAGGTCACAGGGTACCATAAGCGACTGCCAGGATGATACAGGATCAGAATCCGTGGTGAGTGTTTACGATTTAAGAAGTCGTAGATGGGATGGGAATAGTTCAGTGGAGAATGGGTTAATGGCACTGTTGAGGACCGAATACAGAGGGAGATGGGAAAAGATTGCTGTGGTAAAGTTGCTTATACTTGGTAAAGATAATACTGATAACAAAAAAAAAAAAAGGGGGATAGTAAAGTAATATGACTTGCAGGAGGACAGGTTCTGGTATTTGAGGCCGAGTTTTGCTGTTTCTTTCCCAACAGGTTCGTGACAAGCTGGACACGGTCAAAGTTGTCTCCACGCGCTTGACTGAAGGTCAGCATATGTTGGGCGTTTTAGCGGAAGCCTTCACGCGCGCCCTTAACCTCACGCCAGTCGAACAGCAGGATGCCCTTCGACTAGAATTCACTCGACTTCGCAATGAGTGGGACAACTTCAACATCGAACTTAATTCGACATTGTCTAAGATAAAGGTGAGATTCTTAGGTTTTGTAGAATCACATTTAGATGTTTTGTTTTAGTGTTTAAGCTTCTTGACTTTTTTCATTGATATACAACTTCTCCCTTGGCGAACAAGTGAGAGGAATTGCAATGATGACAGACAATAAGTCTTTTTATTTGGTTCCTTGCAGAGCGCCGTGAATCGATGGGAGGAGTTCGGAGAGTCTCGATCTCGCTTAGATTCATGGCTAGCAGAGCTAGACGAAGTATTAGTAGAGACAGCCGACTCCCGTGGTGAGGTAGCCGAGATGAAGACACTCCTCGAGCGTTACAAGCACGTCTCCCTCCAGATCCTTGAGAAGAAGCACGAAGTCGATAACTTGATGTCCGAGGCCGAGGAGTTTTCAGAACGGTCCTCAGATCCTTCCATCCTGTCCTCGGTGCAGGAAACAGAGGCCAAGTGGCAGAGGCTTAATACCAGATGTAACGAGATTCTCACCAGTCTGGAAGACGAGATCCAGGACTTCAGTGAGTACCAAACGGCGCTGCAAGACACCGAGAAATGGCTCTTGCAGATCAGCTTCCAACTCATGGCCGAGAACTCGTTGTACATCTGTAATCGCGAACAGACCGAAGAACAAATCGAGAACCACAGGGAGCAATTGGAGGAAATCACCGAATACCAACAGAGTCTGGACGATGTCAAAGCAAAGGGTCATCGTCAGATCGACCGTTACATCGGGACCGTTCCGTCGATCCAAGACAAAATTGAGAGACAGCTGCACAACATCCAAGAGAGTTACAACTCTCTTCTTGGAACCGCCAAACACATCGAAAAGCGCCTCAACGAATCTTTGTCTAAGTTCGAAGAGTATGAGGTTACTTTAGCTTCCATTCAGAAGAACCTTGAGGAATGGGAACCACTCATTACGGAAGAGAGTGATACGACCATACAAACGATGGGAGAAGCCAAGTATCACCTAGAAAGTACAAGGGTAAGTGCCTGTTTCAACTCTTATGGTCGAAGAATATCATTAACACTAAGTCTCAGACATGGTTATGTAGCATTGCAATATTATCTGGCTTTGCATGACGCTGCTGGACAATTTTATTCAGGTGTGGGATGGATTCCTGACAAACGGCGTCTAAATAGATCAAGGCACCGTTTTTGTCTCGAGCCAATCCTTCAACAGAGTAAAAATCACCTGGCGGTGTTAGTCGAAGCAAAAATTTGTTGTTGTTGTCAATCCTTAGACTGTCTGGCCGAGCAGTCCCATGCCTGGATTGGGTTTTTCCCACAAATCCCTTATGGAGTATATGTTGTGTTGTTCTCTGTAAGGGATTTGTGGGAAAACCTCGTTCCAACCATGGAACTGCTCACCGTAATGAAGTAGTTGACATGTTAGCTGACCCCTAGAGCATTAACTTTTAACGACATAAAAGGTCCTCCAAGCTTAGAAAACAACAAAATAAAAATAAATGCTGCTAGCTGAAATAATAGTGTTAATTATGTAGAAATCGCCACTATGCCACACAATATGCAGTAAAAGGTTAAGATACATGATTATACAAAAAGCTATATAATTTCCAAGAATCAAAAGCTCCTGGGTAGTTTGAGAACGTGTACTCTTTCTTTGCAGTCGTGGCATAGCAAACTTTTGGGTGAGAAGTCGCGTTTGGCCTTCGCTGTCCAAGCTTGCGATGCGGCCACCGCTTCCATCTCACGACCTGGATCGCCGCAGGACATCATTTCGCAGTCGATCCCCGAAAAGGAACTTGTGGTCAGAAGCAAACTAGAGGACCTCGTAGACCAGGTTTGTACACTGGCTGTTGTTTATGAGGGAATCATTGATATGAATATTAACGTTTAGTATCGGACATGATTATGTCAAGTTGCATTGACCTCTTTGTTGTCGTGACATATTCCACGGTCTTTTGTACCGGCAGATATCAAATGCTTTTATCCAAGAGGTGAACTTAGCATAGAGTGGCATTGACCCTGTTTCATAGTTAAGCATTTCATGTCGCTTTAATTCTTTTCACATCAGTTCAGTCACCCAAGTAAAGTAGTTCCAGTGTCCATGTGTGAGAAATGTTGAGACTCTCATTAGGTTACCATCTATTTTTTCTCTCTCTCTTCCATAGGTACAAACTCGAGTTACCGCCATTAGCAACACTGTTAATGAGCTAGAGGATCTGAGTCGCCAGAAGGTGTCTATAAGGAAGTGGGTGGACGAATACCACATTCTCGTTCAAGAATTCAAGGATAGACCAGCAAAACTCCGGTCAGAAGCAGCCACACTCGAGATGTCCCAGATGGACGAACTACGGTCCAAGATCGTGGAGAAGCAAAGCATTTTGGACGAGCTTGAAATCAAGCAGATGAACCTTGCCCCCGACATGGCCGATTCCGACATAAGGGAACAGATGAACCGTCTCGAGGAGGAAGTAACCAGTATGATGGATGCCCGAACGATCGTCATGCAGCAGGTCGAAGAGTACCGAGGTAAACTGCAAGCTGTCTACAGTTGGTTTGACACCATCATCAAACAGCTGGAGAAGTGCGACAAGAGCGACAACCTGGACTCGCGAAGAAAGGCGGAGGAAGTCCAGCAGCTCTGGACTCAGTTCGAGGACGCGCGCACCAACATGGACGAACTCAAACAGAAGGCAGGTGAAGTGATGCTCGAGCTTTCCAGTCTCGACATCCAACAAGTGGAAGAACAGTTGCGGTCGGTGGAGAAGAAGTACGCGGACTTGCAGAAGCGAGTAGGAAAGAAGATGCAAGTGATTGAGATGACAAGGAAAGGTTACGATGACGCTAAGGCCGATATCGTCAATCAGCAGGTTTGGGTGCAGAAAAAGATGGAATACCTCAAGGAACTCCCCACGCTTGGTTATACCAGCAAAGATGCTGAAACTAGACTTCAGAAGGTCACGGTAAGGAAGATGTCTTTCTTCTTCTTCTTCTTCTTCTTCTTCTTCTTTTCAAATTCATTGAATATCAGGTTTTCACTTACTTGTTTTATCTACTCAATCCATGTTTATACTATTTCAGGTGGTTCAGAAGGAGGTATCAGCCAAGAGATTACTCTTGACTCAACTTGAAAAGGCGACAGAAAATCTACGCGGCGATGTGGAACCTTTAGAACTCGAGAACCTAGAGAGCTTGCTTGCCAAAGTTATTCAAGAGCATGGCACATTGCAGTCTAAGGTACAGGCGGATAGGAATGATCTCATTGTATCCTTAGAAGAGCGAAGAAGCTTTGAACAGACACTTGAACAAGTACGAGCTGGAATTAAAGCAAAGGCGGATGAAGTTGTCTGCCCTGATACCTTACCCCTCAAGACTGACCTGGCTGAAAGGGTGGTCGAGAAGTACAAGAGACTTGATGCTGAATTGAAACAGTACTCTGAGGTGAACATAGCTGGAGTCAAACGACAGGGCAGCGCCCTGTTCAAAGACTGCAACGAGGATGAGAAAGATAACCTTCAAGACATTCTTCGAGAAGTGGATGATAACATGAATAATATACGCCAAACAATGTCAGGAACTCTTAACAGACTAAACAATCTTTTGGAAGGACGTAAAGATTTCGAGCGGGAGGTGGATCTCGCACAGAAATGGCTCCATCAAGCCGAAGTCACCCTGCAGACAGATGTCAAGAGTCTCAACAATGCCGAGGTATTGGCAGAGCAACTCAGTAAGTTGGAGGACCTGGAAGACGAGCGTGATGAGGCCAGTGGTCGGGTTTCCAGCATCTCCAATATGTGCGCAGACCTGATTACGTATCTCAACGACTCTGATAAGTTTGCTCTCGGAGAGATTGTGCGCGATCTCCGGGACAAGACGACCAGAGTTAGTTCTTCCATTGGAGACAAGACAGAACAAGTCCGCAACACGATTACCCAACAGAGGCGTAACAAGGAGTTAGTTGTCCAAAGTGTACAACAGCTGTCCGAGATTCAGAAGATCATAAGGACTCTCGACAGGCCTGTTGGACGCAAAGTAGAAGACGCACAAAACCTCTTGCAATCCTACCAAAACGCTCTGAACAAGCTTAACAACTTCCGCAAGCAGTCGAATGTACTTCAAAAGTCATCAAGCACTAACATGGGAGAAATGCGTGACATGCTCCAAGAACAACAAGATATTGCCACAAACCTTGAAAAGCAGATCGCCCGTACTCGACAACAGATCCTCGTACGTCAGCAGTATGTTGCCCTTGTAACAGAGATCACAGGCTTCATCAAACGCTGCACAACCGTGATCAAGGACGTCGAACAGACAGGCCAGACGGTGACAGACAAAATCCGTAAGTACGGTGATGTCACGAACCGTATTCAGGAGTCCGAGGCTCTTCTCACGTCAGCCCTGGACAAAGGCACTACCATCGCCGATGAAGGCTCTGTCGAAGATCGAAATGCCGTTATGGAACAACTGCAGTCACTCAAGACTATGCTTAGCGGTTTACGCCGTGAGGTGGATCGACGCCAGCAGGAGCATGAGGTCTCAGCAGAAAGTCACAAGAGGATCCACATTGAACTCAATATGACAATGGAATGGCTTCTTGAACAAGAATCTGAGCTCAAGACTCGTCCACTACTCACACTTGAAGTCGACAGTGCAGACGAAGAGTTAGAAACTCATGAGGAGCTTGCTTCCGACATCGAAGAACAATTAAAGAAAATCCGAGAGATTCAACAACGAGCCAAGAAGGAAAGCGGTCTTCCTTATACTCTACAAGAAAGACTCTCTGAAGCTAACATGATAGTAACAACTTTCCCATTAGAACTTGAGAGCAGGCTGAAGTACCTGAAGGATGCAAAGATGCTGCGCGAAGATTACGAGGACTTCACTACAAAGATCCGCACCTGGATCAGTGAGGCTCGCAAACGATTGCAAGGCACTGACAATGTAGACTACGACAATGTTCGCACAGAACTCGAAGACCACCTTGCTCACTTCTCGAGTGAAAATATCATCAGAGAATCTTTGCAGCAACTGGGTAAGACCGCACAGAGAATCGTCCCCTCTCTTGCCAGTGAAGACCAAGAGGAACTTAGTGAAGATCTACAAAAAATCACAAAGGATTTGGATGACGTTGTTAAGTCCTCTCGTGACCATAAGTCTCACTTAGAGAAGAGCGTCCGCCTGGCCTACGATTACCAAGTTCTTCAGGAGAAGGCGAAGACACTCATTGGTAGTGTATCGAGCAGCGAAAGTGAACAACCGGACACAGCCATCAATGTGGCGGCACTGAGAGCTAACTTGCAGAGAATTGACGAAGAAAGAACAAATCTGAATAAGAAGGCCTCCGTTATCACAGATTTCACGGAAAAGGCAAAGGAGCTCTTAGAACAAGCCGAACGCTCGAGCCACAAGACCATCAGCAGTCAGTTATTGGAAGTTACACGGGAATGGAAGGCTGCCTTGGAGGGTCTTGGAAGAAGACGCCAGGCGCTGACGACTCTCATTGGTCAGTGGGAAGAGTATGACGTTGCCATTCGAAGTCTTGAAGCTGGACTGAATACTCTTGAACAGAGGATTAATGAATTAGACTTAGAATCCTGCGACAAGACTAAGCTCGACGACTACAAGGAAACTCTTGAGGTAAAGTACATTTACTTTATTGTTGTTGTTATTGTTATTATTATTATCATTATTATTGTTATTATTATTATTGTTATTATTATCATTACTATTATCATTATCATTATTATTATTATTATTATTATTATTATTATTATTATTATTATTATTATTATTATTATTAATGATAATAATAATAATAATAATAATACCACTGGAAGTGAGTATTAATGGAGAGAAACTGGAAGAAGTGGATAGTTTTAGATAATTGGGTGCGAATGTGGCAGGAAAGGGAGGAGTGAAGGTGGAGGTAGAATGTAGAATGTGATAGGCGAGTAAATGCCTTGGTAGATTAGAAAGTGTAATGAGAAATTGATGTTTGGGAATGGATGCTAAGAGGAGATTGTATGAATTGGCGATTGTGCCGACAGCACTGTATGGAGCAGAAACATAGAACACAAGAAAGAAAGAGAGAATGAGTTTAAATGTGTTTGAGAAGAAATGCCTGAGAAGTATGGTAGGGGTTACTAGGTTGGATACAGTGAGAAACGAGGAGGTATGATAGCGAGGATGGAAAAGGAGTTGGGAGATAGGGTTGATGAAAGAGTATTGGAATGGTTTGGACACATGGAAAGAATGAGTGAAGAAAGACTAGTGGTAGAGATGTGGAAGGAGTGAATATGAGGGGGCGACCTAGGATGAGATGGATGGATGGGGTAAAAGGGGCTTTGGGAAAGAGTGGAATGTCTGTTGAGGATGGACGGGAGAGGACAGAAGACGGGTGAATGGAGAATGGTTGTATATGGATGATGTGATGCATGAGTTGGAATAGGTAGGGGATAGGGGGTGAGGGAGTATATGTGAGAAAAATGTAACGCAACCCGAAGGTATTTTCCCCCATCGTCTCCTTTTCTGCATGAGGGGACAGAGAGGGGGGTCGCCGATTTAATGAAGTGGCCTTGCTGTGGATGTGCTGTGTCTTGTGACACTGCTTCTGACCCAAGGCAGTGGACAAGATGCAAGGATGACCCGTCAACCAGGAGGTGCCAAGAAAAGAGGGAGGGAAGAGGGTGGAGGGGAGTGGAGTGTGATAGGGATGGAATGGGTGGGAGTGGTCTTTATGCCTTTGTTTTTTGGCTACCTCCCTTATAAGGGGGAAAAAGTCTTTGGTATATGTATGTATTATTATTATTATCATTATTATTATCATTATTATTATTACTATTATTATCATCATTATTATTATCATTGTTATCTCTAATGTTATTACTGCTATTATAACTATTATTGTTGTTGTTATCATATTATCATCTAGATGGATAGAGTGAGAAACAAGATAAGGAGGCGAGCGCGGGTGGAAAAGAAATTGGGAGATAAGGTTGATGAAAGAGTATTGGGATGGCTTGGACACATGGAAAGAATGAGTGAAGAAATATTAGTAAATGAAGTGTGGAGGGCAGAGGTGGATGGAGTGAACATGAGGGGGCAACCAAGGATGAGATGGACAGATGGGTTAAAAGGGGTGTTGGGAAAGAAGGGGGTGTCTGTTGAGAAAGGAAGGGAGAAGACGGGGTGAGTGGAGAATGGTTGTGTATGGATGATGCTGTGATGAATGGAAGGGGGTAGGTGGGGGATGGGGTGGTTAGGGAATAAGTGAGAATGAAATTTTGACAAAGCCCGAAGAGATTTCTCCACGTCTTCTCTTTTTCTGTATGAAGGGGGCGGAGAGGGGGGTCCTCGATTGAATGAAGCGGCCTTGCTGTGGAAGTGCTGCGTCTTGCCGAATTGCCTCTGACCCAGGGCAGTGGGCAAGATGCAGGGATGACCCATCATCCAGGAAGAGCCAAAAAAGAGGGAGGGAGGGGTGGTGAATGGGAATGGAGTATGTGGGGATGAAATGGGTGGGAGTGGATTTATGCCTTTTGACTTAAGCTGCCTTTATAAGGGGGGAAAGCCCCTTGGTATATGTATTATCTTTATTATTATTATTGTTGTTGTTGTTGTTGTTATTGTTGTCATTATTATCATTATTATTATCGTTATCATTATCGGTATTTTTATTCTTAATAATAGTAGTAGTATTGTCACTATTATTTAGGTTCCTCTGACCACATACATAAACCACATTTACATAACCGATACAAAGCACATCAGTACAGTAAACACCAAAGTAGTGACATGTGTACGCTAGAGATAACTCGTAATGGATTCGACGAGGATAGAACTTGGACGTGTGCGTGCATGTGGGTGTGCTGGGGAGAAGAGAGTGTATTTTGGGTGCAGGGGGGGGGGGGGCCCAGGGTACGAGCCTGCCGGCCCAGCAGTGGCCCGTGGCCCGTGCGGCCCGTGCGTAGTGGGCCCAGCCAAACGGAATGCGGACACACAAGGACAGGCGATGAGGCGGCCAAGTAGCCAAAACTGTGGTATTTCATGTACATAGCGTGGCACTCGATGTGTGTGTACACGTGACGTGTGTGTGTGTATACGTGACGTGTGTGCGTTCGTCCATAAGTGCGTGCACGTACACACGTACACACATAAAACGTGAGAGGAACACTCAGATAGGACATAAAAATTGAAGCGAGGGATAAGTTGAAAGAAGACACAAATAAACCAAATGTTATAGGCGAGCGAAGAATTGGAATTGAGCGGAGTGCATTTTCTGCATGGTGAGAGATATAAGAAAGCTCTGAAATTGTACTTTCAGGACTCAAGAAATCTGTGAAAACAATACACATCAGGAACAAAATTCTCTGCATTTGGACGATTGGCCATGGTAACTTATGCTCAAAGCTTCACGATTTGCAGAATAAAAAAAGAAAAAAAAAAGAAGAAGGAAAAAAAACAGACATACATGTAGTATCTGTAGTATAGGACACGGATCAAGAGAACAATACAAAACCTCACTAAACGCTGTAGCAGACACACGTGGGGTCATAGAAGAGGCAAAGGAGAGGAAGGCAATAGAAAGAAGGGACAATAGAGGTTGAAAGTAACAAGAATTATTTTTGAGCGAGGAGCCAAACTCTTGGAAATGCCATATATGGAGAAGGGACAGAAATGTATAAAAAGTAGTCATGATGACTTAAAATGCCAATTGGAGACAGAATAGTCAAAGTAGACGCCATGTAAGGATGGAACCTTAATTAGATTACATTGTTCCACTTACTGAAGCGTTTTCAAGTATACAACAGTGTGACATATACTCGAAAGGGCTTCAACAAGAGAAACGTTGTACATTTGATAAATGTTCCAATTTCATATGGTGTCTACTCTGGTCAGAACTCATGATGCCTGGACATTACACGAGAGATCTCATCAAAAAGTATAGAACTGTAAGTAGATAAATAACACTGGTAGAGAAAGTCTATCAATCAGTACAACCATACACAAGGGATTTTGGGGAATAATCGAAACGAGGTGAAGGACCTCATCAGTAAGACAAGAAGGTCAGGGAAACTTTGAAATTAAGGAAAAAGAAAAAAAATAGAAATGAAGCAGAGTCGTTCAACCTAATGACCCAAATTCTACGTAGACAGTGTCTACTGCAAATAATCTGAGAAGGACAAGGGGCGTGACGTCATCTAAGAAATAATTGTCCACTAATAAGAATAATAAAAACATTCCAAGAACAGGTATCTGCCGTTACATACGTGCAAGGTATAATTCCACCCCACCCCCCCTCCGTCTTCTGGAATAAAAAACGGGACGTTATCTAAGGTAGTTTGAGAACTGCTGGTCTAACACAACCACCATTTGCATAGGTCCGTCGTTTAGACCCCCGTTTGTTACGACCATCACCAGGTGATTTCATTCAGTCCCTCACGCTATCTGTGGAGGAAACTCTGGGACGGCCTTGCTGTGGAGAAGAAGAACTCACGACGAGGGGCCAAAAACAACACGTGGTCATAAAATATATACATAGAGACAATGGTTGTACTCACAGGGATGTCTGGGGAATTTGGGTCGCGTGCGGCGTTGGAAATGAAGGAACGAAATTGATAAACATAAGTGAATTCTCGAGTCTTTGGTCATCACAGGAAATGGAAATAGATAGGACGAGGATGTAGAGAAATTGTCGAAGAGAATGGTGAGGTCACCACTCTACATGGAGCATTCACAGGTGCCACTAGTACATATATTGTACTGAAAAAGATAATGTCAAACGTGATGTTCACATGTACGAAAGTATACACCCATGTGCACACGAACACTGGTACACATAACATAAATACGTGTACATACAATGCGCACACACACATATATATAAAAACCCATAGGCAGATGAAAGCATACACCACTTACACACGAATGTACGCACACACGCACACGCACACATTCGCAAACGCACACCCACACAAACAAACACACAAATATACATACACATATATGCACACACACACGCACGCGCACACACATACCCACGCATGCACACACGTACACACACACGCACGCCCATTCACACAAACAATCAAACAAATATAGATACGCACACCCGAACACGCGCACATACACGTGCATACATTCACACACACACACACACACACACACACACACACACACACACACACACACACACACACACACACACACACACACACACACACACACACACACACACACACACACACACACACACACACACACACACACACACACACACACACACATACACACACACACGCACACACAACACACACATGCACACACACACACACACACACACATACACACACACACACACACGCACACACACACACACACACACACATACACACACACACACACACACACACACACACACACACACACACACACTCATACACACACACACACACACACACACACACACACACACACACATACACGCACACACAGACATACACACACACGCGCGCACACCCATTCACACACACACCCATTCACACACACACACACACACACACACACACATACACACACACACACACAGAAACACACACACACACACACACACACAGAAACACACACACACAGAAACACACACACACAGAAACACACACACACACACACACACACACACACACACACACACACACACACACACACACACACACACACACACACACACACACACACACACACACAACCAACCAAACAAACAAGCATACAAACAAAGACAGGTTTCTCAACGGTAAACTTATACAAACAGAACTGGAAGTTGTTTATGACGAAGCCTCAAATCAACCTGAAATAATGGACAAAAGATTCTAATCGGTATTTTGCAAGGAAGTTGATTTTCTGGAGGGGAAGGGGTGAAAATCGAAGTATTTGGTGAAAGAAGTAATAATTGATTGGATGTGAGGAAAATATCAAAGTATGATTAAATATTAATCTGGATACTTATCATCGAATGCAGAGAAAATTCGTAACCTAATTGTGGGGTGATTAGATAATGAAAAATGTTATTGAGGATCTCATCCGTCCAAGACTAGAGTATGCATCAATGGTATGGCCCCCGCAGCCGAAACGAAAACTATGGAAGAGACCGAGAAAATTCAAAGAGCCCTCAAGAAAATTGGTGTCCAGTCTAACAAATAAACCATGTAAGGAAATGTTAGAAATGATGCGACTGTCATCAGTTAGAAATAGGAAAGAGAAATGGTGTAATTACTTTGTTTAAGCTGATGAAAGGAGTGGATAGGATTGACACAAAGGACTTCTTGATGTGGTATGGAAGGGCATCACAGGATTAAGGAAAATAATTGAAGACAAAGTTCGTGAAGGATAGTTATTATTATTATTATTATTATTATCATTATTATTATTATTATTATTATTATTATTATCATTATTATTATTATTATTATTATTATTATCATTATTATTATTATTATTATTATTATTATTATTAATTTTCATTTATTTATTAATTTATTTTTATTCATTTATTTATGTTTTTACGGAAAGTGCCAATTTGTGGAAGAGACTTAAACAGGAAATAGATCCGACCTAAAACCATAAAATATTTGACTAAGCTTGATTGAGACAGACAAGATGCCATAGGAATACTGTAGGTCCTTTCCTATACATTGCATTTAGGGAAATATAATTGGGTAATACACACACACACACACACACACACACACACACACACACACACACACACACACACACACACACACACACACACACACACACACACACACAGATCCATTGATTTGTGGAATAACCTTGAAGAGATTATCAAACAGAGCTGAAGTTACGTTTGATCAAATGGAGATAAAGGGACGGAACCCTGTGAGTGTTGTCGTTATCATACTATGTATTACAGTTAGGTAGAGGTAAATGAATATACACACGTGCGTAGGCATACACAAACATTTTTATTCATACGTACAGTATATATACATACATAACACACACACACACCACACACACACACACACACACACACACCCACCCACACACATATATATATATATACAGTATATATATACATATGCTTCTTGATGAGGCAGTCTCATAAAAGAATAGTCGAAGGTGATTAAGGCTTTGTTCGCACTAGCGGTTTGAGCCGCGCGAAAACCGCGACGGTACCGCATAGCCAAGGAAAAAGCTCCGCGGTTGTGTATAAACGCCTCCGTTGACTAACACTGTAGCTGAACCGCCGCAGCTCAAACCGCGGCGGTTGAAACCGCTAGTGTGAACAGGACCTTAAGATTCGGTTCAACAAACACCGCAGCAACAGGTTTTAGCCGCCCACCCCAGCACCCCGACATTCTCCTTTTCTTGTCTGCTTCGTTATGAGCCAAAGGGTCTCCTCTTAGCAGTGAAGATACCCTCGCCCTACTGGGCAGTGGTATCGCAGTGTATGTACTGAACACAGTCCAAAAACTGTCGCGAGGTTTTGTACGAAGCAAAATGAATCAACAGACGAAAGAAAATGAAATATTTGTCCTGTAACTTGTCCTGTAACTTGTCCTGTAACTATGGTGGTGCCTCTGACTTTTGTATGCAAGCGTTTCTGTACATATCTTCCGGCAAAGACATATTTGGTCATGCACACAAACACACACACGTACGCGCGCACGCACACACACACACACACACACACACACACACGTACACACACACGCACATACACACACGCGCGCGCGCGCGCATGCACACGGCACACTGGTATCGTTCGCAACCGCTAATCCGGTGGCCCGAGTTCGATTCCAGACCACGGCTGAAATTATTTCTGCATCGCTGCACTGCGAGCCGGCACTACAACTCTCGTGGGCAAGGAGCTGTGTGTGTGTGTGTGTGTGTGTGTGTGTGTGTGTGTGTGTGTGTGTGTGTGTGTGTGTGTGTGTGTGTGTGCGCGCGCGCGCGGGGGGAATGAGTAAGGTCATAGCTACCTAGTACCTATAGATCGGGCCATATATGAGCTCTGAGCTCTCACTCGGGAGGGTAATAGCTGTCGATCCCGAGTCCAGCACATGATCCAAGACAGCGGTGAATCACACACACGTTTTAACGATCATTGCGGAAGATATCGCACCCCAGCTGCGTATACACCTGTGAACTGTGGACACGTGTAACTGCGCATGCGCGTGTTGTGACTGTAGTTGTTTGCTTTGAAGTCCTCTCTTCGAGTCCCGCCCCCATGCACACACTCCTAAAGGGCCCTTTACACGGTCAAACAGTTCGACAAACCCAGTTTGTCAGACAAGTGTTTGAAGTGATGCTTGACCGTGTGAATGGGGTATTTGGTCGTCAAACACGTTTGTCGAACGTGTTTGACAACCAAATACCCTATTCACACGGTCAAACATCACTTCAAACACTTGTTTGACAAACCGGGTTTGTCAAACCGTTTGGCCGTCTAAATGCCCCGTGTTGACGCTGTGTTCCCGGCCGCATTGATTCTGTTCTTGCCATGGAAGGACAAATTATTTTACGTGATAAGCGAATCATGACGAAAAAAAAGACACTTTTCGACTTGATTCATTTTAATCTGGCAAAGGTTATCCTCACGACTGTGACTGAGTGGCTGGTTTGTAGTTCATGGGTTGAAGTTGGAATTACAATATTTTTCGTGGTGTTGGTAATGATAATGGTAATGGCGGCAGTGGTGGTAATGGTTATGGTAATGTTGGTACCAATGGTAATGGTGTTGGTGATGGTGGTGGTTGTGCTTGTAGTGGGAGGGGGTAATGGTAGTAGTGATGGTAGTTGGGGATAGTAGTATTGACTATGGCGATGATTGAAATGGTGGTGATAGTGGTAGCAGGTGATGTCAATGATAGTGGTGATTGTGGTGGTGGTGTTGGGGTAGGGAGCGGTGTTGGTGATGATGGTAGTGATGGTGACGGTGATGGTCAAATTAACGATGACGTCACGTGATAACGGTGTAGTTGACGACAACAATAGTGATGATGACAGCAAAAATTATACAGAAACCAACGATAACGACGTTAGGTAACAGAAGTAGAAGAAGTTTCAAAAGCGCAGAGGGATAAAGCCACTCCTCCACACAAAGTATTCTTTGCGTGTCTCCTACACAGAGTCGGCAGGAACAGCTTGAGATGGGCAGATACCCCCCCTCCCCCTCCCCCTCCCCCTCCCCTCCCCCACATTAGGTATTCTGTAGGAGGAAGAGGTCAAGCTTCCTCACTCATTTCCATAGAGGTGGACAAGAAGGAGGAGGAGGAGGAGGAGGAGGAGTTACATGGAGTTACATGTTACATAGAGTTACGTATTACATGGAGTTACATGTTACGTGGAGTTACATGTTACGTGCAGTTACATGGAGTTACATGTTACGTGGAGTTACATGTTACGTGGAGTTACATGGTACGTGCAGTTACATGGAGCTACATGTTACATGGAGTTACATGTTACATGGAGTTACATGTTACGTGGAGTTACATGTTACATGGAGTTACATGTTACATGGAGTTACATGTTACATGGAGTTACATGTTACATGGAATTACATGTTACATGGTGTTACATGTTACATGGAGTTACATGTTACATGGAGTTACATGTTATATGGAGTTACATGAAAGACAAAACGAACAGCAACAGACTCATTGGTCCCTACGAGGCTGGTTTGTTACTTAATCTAAATCTATCTAGAAGTAAGATAATACTAGACGGGGGATTTGTACTCAAGTAAATGTCACTATAATCTATCTAGAAGTAAAACAATTCTAGTCGAGGATTTGTAGTTAAGTAAATGTCGAGGCGTTTTTTTTTTCTTTTTTTTAAACCCCCACAGAGGGAAGGAGAAAGAGGAAAAGGAGAGGAGGAGGAGGAAGGGGAGAAAAAGAAAAAGAGGAACAGGAAGAGGAGAAAAAGGAGAGATAGGAGGAAGAGGAGGAGTAGGATGAGGAAGAAGAGAAAGAGAAAGGGTAGGAAGAGGAAGAAGAAGAGGAGGAAGAAGAAGAGGAGGGAGAAGAGGAAGAGGAAGAGTAAGAAGAGGAGTAAATAGAGGAGGAGGATAAAAAGAAAGAGGAGGAGGAGGAGGAAGAGGAGGGAGAGGAAGAGTGAGGAATAAATAGAGGAGGATAAAAAGGAAGAGGAGGAAGAAGAGGGAGAGGAAGCGTAAGAAGAGGAGTGAATAGAAAAGGAGAATAAAAAGGAAGAGGAGGAGGAGAAGGAGGAGGAGGAAGGGCGTCTAGACTGGATCTAGCAGCAACTGTTGCTGCTGCCAAATGGCGCCCCGGTGGCGCACTCCCCTCCCTCCCTCCCCTCCACTCCCTCCCGACTGCTGCTGC
>NC_134803.1:56364619-56379619 GCF_046742065.1 Oratosquilla oratoria | reverse complement strand
GTAGAAGAGTAGAGAAAACCTTGGGCTGAAAATTTCGGTTTTATTTTCGCTCAGAATACAGTTCTTTCGAGAGCTGGTGAGGTGAACTTAGTGTAATGTAGGCGAAAATTCGAGACGAGACACTAGAACAGGACAGGTCATTCATAGCCAAAGGATAACATGATAAAAATTACACCTGTTTCCCTCTTTCGTATCTTAGTATTGTTCCCTGTAATGAAAGAGATCGATTTCTTCTTCCACAGACTCTCGAGGAAGAGGCCGAGGACTTCGAGGAAGAGGTCGACAGTCTGCAAGAGCGGGCAGACGTCGTCCTCCAATACCTGCATGCCGTTAGCGGCGTGGCTTACACCAACGTCAAGGGGCACGTGGCCCGTGTCATCAAGAAACAGCCCGAGTAAGTACCCGTACTGCTTTTTCATTGGACGAGGCCCTGGCAACTTCGTGGAAACGGGTTTTGATTGGTCAATGCTGACTCAGACTCCGTGATAGCGGAGGTTTCTGAGATTGTTATTTTGTCCCCATTTGATGGTGCTTTTTCGCGTCAGGGCGGACGTTTATGGCCGAGGAAATGGGGGTCCACGGCCAAGACAAACTCAAAATCTAATTTAAAATAATTTCCTCGTAGAGAAACAGGGGCTTCCTCCAATGATCTTGTTTTTCTTTTTATATATTATGTCAAAATTGTTCTTCTGTGAGCAAAATGGTATTCTGAAGATCATACTGTGCAACGAAATTATTTAAGTTTCTCTTTGGACTTTGAGAAACTTTAAAAATGTATTGACGGATATGAGATGTAATCTCATAAATGCAACGAAATGATTTTGAGTTTCTCTTTGAGAAAATTCAATTGCATTGACGGATATGAGATTTAATCTTAAAAGTGCAACGAAATGATTTTGAGTTTCTCTTTGAGAAAATTTAATTGCATTGTCGGATATGAGATTTAATCTCATAAGTGCAACGAAATGATTTTGAGTTTCTCTTTGAGAAAATTTAATTGCATTGTCGGATATGAGATTTAATCTCATAAGTGCAACGAAATGATTTTGAGTTTCTCTTTGAGAAATTTTAATTGCTTTGATGGATATGAGATTTAATCTTAAAAGTGCAACGAAATGATTTTGAGTTTCTCTTTGAGAAAATTTAATTGCATTGACGGATATGAGATTTAATGTTAAAAGTGCAACGAAATGATTTTGAGTTTTTCTTTGAGAAAATTTAATTGCATTGACCGATATGAGATTTAATCTCCAAAGTGCAACGAAATGATTTTGCGTTTCTCTTTGAGAAAATTTAATTGCATTGATGGATATGAGATTTAATCTCCAAAGTGCTGTTGGAGGGGGTTTTGGTGGAAAACGCGGATAGGTTTTTCCAGTTTATTGGGGTGAGCCTGATCTGATCACAATCTTGGTCTGGCAGCTCCGAAGTCAACTTTAGAGGTGCCAGATTTTCCTAGCTAAACTTAATCTAATTAAGAAATGGGCGTGCCCATAAGAAGGCAGCCAATAATATTAAAAAAAGGGCGTGCCCCCCGAGAAGGGCAGCCAATAGAATGTCTTGAGGTGCCAGAGGGGAGCCAGAGCCGTAGGTGTGAACTCTGACCCTGGATTGAGCGAGTTCTCATGTTTGTTGGTGATCTTGAAAGATCTATGGAGAGGAGGTCACAAGGTGACCTCTGATGCGCAGCTGGGTCCACGCGGTGAATGGGTCGTTCTTCGATGGGCCTCTTGGGTAAGGAGGCCCGTTGTTCCTTGAAAGAAATCGTCCGTGGGCGGAAGGAATCTTACAATGCTCGGCCACGCTATTGTCACCGTCCCGGTGACTGTACACACAGAGAAACAAGAACAAAACACAAGGCAAGGTCCTTAACACGGCCTTGGCATTAGGATTATATACAAGAATAAAATATATGAAAAATAAGAGAGCTTAAAATTAAGAATATTGGAAAGTAGATATTGTTTCCGTTCACCTATACAAGGAATATACATTTATGAAGGCGTGGCTCTGTTACGTAGATTATAATGGAAAAATGGTACTGGCGGGGATTGCGAGACGGTTCGTGAGCTGTCGTCTCTATCCTGAATTGAGGTAGTTGGGGAATTAACATCTTCTATGTCTAAGCCACGAGGAACCTTTTTTATGTGATCTTTATGCAACAGAGTCTCTGTCCTAGTTTGCAAACTGAGTGCCTTTACTTTATTGTTGGATTCGTGGTCAAGGATACGATAGGGACCTGAGAATTTTGCTGAAAGCTTAGAGGTAGGTGTGTGGTTAAGAGTGTAAACAATGTCTCCAATATCAAAGGTGTCAGTTCTGGCTGATTTGTTGTGCAAACGGACCATTTCGTCCTTCGTTAGATGGAGAGAATTATGTATTCTTTTGAAAAGGTGATTAAAATTTGCTACTTTAACTTTCACAAGGTCATTGAAATTATAGATTGGAGGTAGATCTGAAAGGAGAAGATCATAAGGGAGCTGTTTGTCTGAACCAAAAAGAACAAAATGAGGTGACTCTGATATTGATTTATTTATTGCAGAATTTAGACACGCTTGAATCATGGGAACATGTTCATCCCAGGAGGGTTGAATGTCAGAAGCAAGATGTCTGATAACATTGAGAATCTTTCTATTTTGGCGCTCAACGAGGCCATTTGAACTAGGATGATAAGCAGTAGTATTACATTTATTGATTTGGAAATACTCGCAAATGTTCGAAAGAATCTCATTGTTAAACTCACTGCCGTTGTCAGAGATTAGAGTTTTGGGTGTCGTATATGGGCATATGAGGTTGTCAATAATTGTCTTTGCAACGTGCTGTGCTGTCTTGTCTGGTAAGGGTGCAAGAATACAGAATCTAGAAAAGTGGTCGACACAGACAAAAAGATATTTGTTACCATTTGGTGTAAGAGGTAACTTAAGGAGATCGACAGCTACTGTGTCGAAGGGTTTTGAAGGTGTAGGGTAATTTAGAATTGGAACATGACCGCTAATGTGACCTTTGTGACTCGCACAAGAATGACAGGAGTCGATGTGGTTGTGTATGTCCTTACGCATAGTTAACCAAAAATAATGTAGTCTAGCCTGAGTAACACATTTATCTTTGCCAGGATGTGCAGCAATCGGGGAATCGTGTAGAAGTTTTAAAACTTCTGGAATGAGCTCTGTAGGAACTACTAGTTGGAGGACCGATCTGTTGGGTTCCTGTTTGTTTGTTAATGTTGTTTTATGATAGAGAATGTCATCAACTAGTGTGTAGTTGTCAATGTCTGGGGGGAAATTGTCAGTGTCACCTGTGTCTGCAGATTCGAGGAAATATATGACACGTTTCCAGAGAGGGTCTGATCTCTGAGCTGCTGCTATGCGTGCTTGTGTAATATTAGTTGAAATAGGGACTGGAATGACGGTTGCAATGTGTCGACTAAGAGCGTCTGCCACCTGATTGGCTTTCCCATGGACAAAATGGAAGGTAGGCATGTATTCCTGGATGGTGAGAAACCATCGGGCAAGTTTTCCTGATAGATTTTTCCCTTTAAACAAATGTAAGATTGGTTGATGGTCTGTGTATATGTGTATTTCGTACCCGAGGATAATGTCTTTGAAATGCTTGAGGGGGTTTTGGTGGAGAAAGGAGTCTGTTGGGCAGCTGTTGGTGGAGGTGGCGAAGCTCGAAGAATGTTAAATGTTGTCTTCGGTGTCGAGTGGGTTGATTGGCGATGGCCTAGACGTCGGTGCTTAGCGTGCTTTCGCTGGTTGCTTGTAGATATGGATTAGAGTTCGAAATCCACTAGCTGCTTCGATGTTCACGGCTGTAGAGTTCGTCTTGCCTTCGTATGTAGAGTTCGAAATCCACTAGCTGCTTCGATGTTCACGGCTGTAGAGTTCGAAATCCCACCGCTGCCACCACTTGTTGGAGGGGGTTTTGGTGGAAAACGCGGATAGGTTTTTCCGGTTTATTGGGGTGAGCCTGATCTGCCTACAATCTTGGTCTGGCAGCTCCGAAGTCAACTTTAGAGGTGCCAGATTTTCCTAGCTAAACTTAATCTAATTAAGAAATGGGCGTGCCCATAAGAAGGCAGCCAATAATATTAAAAAAAGGGCGTGCCCCCCGAGAAGGGCAGCCAATAGAATGTCTTGAGGTGCCAGAGGGGAGCCAGAGCCGTAGGTGTGAACTCTGACCCTGGATTGAGCGAGTTCTCATGTTTGTTGGTGATCTTGAAAGATCTATGGAGAGGAGGTCACAAGGTGACCTCTGATGCGCAGCTGGGTCCACGCGGTGAATGGGTCGTTCTTCGATGGGCCTCTTGGGTAAGGAGGCCCGTTGTTCCTTGAAAGAAATCGTCCGTGGGCGGAAGGAATCTTACAGTGCAACGAAATGATTTTGAGTTTCTCTTTGAGAAAATTCAATTGCATTGACGGATATGAGATTTAATCTTAAAAGTGCAACGAAATGATTTTGAGTTTCTCTTTGAGAAAATTTAATTGCATTGTCGGATATGAGATTTAATCTCATAAGTGCAACGAAATGATTTTGAGTTTCTCTTTGAGAAATTTTAATTGCATTGATGGATATGAGATTTAATCCCATAATTGCAACGAAATGATTTTGCGTTTCTCTTTGAGAAAATTTAATTGCATTGTCGGATATGAGATTTAATCTCCAGTGGAACGAAATGATTTTGAGTTTCTCTTTGAGAAAATATAATTGCATTGATGTATATGAGATCTAATCCCATAATTGTAAGAAAATTATTTAATTTTCTCTTTGAGAAAGTGCAATGACGGATATGAGATCCAATCCCATAAGTACAACGATGATTATGGCGACAGAAAAAGGAATGAATCGGTAAATATTCATGCTCTGATTAATTTTTTTTTTTTTTTTTTTTTTTTTTTTTTTTTTTCCATCTAATGCTCTATCTCCTTATCAAGGGCACTTCCTTTGTCAGATTGTATGGCTTTACTATTTTCTTTTCTTCTTATCTGTTGCCAGAAATCTTCGATCGTAAATTCGTAGAGGGTTTAAAGGAATAGAGAACCAATTTAAAACTACAAGAAACACTCCAGAGTATTAAAAAAAATAAGAATCATACAGCAATGACTGCAACCTGAAAACACTGAATTTCTTAAGTTATATTAATATGTTACCGTGGATGGACGTTTCCAAAAGATATCGATTTATTCCACTGGTTTTCGTAAAAAAAAAAAAAAAAAAAAAAAAAAAAAAAAAAAAAAAAAAAAAAAAAAAAAAAAAAAAAAAAAAAAAAAAAAAAAAAAAAACACTGAGCAGTGATATAAGATGATATGAAAATATATTTTCTTTGACGTGACCTTACAACCGCGGGTGACCCCCCTCAGTAGTAAAGGGGGTCATGTTTCATGGCGTGAGGTCGTGTAAGGTCACTACGTAAATAAACATACATCTGATTACGTATCTAGATTGAGGCAACATGAATTTATGTAACATGTTTTGAATAGTATTTTGCGAACTTCGTCTAGTATGGCATGTGTCTGGTTGGCAAAGCGTGTACAACATGATATAGGGGAGTATTTTTTCATTCTGTTATTGTGATGTAGTATACAAAGGAATACAAAGGAAATAAAAAACAGTAAGAGATTTGTTTGTTTTTATAGGGCTGCTTGCGAGTATAAAGGGGTTGTAAACAGTGGAAACAGTTAAGAACCACTGACTCAGTTGAAGTGTATGAGCTCATGATGCTGAGAAATAAGTTAGGAAAAGAATGATTGTCATGTACCGTGACGTCACGTTTCTGTATGCATTCAGTGAGCTCATATGTGTGACCTCATGTGAAATGAGGTCAGACGATTTTTTTTTCTTTTTTTCTTTTTTTTTAAGTGACGGTGATGAGAATCTGTTTCTTGTGACGGGACTCTTCAGAGATATTTTTCACGTAAATCCCAGTTGATTCTGTATAGCTCGGAAAACGTTCTCATTATGAAGAAGTTGAAATGATCTTGGTTAATCTCTTATAACTAGTGCAGTAGTAAGGTTACATGTGATGTATGTGTGACTTGCTGCTATTACTACAGCGATAACCCTCTCATTACCGAGAGGGGAGGTAGAGCGGTGGTGGGGGAGGGGGGGAAATGCCACGGGATTGAATGGACAAAGCTTGGTGTCAGCCAAGATGAAAAATGGGGTGAGGGGACCGTCTGTTACAGAAGGGAAAGCTCTCATTGTGTGAAATCTCCAAACAGGTGATACCATGATATCTGGCATAATACAGTCATGTTCCACAGTGCCATTTATGAATTCTGATCATTGTGTAATGTTATTGTACATTGCGCCTTTATTAGTATAAGGATTGGGTGCCGTCGACACGGGAGTTGAATTGACACTGTATTCGTTCAAGGCGACATCACGTGGCACTGTTGGAGTGTGGATTGGACATGGCACCGTCATACCCGAGTGCCACAAGACGCCAGAGAGTCGTGTGGCACCTTGACCTCTTCTGGCCTCTTTTTTTCGTTTATTGCATCTATAAGCAGTGCCAGTCCATTTGCTTTCGCTGTGCTTGTGTCGTGCACTGATGTTGTGTCCAGTAAACGGCTCTGTGTCAATTCGTTGTTGGATATACTTAGACCAATTCCTCGTTTTAGGATGACATAGCCATCTGTATATTGTGTGTGCACTTCCTTCGTCACAATATAACTATTATTTTTTTTCATGACTACTTTATTACACATACCGCAACGCTCGTAATCTTATCGCGTTTAATATGCACGACGGGTAGCCGCGGGTAACCGCGGGCGTGTGAAGAGCTGATATGCGTGGGGACAGAAATGCACTGGGGGGGGTGGGCGGAAGGAAAGATATCCAGATGGAGGAAATAGGGTGAGACTTCCGTTCGTTTACTCGTGTCATCAAACGACGAAGGCTTGTGTCAAGTCGTCCATGGAACCTAGAGCCCACAACAAGTGTTTCTTGCCATTAACCCAGGGTGCATCTGTTGATTGTGGGTCCACTTTTGTAACATCTGCATGCTTGTGCACGTCTGTCTCACTCTTATATCTCTTACCGTGTTATCTCCTCTACGTTCCCTTGGTCTCTCTACAGTGTGTACAGTCTGTGTGCACGTGTAGACCACGTGACAGGCCAGTGAGTGTATGTATGCATGAATTGTATGTACATTTCTAAGCTAAGTGGAGTTAATTCGTACCCAGCTGCTAGTAACTTTTGTCCGGATTTGCTCGTTTATTACCTTCACGTGCTTTCGAAGGGGAAGAAGTGTATGTACGTCTGTGTGCTTGCTTGCTTGCTTGCTTGCCTGCTGGCATGATCACAAAAATGCCAAGCATGAGCTGAGGTTCTGGTTAAATAGTCCGCATTTGGTTAGCGACCCGAGTAATATTGACGTACTTTGTGTGTGTGTGTGTGTGTGTGTGTGTGTGTGTGTGTGTGTGTGTGTGTGTGTGTGTTTGTGTGTGTGTGTGCGCGCGTGGGTGCGGTTAATGGTCAACTAATCATACAAGCTGTACAAGATCATAAATAACCGACACACTGCAAACATAAACATAAAGTTAAGTTATATTTCCATTCACTCAGAAAAGCCATAACGCACTCTAACTGCATAAATAATCACTATTCAAACATCCAAAATTAATTGGTGATAATAATTTATCATTATGTGTCTCTGTTTAAGTGAGCATATGACCTTACCGCAAGCATGTGTAGCACATAAACATACGACAGTTTTGAGCCAATCGGGTGTTCATTAGATGTACAATATTCGTCTCTCTGGGCGTGCATCGCCTCCTGCCTCGATGTCACACCCAGTGCCAGTGAGTCACGCTCACTCTTGAGGAGATAACCGAGTCAAGTTTTGACGTTGCCTGTGGCAAGCTGTATTTAGCTGTGTGGCACAGGGTATGGGTCGAGGGTGAGGTGGGGTCGAGGGTGAGGTTGGGTGGAGGGTGAGGTTGGGTCGAGGGTGAGGTTGGCTGGAGGGTGAGTTGGGATGGAGGATGAGGTGGGGTGAAGGGTGAGGTGATGTGGAGGGTGAGGTGGGGTGAAGGGCGAGTAAGTGGATGAGCATTGGTCATGCACAGTGTTCACATACGCCTCATTGAACCTGTGCCCTAAGTACGCGTGTGTGAACTAGCATGCACTGGTACACACATACACACGCATACTCATTCGCATGCACACACACATACACATACACACACGCACATACACGCACACACACACATGCACACACACACACACACATGCACACACACACACACACACATGCACACACACACGCAAACACACATACACACACATTCATTCATGTGTATGTTTGTGTATGAATTTAATATTGTCGGCGGTCACTGCCCCCCTGGAAAGTTCGATTTCAGTTTTTGCACTTTCAAGCTCTCCTGGCTGCCAGAACTTGTTTGATGTCTTGTTAGAATTTCAAATGATTTTTCGAGATTTATGATGATGGTCTTTGTGAGTGCATTGGATGTGTCTTTGATTACCATTGCCCAGTGAATTTATTCTCTTTTTATTGAAACTATTTAATGTGTGATCTGTGGATGTTGCTTTGGTGCTGTAGATACGAATGTGTACAAGGGGGCAAAAATGTTCACATATACTGTAGGTACTGCTTGGAAGTCTTCCAAAATATTTACTATTATTTATTTATTTATTTTTGTGTCTTTTGATATTCTAATGTGATCATGGAGGGAAGCGAGGGGATTTCTGTTTTCTTTCTTTTTTTAAGCGGATTTGGCCTTTTGCTCGCGAGTTAAAAAAAAAAAAAAAAAAAAAGTAATTTCAAGCACGTGGGAGCATTGACCGGACCGGCGAGGTGGGTCCAACACCCCGCTTGTGCATCTGGTCCAAAATCTAATGCTTATGGTGCAGCAGGTCCAAAGATTGCTTTGGTCAGCTTTGGTGCTTGATTCGATGGGTGCGGATCGAACTCTTTGCTGGGTAACATATGAGCACAAGTTCTCTTCTGTTTTTCTATTTTCTTCTTCTTCCTCTTCTTCTTCTTCTTCTTCTTTTTCTTCTTCTTCTTCTTCTTCTTCTTCTTCTTCTTCTTCTTTTTCTTCTTCTTCTTCTTCTTCTTCTTCTTCTTCTTCTTCTTCTTCTTCTTCTTCTTCTTCTTCTTCTTCTTCTTCTTCTCCTTTCTTTTTTTTTATCTTTCTATTCTGTACCTGTCGTTAAAAAATTTTGAGCTTCATCTCGATTCCCGAAAAATAATAATAATACTAAGAGGGTTAGGGGGAACTTATAGACTCGGAATCGATGGTAACGCGTTTAATGCGGCGGATCATGAAACTAAGCTAATAGGTTCGAATCTGATTAGTTGATTGACTCTTCATCGTGATTCACGTTCGTTTTAGTCCATATTTGAGATCTGAAACGCGACCGAAAATGAGCCTTCTAAAGCTACGTGTTGCTCGTTGTGACTATTATTGCTGCTACTAGCACAGCCAATGGCGGGTGACGCGCACCCTACTACTTGGCATCCTACCTGGGTAAGCGCGTTGGTAAGTTCGGTTAAGATTAGTTTTCAGCCTCGTGCTTTGCAGCTCGAGGTAAACAGACCAATTCAGAAACAAAGAATTAGTGCTATAGAGTAACAATCCTTTGACGATCATCACTGAACCGTGAACGATTATCGTTGAGTGATAAATAATCGCACCGAGCATGACGTACCTTAACTCACTGTGGTTACGACAACGTTGGACGGGTCACGTGATGGCCCACAAGGATAGAGCCGCTGGTGAACTAGGATTCATAACAACAACAAAGTCCGGGCGAGAAGCGTGTCAGCAGTGTTTGGAAGATGCCTTGACATGTGTCACGCAGTGAGCGTGGACTTGGTCTTGTTCAGCGAAAAAGATGACGTGCCAGGCATTCAGGTGTGCCTGGCACTCAGGGACCCATTACGAACACCACGTTTATTTTGCTCATAAGGATAAGGAGGGTATTTGCAGCTGACGGAGCCCCCACCCCTCTCTACCTTTGCCCAGTGTGTTAGGATAACCTGGGCAAGTGATAGTCAATAGCATCCGTGCGGAATCGTTCTTGGAAGTAGGTGGTCATATTGAGAAAGGTCCAACGTACATGCCTCAGAGGCGACACCATGAACGATATGTCGAAGGTTCCGGGTCTCGTTGGATAAAGACCTTAAATTATACAATGGAACCTCACCCAAGAAATTTATTTGTTTACCTATTTAATTCCTATCAAGGCGACGAATATATATATATATATATATAAATATATATATATATATATATATATATATATATATATATACATTTTAACAACCACAATGCACTTTAATTCTAAGCCATCAACTTCGTGAGACCCGATGGAGGCCACAACCAGAAATTGAAATGCGGTACTGCCGAGGACTCGAACTCAGCTATCATATGACAAGTGACGCAGTGACTTTCCAACTACGCTACCAAGAGAGATGCAAGTCGAGCGCAATATTCCTTACATATATTTGTATGCTCGAGTACATACACATACATTAATTTTTTTTTTCTTTCTTTCTTTTTTTGTACGAGTACCTGAGGGGATGGGGGGCCGGACTGGGCGTTGAATCGGTCAATAAGGACTCTTCAGACGAGGACTTACTTTGGCGGAATGAAATCCTGTGGCCTTTGTCACAGTGGATCTAAACAGGCAACACGCGTGGAAGAGGTACTGCTGGATATTAACAGCCGACAGTATTAGTTGAAAAACGTGTAACAAGTGCGATTTACCGGATTTCCATGAAATATATACATATATATATATATATATATATATATATATATATATATATATACATATATATATATATATATATATATATATATAAGTTATATATATATGAAAATAAAACAGATAATACAAATACGCACATAGATCATAGAAATGCTTAGAATGTATCGAAACATTCTCTCACAAGAAATGTTTGTTTTAGTTAAATCAAAAACATTGCACCTTGATGTCTACCATAACGACATATTGTCATTCACGATGCTAGACGCACGGTGTCACTCAGCTGATCGAATCTGGGGAGTTCACACGGGCGGGTTGGTCGCTACTCTTTACCTAGGAGTTGTTTCAACGTTACGAAAGCTGCGTTCGTTCGCGAGTATGGCACCGAGCAGTGGACGGGACGCGTCGCCCTGCCGATCCAACAGCGACAATGAACTTGGCTGTTTTTGGCTGAGGTCTGTTGTGGACACACAACAAGAATTCTTGGCGTCAGACCTCAACTATTCTTTTCTTCTCGTTTTCCCTTGTTCTTTGTCTTCTTTTCTTTTTCTCTCGCTTTCTTTTTTCTTTTCTTTGTTCTTCTTCATCGTCGTCCACTTCTTTCAATTTTTCTTCTTCTTTTTGTTATTCCTCTTCCTCTTCTTATTTTCATATTCTTCTTTTTTGGTCTTCATCTTCGTCTTTTTCTTTTGTCACTTTTTCTTCTTTTTCTCCCTTTTCTTTTTCCTCTTAATCTTCATAATCGTCCACTTCTTTTTCTTCTTCTTCTTCTTTTCGTCTTCTTATTTTCTTCTTCTTATTTTCTTAATCTTTTTTCTTCTCCTTCTTCTTCTCCTCCTTCTTCTTCACCTACTTCTTCCTCTTCTTCTTCTTCTTCTTCTTCTTCTTCTTCTTCATTTTAATTGAGTTATATTTTTGCGCAGCGAGTGAGTGATGCTTCCTTCAGAAAGTTCACAAGGTTCAGAGTTCAGTCTGGTTTGTTGACACTTCAGGCGTTAGAGGAAGAGTCAGCACCTAGAAAAAAAAATAGGAAAAAATATTATGCTAAATGTGAGACGATAAGGGGATTGTATCATTTGGAAATCAGAGGACATCTACATGTGGTCAGAAAAGAAAAAAGAGAGAAGCTGACCCGCCCCCCTGGTTTAATCTGATAAAATGTTTTTAATATTGACTTCTGGGAAATCTGAGTTAATCAATGTGTACGTCAACAACAACAACAACAACAAAAACAAAAACAATCCCTTCGGGCGATTCAAACAAGGCGAGGCGACATATGATAAGATAGTGATAAGGTGAGTTGCCTTCAGCAACGCATTGGTATGAATTATGGTTTATATCAAGACTGAAAGATGATAGCGAGAGGTTCATAAGCGACTTCAGTTCTGAAGCCGACTCAGCTCTGTAAGAGGCAGAGGCACAGTTCGGGGTGGGACAAGTGTGTGTGTGTGTGTGTGTGTGTGTGTGTGTGTGTGTGTGTGTGTGTGTGCGTGCGTGTACGTGTGCGTGTACGTGTATGAGCGTGTGCAAGGATGGCGTATTATGGTGAGAACCTATAAGAAACCTAACCCAAAGAAACGTTCATCTTAATTACATTGATGCATCCTTTACTATGCCAATAGAGTGTAAACCGTCACGTGTTTATTTACACCCAAGATTGTTGCAACCTCCCGCAATTAAGTTATCAGATAAGATAACGCAGTTTCAAGTGAGTTGTCATCATTGATAGATCCCAATTTTTTTTTTTTTTCTTTTTTCTTTTTTTTCCCGCTTCTTCGGGGCACTCCCAGCAGTGTATCTCAGAACTAAGAAACCGAAAATCAGGAGACAAAATCAAAAGGACCGTGTTTCTTAAAGAATTTGAAGAAGACCCGCCGACCCAGCGATGGTGATGAACTTTCTAAACGTTGCTCTGGCTAAAGAATGGACGAAGGCTTGACGGTGCCTCGAGGGTTCGAACTCGGATCTCGAAGGGTGTCCTTTTCGACCGAGAACCCGTTCCTCTCCGCGTTTGCAACCTCGGGAAGGGTGTAACGTGCTCGAGTCTCAAATAGCCCTTTCAACTAAATAAAATCGTCTGTTGTTAGCTAAAATAAAATTCTTTGAGAGTAACACGGGACACCCTTAAGCCCTTGGTTTCTGTATCTGGCAACCTCGGGAAGGGTGTAACGTGCTCGAGTCTCAAATAGCCCTTTCAACTAAATAAAATCGTCTGTTGTTAGCTAAAATAAAATTCTTTGAGAGTAACACGGGACACCCTTAAGCCCTTGGTTTCTGTATCTGGCCCCCTCGCGGCTGAATAAAACTTCCTGTCATCAACCAAAAATGAAATCACACGAAGGAATGATGGGCTGAGGCACACGGGAATATGCATCAACAGCGTCGACCGTTGGAATTCGATCAGACTCTAAATGCAGAAAATTTAATTTTGAAACAGCGGGAGGGGGAGAGGGGGAAGGGGAGGGGGGGAAGGGGTGCTTCAAAGGGGGGGGGACGGGGGTGAGGGAGGGGGGACCTGGCTAAAGTAGGAGATGGACGTGCGCATTAGGAAAACAACAGGAGAGAGAATGGACAATGGCGCATGGTGGCCAAGTCAAAATTTCTTGCTTCGTGTCGACTTTTACTTCTCAGCCGTTTTCAAAAAACCTCCTTTGCTTATTTGGTTTATTTATTTATCTATTCGTCTATTTTCTATCACTAAGGCACTTCTTTTTCTCGCTTTACTCGAATTGATTTCTGTCTCTATGTTAGGCACCTGATATCGTTTTTCATTCAGTGTCTCGATATTTGTATAATTAATTGTCCGTCGACACCAGATTTGCTTTTGCCTCACCACTTGCAGACATTTCCCTCTCTCTTGCATGACCCTCTTCCTTACGAGGGTCAGCCTAGGCCAAGGGGTGGGCAACCTTTATTAGTGTGGGTGCTGAAATCAATAAAATATTTGATTCAACATTTTCTCGCGTTCCAACGGAGTAAGGTTATTATAGGCCTACGTACGAGTATGGGTTCCCTCCCCCTTTTCACCTCCTATATATTAGGGTCCCAGTCTGCCGCCCAGCGCAGAGTGGAATGGTCATACAAAAGAAGTTGGAGATTTATTTATTTTTCATACTTATTTATTTATTCTATTATTATTATTATTATTATTTTACTATCATTATCATTATTTATTTTAATGTTAGTTTTGGGTTTCGCGTGCAGGAAAAAAGGGTCGTTAGTGAGCCAGCAGCTTTGGCACGCGAGCCAAGGGTTGCCCACCCCTGACCTAGGACGACCTGATTCTTCCATCGTCAGATTGAACATGACACGTTAAGAAGAGCATGCCGATAGGAGACCTTTTGGTCCATAACTAGGGTGGATGTGAAAAAATCATGATAAATGAATAAATGAATAAATAGATAAATAAATAGATAAATTAGATAAATAGATAATGATAAATAAACAGATAAATAGTAATAATTCATGATAAAAGCAGATAGATAATAATAAATGAATAGATCAAATAGAATAAATGGCAGGTATTACAGCATATTGCTTAGGTGTTTATCTAAATGAATCTTAAAACTTCGAACTGAACTACATTGCACTGCCTCTGCAGGAAGTTTATTCCATTCATTAACTACACAGTTGGTGAAATTGTTTCTACCCACTTCCAAATTAAATCTACTTCCTGACACTTGGAGACCACTATTTCTTGTCGGATTCGCATTCAACTTTATGGATGGGGATGACAGGTGGTCATGGACATGGAACTGTCAAGTGTACGCCTTATGGTCTCTTGCAGTCTCCTTCATTCCTATGTTTTTTTGTGTTTAACCTTTCCATCCTCACAAGTAGTGACAGTTCCTCGACTGTCATTTTGCCAGTTATCAGTAAACTGCCATGTCTATCAATTACACAGTACTTCTACCTGTTTATATTCAACTGTCCTATCTTTTACCCGGCAACCTAAAGGTACGTTCTGCTCGGTACGATTATCGCTCAACGATTATTGTCCATAGCTCAACGATGATCGTCTAGGGTGCTAATTCTTTGTCTTTAGCGTCTAGCGGCAGCCGCTTGAAGCAAAACAGCCCCGAAATTCAAAAACAAAGAATTAATCCTCTAGACAATCGTTTCACGATCATCGTCGAGCGATAATCGTACAGAGCATAAGATACCTCAGGAAAGTCTTCTGTCGGTGCCTCCCTCTGGCCATCTCCCACTGGTATCAATTCCACAGCCATCGGACCTCTGGAGCCCCCGTCTTAATAACCGCCA
>NC_134803.1:56354619-56359619 GCF_046742065.1 Oratosquilla oratoria | reverse complement strand
TGCACGACATGACGTCACTTCGGCAAGATGTTCATTCCATTCATTGATCTGCGATTGGCAAAGTTGTTTCTACCTACTTCCATGTTAAATCTATATTTGTTCATACCAATTTCATTCGTGTGAGTCATTCCCCTCGAACTGGAGAGCTTAGAACGTCAGCAGTGGTTTCTGACAGTCAGGAAGGAGTCAGCAGAGTGGCGTTACGTGGGCTTGGCCGCAATCATCAGCAGCAGCCACGTCCGCCTTGTAAATTCCCCAGCGGAGGTTCAATTGATTTGCTGCCACTGTGTTGTTGCGTAAGGGTTCGTGTTTGGTGATTGTTGGGTTCTTTGTGATGGGGAGTCTGCTAAACGCGATGGTCTTCGTGCCAGGAACGGCCACGTAGGGGATGTTTTGTGTCAGTTTTGACACTGTAGGGCAGGGGCACCTGTGTTCTCAACTTGCCCCAAATGAACACTAGAATTGAAATCGTAAGACATCCACAAACCACGTAGAGGATGTTTTGTGTCAGTTTGACAATGTAGGGCAGGGGCACCTGTGTTCTCAACTTGCCCGAAATGAACACTAGAATTGAAATCGTAAGACATCCACGAACCACGTAGAAGATGTTTTGTGTCAGTTTGACAATGTAGGGCAAGGGCACCCGTTTTCTCAAGTATCCCCGTGTTTATGTGTTACTGTTTTCTAGCCTCTTGGAGACCAAACCAACGCTGAATTAAATCTCTAAATGTCCACAAACCACCTCTAGGTTCTGGTTTCTGGTCTATTTTGGGAAATTCTCTTGACCTTTAGGGATCTATAGACCAGAGGTTGAGAGCCACCGGCTCAGGACTTGGATTGGTTAACAACCCTTTTACCACGTGACCCAGATCACGCGCCTTTGACCCTGACCTTGACCCCAGCTGGACTTATATACGCTGTTTATGATATATCTCTAGTTGCAAGTTGTGTTAAAGTAGATGTTATGAATAGTTAATACCCAGAACCAAAGACAAAGCCAAAACCAAAGCAAGCTTGGGGAAGAAAAGACACTTAACATATGTTAATTGTATTTTAGTCATATAAACGTGGTAACTTGAGGGCATGGCGACGACCCATGAAGGGAAAACGCTTGGCTTGGTCGAGACCCCAGGGAGTTGTGGGGTTGTAGGGTTGTAAGAGGGATGTCGTAAGGTAGCACCTAAGAAGTTGCTTACTTCCTCTTTCGTGTTTACCTCTTTTAGTTATCCGATTATTTGAAGGTTCAGAAGCGAGAGATCATTGAATGGGATTGTAGTTGGTTACTTCCTCTTTCGTGTTTACCTCTTTTAGTTATCCGATTAGTTGAAGGTTCAGAAGCGAGAGATCATTGAATAGGATTGTGTCTCTATCGGAACACGTTCGACCGTTCATAGGCTGTGGTGAAGAATGTACAGTCACGAACAAAAGTCCTAACCCACACACAGTTTTCATGATACAAAATTCAAAGTCTTTGTGTGATAACTTTTTTTTTAATCTATTCAAGAAAATTACTTAACTGTAGATTAAATACTTCATAGGAAAATATATCACGTACTCGACAAAAAAATTGACCTTGAGACCTTTAACGTGAGACAAAACTTTTGCTTGTGACTGTACTTACATGTACCGTCAGATGTACAAAAAAAAAAATATTTCACGAACGGGACACTTGATGCAGAAGAACAATGTAGATATATATTTTTTTATATCCTACAAAAAAAAAAAAAAAGTCTTGTACCGGGTAAGGAAAACTACTTTTTTTTTTTTTTTTTTTTATCACGTGACAGTTTTTTTTTTTTTTTTTTTTTTTTTTTATCACGTGACACAGTCCCACATGCCCAAAGGTCCGCACATTCAGGAAAAGATGTTGCCACTCGGGGCTCCTTCCACGGTTACCAGTTGCTGAGAAACACACGTCATGCTTCATCAACATACATCAACATTATTCCTCAATAAAAAGACACAAAAATCACAATCTTGGCAAATAAACGTACTTATTTTATCTGTGTGTGTGTGTGTGTGTGTGTGTGTGTGTGAGAGAGAGAGAGAGAGAGAGAGAGAGAGAGAGATTCACCATGGTCTTTGATCACGTGTTGGACTCGTGATCGACAGCTATTTCCTTCCCAGAAGAGAGCTCAGAGCTTATGAATATGACCGATCTTGGGTAATGCTGTGACCTTACACGCACACACACACACACCCAACTCCCCGCCCACGAGAGTTGGAGTAACGACTCGCAGCACAGCGATACTGAAATTATTTCAGCCCTGGGTGGGATTCGAACCCGGACCGGCGTAGTGGCGGCCGCGAACGCTACCACTGCACCATCGAGTCGTGTATATGTGTGTGTGTGTGTGTGTGTGTGTGTGTGTGTGTGTGTGTGTGTGTGTGTGTGTGTGTGTTTTCTGTACGTGCGAACTTGCGTGTGCCCGTATGTGTATACTGTGATTACTCTCCAAAGTTATAAAGGCAGCACTGCGTACTAAAGATATTTCCGAAACCTTTTCTTTGATCAATTTCGGGATTAAGTGGAGATGGATGGATGTGTAAATGTTACCTGTCAGGCAGACCACGCCCATGAGGGCGCTATCTGAGTTCGACACGTGACAAGTGTGATCGCTTTCGTCTATCCGTGTGTGAACTTCCTCAGGGTCTGATGTCTCCTCCAAGTATTTAAATAAGATCTATATAAGGAAAGATTTTTTTTTTAAGAATACCAACGTAAGATTCTTACGGTGGTATTCTTAAGAAAAAATATTTCCCTTCCAAGAATCTATATATGAGATTTATATAATGAAAAATTTATTCAAGGAAGGATTTTTTTAAGAATGCCACCGAAAGTCACTTGTGGTACTGTGGAGATAACTCAAGATTGTTTATGATTATAGAAACGCTGGTGAAGCATAGCTTGTATACTGTAATGACCATTGGAATGTAGGGTGGTCCTCCATTGTAGATGGTTGATTGATTCTGTGTCTGTAAAGGATTTCCCTTAGCTGGTTAATTTTTTTTTATCATCAAAAGAAAGTAGATAGAGCGAGTTTCGCAGCGAGCACTCACGAATTGGTGATTTTGTCTCGGTTTAGAAATTTTCTTTTGTTGTTTTTTGGAAAAATAACTAGGTGATAGGTAGCCGTTAAGATCAAAAGACTGATTCTTAATCGAACGTTAAAACGTTTACTTGCCAGGGCAAAAGTCTAGCACCTCTTGTTGTGTGGAATTTTCACGGAATTCCACGTAAAATTCCACACAATGAGGCGTAGACAGAAATACACACACACGCGCGCGCTTGTGCACATACAAATACAAGCACACTCGCACATGCACATACACGCACACGCACACACACACACACACACACACACACACACACACACACACACACACACACACACACACACACGCACATATGAGCACACGCACACATACACACGCACATATGCGCACACACACACCATACACACACACATACACACACACACACACACACACACACACACACACACACACACACACACACACACACACACACACACACACACACACACACACACACACACATACACAGAGTGAGAGAGAGAGGCTGCACTTAACGACAGCAGCCCAGTGACTGATGTGATAACGTTGCCTTGGAAACAGGTCGCCTGTGCTGCTAGTTCAGGCTGCTGCATAGAGGTCCATCGTGATGGCACGCTGTCACTGTAAATCACCGTCACGAGTGGGCAGCACTCTCGGGGTACTTGTTTATGTTCACTTCCGCTTTCCACGGACTTCCGGAGGTCAACGCGTCTCCTCCGAAGTCGGGCCCTGGCCGCCCTCCAAAGCACAGAGCTCTTGTGCTCCGTCAACCGACCTGCGTTGTTAGGGAAACTCGCTCTGTTGTATTTGGATCCGCGTTGGGGGCAGGTATCTAAAGGTGGCGTAGGTATCTGTAGGTAACGCAAGCATCGATAGATGGCGTTGAGCGTTTGATGGATGTTGGGGAGGAGGTACGCTGTGCAGTGGAGGAGTCTTGGGTTGCAAGGTGAGGTACCCTGGTTTTACCTGAAGAATGGTTTTGGATTTACGAAATTCCTTCGATCTGGTATTGCAAATTTCCATATGGTTAAGACGGAGGATTTGTTAAGTTAAGGGACGGGTCTGATGTGTTAAAACTGCCTCGGTTAATCATCACGTTATCTTATTGACATTACAAAGGATTACAAAGGCGGAGCATGCCGACAGGAGACCTTTTGATCCATATCTAGGTCGGATGCAAAAAAAAAAAAAAAAAAAAAAAAGAATTAACCTAGTTTGGCGCAAGATGGTTTCAGTTACCTGAAGGATGGCTCCCTCGCTAAAAAGTTTAACTTTACCCGTAAACACAATTCGAAAGACGTCAATGTCACAATGGGTTCTTTACATAGATCCCTGGGAACGAAGTAACGAAGGGTATAATAAATTCCTTCTCTGGCGAAGGGATAGAACATACAAAAACAAGGAAACTGAGAAGTGGGTACCCACTACACCCCTCCACCCTTACCACCACTGGAGGGAGTTCGCAGAAGGATGTCATGATATAAGACAGGCCTTCCCCCAACCCATCCACCTCATCACTGGCTGCCATGAGCGCTTACTTTTATCACTTGTCTCGAATGGTCCTCACGCACGCGCACGCGCGCGCGCGCGCACCCGCACGCAAGAAGCAAGCGCCAGTTCCTTCGAACAGTTCGAGCAAGCACACCTCGCAAACGATCAAGTTCCTTCGTACTTTGGAACGAAATCACGCGTTGTGCTTTCACCCCCCCCCCAAAAAAAAAATTGTATGAGTGTGGTGTCTCCGGGCGATTGTTTCAGTGACCATGCACGCAAAGATACACACATACATGCGAGTACACTCATGCACACATATATTCACGCATATTTATTCGTACACGAAATCGTACGTGCACACACGCGCGCAAACACACACACATACATTGATACACACACACACATACACATACACGCACGCACACACT
>NC_134803.1:56342119-56347119 GCF_046742065.1 Oratosquilla oratoria | reverse complement strand
TGTGTGTCCGTGTGTCCGTGTGTGTGTGTCCGTGTGTCCGTGTGTGTGTGTGTCCGTGTGTGTGTGTGTCCGTGTGTCCGTGTGTCCGTGTGTGTCCGTGTGCGTGGCCAGGTGGTCTCGAAAGCAAGACTTCCAGCTGGCGAAGAGACCCAATCAAACCGGTTATACCAGGTCAAACTGAACAAGATAACGAAGAGAAACCGCGTGTTGATAAGGAGAGGAGAGGGGCAGCTGTCAAGCCGTCGAAAGTGGAATCAGATTCGGGAAAGGTGGCGGGAAGGTCGAAAAACGCATGGCAGGGGGGGGGGAGATGGTGGTGTCGCCGTCGCCGTCGCCTCGTGGGCAGATGGTAGGGGCAGGGTCGGGAGCCAGCTGGATGTGGTTGGGTAGAGGGTGATGGCGGAGGGTACACAACCCCCCAAATCTCAGTTTAGCCCCGGGACTGACGAAGGAACGACTGCTGTTGCTCTCCACTGCATGGCGCCTCTCACCTATCATCAGCCTCCTGCACGCCTCCTCGCAGCCACCAGCACAGCCCCCTTTCCAAGAGTCGTCATACGGTCACAAACACAACGCGGAAAATCCTTAACAACGAACTGTTCACCTCGCTGACGTGACGAATGACCTGCTCGTATCAGGTCACAAAAGAAAGAACTTGTCAGTTTAGTCCGTGGAGCCCCACGTGGGCCCTTGTGGGTGCGGAGAAAGGACCCCTAGGAGCTGTAAGGACCCTCCGTTGGATAGCGCCCCTTGCTCACCCAGCACGAGGACCTTCCACGCTTCTTTTCGCACTTCGACGAGCCCCTCGAAGAACCTTCTCCTCTTGACAGCGCCCGGTCTCCCGAAGTTCCACCGGGTGGCTGGCGCTCGTCAAAGCTGAGGAACTCTTCGCGGGGTTTCGGGAAGGCTGATCAACTCCCGCGACATTTTCTGTTGATAGCTGCTAATACAAGCCAGTACTCCTTTGATAAGAAAACATAGAAAATAACAAAAAAAATAATAACTATAAGTGCTTGTTCCCATAGTTCTGTAAGAGGCCATGCCATAGGCCCATGATTTCTGCATGTTTTACGAAAACCGAACTGGATTCCCCCATACAGTGAAGCCCCCCAGTGTACGATGAACATTAACTTCGAATAGTAAACGAGTTGACGAACTCACCCACAACGGGATTACGACTGAACGAGACGAGCAAGACTAAGAGAGAAGAACGTAAGATTCGAGAGAAAGGAAGAGAGACGAGAGAGAAAAGAAGAAGAAGAGAGTGAGACATACGATAGAGAAGCTTTCGCGTGATAGAGAGACCGGAAGAGAGCGAGCGAAGAGAGGCAGAAGACGACGACGACGACGACAACTTCGACCAAGAGGAAGAGGAAGAGGAGGGTGGCTAAGAGCCCTCGTGTGCCATCTGGCGTCAAACCGACGGAACCAGAGAGTAAGTGTGCGGGAACGAGGGTCCCACGCGAACTGTAGGCTCAAGACCGAACGCCCACGCAAATACGGTTTTAAGGGGCATTTAGACGGTCGAACGGTTTGACAAACCCGGTTTGTCAAACAAGTGTTTGAAGTGATGTTTGACCCTGTGAATAGGGTATTTGGTCGTCAAACATGTTCGACAAACGTGTTTGACGACCAAATATCCCCATTCACACGGTCAAACATCACTTCAGACACTTGCCTGACAAACCGGGTTTGTCAAACTGTTCGACCGTGTAAATGGCCCTGTAGACATAGTCAGCCGCTATGCAGTGCTTATCATAGTGTGAGTTTGTATTAGTGTGCATATGTATGTATGTGTGTGTATGTGTGCGTTTGCGTGTGTTAGAGTATTTGTATGTACACGCAAGTGAGGTCGTGAGGGCCTATTCCAAGATAAGCGAAATGAAAGGCAAAGTTCCAATCACTAGTCAGTGTCCCCGTCCCAGCACATCATCAAAATTAGTCTGTCCATGTCCTACTTGTGGCCCCAATGACGTGTCCTCCTACGTAACCCTGAGGTCTTGTGGAGCCTAAATGTTTGTGCACATGTCGCCAGTGCATCTGGCAATTCGTGGCACCAATAAATCTAACAACTTGTGTCGCCCGTAAAATTGAAGACCTGTACCAAAATAATATATAGTACATAGAAAATCATACAAAGCTAAATGAAAACTCCCGACACTGATCTCTCCATTCCTTTCCGTGTACTTCTGAGCTTAGTTTTTATTTCCTTTGTCCATTTTCCAAGTTTCGCATTCGTAGATCATAGCTGGGGCTATGTGCAGATTGTAAACTTTACTAAATATTTTCCAGCTAATCGTAGAGACGAATACTCAGCAGACTTCATTTTGTATTTTAAGATTATAAAGAACTTGTCTCATTCTCGATATTTACCAGTCGATCTCAAACATGCGAGCCTTTGAAACAATTCCACGCATTAGTACTTTGAGTTTCTGCCAAAAATCTACGGTGTCAGCCATGTGTGACGCAGACTTGAGTAAACTTCGTTTAAAGTAAAGCGACAGTGCCAGATTTTTTTTGAATGACACTGTGCACATTTAGTACACTTTGCAACCTTGCCAATATGAATTGCATTTTTCAAGGATTGCGTGTAGGTCTTGAAGAAAATTTCATTTGCGTCTCTTGGGTAGCGAGCTGTTCGTGGCGAAGAACATCAGGAGATGGGTATTCTTGGGTCAAAGACAAGGTGCTGCTCGTCGTGAGGGCGAGAGGGATAGAGGTGTAGTTGCTTCTCACGTGATGCTACACCTCGTGAGGCCTCGGTGGGTGACGTGGGTTTTGCCGTAGATCTAAAGTACCCTCTGACCCTTTCCCTTCCTGTCCTTCTTCCCGTCTTTCCCGCTTTCCTTTTGTTTTCCTTCCTTTGGTGTTTGTTATCTGGAGTCTTGTGTTTGGGAGGGAGAACTGACTATTGATGATGTGTAAGTCTGGAGTATATCAGGCTTGTGTCATTTAGTGGACTAATGGCTTTTTGGAACCCAGGAAAGCGGATGGCGTTGTCGTCGTGTGCATTCAGGGGTCGAGTCCACGTCTTGGATCTTCTTCGAACTTGGATTTTTTTTAATAGATTTCAATTTCTTCAAACACACACACACACACACACACACACACACACACACACACACACACACACACACACACACACACACACACACACACACACACACACACACACACACACACGAGCGGCTCACTGGTGTAGTGGTTATGGTCTCAGTCCCTAACATGGTAGGTGCGAGATTGCGTTCGCTCACGGCTTGGAAGCTTCAGTACACTATAAGGAACACACACGCACGCACACACACACACACACACACACACACACACACACACACACACACACACACACACACATACATACATACATACATACATACATACAAGGAACATCCTAAGTGTAAGGGAGTTGTTCTCCCTGTTGTCTTTACCTCCCACGCAGGATTGCACTATCAATGGCTACTTATTCCCCAACCTTACCACTTCTATCCCACTTTGTTCTGGGAGTCTTGCTTGCATCGTCACTTCCTCTACTCTTATACGTTTTGCCTCGTCTCTTCTATCCCCATTCCTCTACTCTAATACGTATTGCCTCCTCTCTTCTATTCCCATTCCTTACCTCTACCTGCAGTCTCTTTCAGAGTCCACAAGCAGTTTCCTTTTGGATGTTATGTACATTGTCTTCCAGTGGTTTTTCAACATGTTGTCTGTGCCCTCCTAGTGGGTCATAAAGTCTTGCAAGTTGGGCTACAAACTGAAAACAAGTGGGATGTTTAGTAATTCTGTTCAGTATTAAATCGGTCCCCAAGACTGGTGTCACACTGTGCGGCGACGTCGAGTGCGGCCAGAAATGGGCAAGTTCAATTAGCTTAATAAAATCACCTGTCGACAGTAACCAGAACTTGGTATAACGACCACAATCTCCCCCGTGTCATAACCTTTGTAGTCTAATGACTCATTAAGGAGACTTTGTTGTCGCTAACAACTCTAGCGCCGGACAATGTGACACTGCCTAAGAGACGAAGGAACAGCACTACATAAGGACGGAATGCTTGTTCGTGAAGAAACCCTGGTTTTAACCCTTCGCCCTCCATTCATTCCCTCCACACACCTTTGCCTTTTCCACCACGTCTTGTTCCAATTGTTCACTGTTTATATTCTTCTAACCTCGCCTTCTCATCTCCGCGTTGCCAAAACCTGTTGATTGTAATGAGATCCCACACCTCAGAGATTCCTTCCCTCTCTCCAGTTTCATTATCCTTTTACAGCCAACTCGCCACGATTACCACACTTTACTTGCACGTAACAAACACTACCTCACCCGTACACGTTTCTGCACACTTTGATGCTTTCAATACACACAAACATACACACAGGGACCATTGACGGGTACCTGTTTGTATGTGGTCGTCCCGCAAGATGGACAGTAAAGGTGCCCCGAAGTTCAGAACCCGTCAACCCCCGCACCTCCATTAGGAAGTGGAACCCTGAGAGGCTGACACTTGGTCTCCGGACTAGGCCCGAGATCTCTTTATCTCAGCTTAAGCTCTTTTTCACACGTGGACAGCTGACAACATACAGCTGCTCTCCTTCACCTCAACTTTAGGCTCATGGCATAGAAAAAAAAAATCCCCACACTGCTACAACACAGACGACCATAGTCCATTTATTTTTCATTTTATTTTATTTGTTTATTTTTTTACGGAGAGATCTGTGGGAGGTTTAGAGGATCGTTGCCAGCCACTGTGGGACCACGGGGTTTACATTTAGTGAAACTCGTGGCAACGATTGATTGATACACACACGCACACACACACACACACACACACACACACACACACACACACACACACACACACACACACACACACACACACACGATACACATACAAGTACACACGCACGAAACCAATCATGATCGATTACTTTTGTGTAGGTGTGTATTAAAGTATGTTTTAGTGTGTGCCTTGTGTGTGTGTGTGTGTGTGTGTGTGTGTGTGTGT
>NC_134803.1:56329619-56337119 GCF_046742065.1 Oratosquilla oratoria | reverse complement strand
TGTTTCCACAGACAAGAGAAATTACGGGATATTTCACCAAGCACGCAGATCTTTGAGTTCTGAAATACAGTAATGGTCATTGCAGCTGCGACTTTTGTTTGTGCTGTAGTTTTTGTAATTGAGTTGTGAACCTTGAACCCAAAGAAATAATTTTTGAGGAAATTTTGAGTTCGAGCTCTGCTCGGTCAAGTCTCGTGTTTTGGTCTCGTACGAGATCGAGACACAGGTAGTCTGTCTATCTTGATCTCGTAGTGTATTTGTGGCAGGCCTCTCGAGGACGTGGACTCGAGATCCCGGTTGCTCTCATGTACGGTGGACTTTTTACCACCCCTCGGTGCCCCCACCCACCCAGACCAACCCCCGAACCCCACAAGAACACACAGACAACAAAGCACATATCTTGTGTGCTCGGTTTCTAAATGTGTTTACTTTTACACTCTCCAGACCTTGCACGATCGTTTTTTTTTTTTTTTTTATCTGCATTTTGTGTCTTTCTTCGACTCTCCGGCCTTCCAGTGCATGTGGGCTGGATGAGGTCACTGTTGACCTTTGCTGTCTGACCTCAGCTCAAGCATCTCAGGGGACTGCTTGCTCTTGGGTGACAGGGACAGACAGACAGACAGGCAGAGAGTTCAACTGTTATCTGTTTTCTCCCGTGACTTTTTTTTATTTGCTTTATCGAGAAAGAATTCCTGGAGGGATAAGCAATAAGACGCCTCTAATGCCACTCCTTGTTTCTCCAAAGTCCCAAACCTAGAGTCACGTGGAACTAAATTAATATTGACTGACAGTAGCCGTATTGTCAATAATTTTTACATTAACATGTATCATTCTTAGAAATCCACCAGTAATCAACGACATACGGCCACTATCTTTAACAATCTTGAACATAACCAAGTAGCTCATTGCATCAAACTCAACGACGGAGCGATTTTCGTAACAAAATGCAGACATGAATATGAAGAAAAAATAGACCATTTTTGAGTTGCTTAGAGGAAGACTTAAGACTGACTACTGGTCTCCAAGGGACCTCATTCACGATACGATCTGATCTTGAGACCACCTGACAGATCTGGTCGGATCCGACCAGATTGGATCGTGTATGGATTGATTTTGCTTTGTCCGACTGACATACACGTCGTTGTGAATACTGCTCCATATTCATATTGTACCCAGCTATTACTAAACGACCCTTCCAAATATTGGCTACTGCAAAGGGAAACAACGACTATTCCCTATAGCAATTAGGCTTCCTATTAATATTTCATGCTTTGATTGATTCATTTATCGCCGAGTTTATTGTCCTTGGATGTGTACTATATCTTAAGGGTGAAAGTGTGCCTCTTCAACGCAGGTTAACGTCCTTACCTTGACCCGTACTGGAAAGAAAGTGATTACATCATCGATGACGTCACGTGGGCATAGACAATCGTGACGTCATGTCGCCACATTCAAGACATACTTATTTGGTTTCGGGCTGCCAACCTGTGCGTCTTGTAGTGAAGCCCCCATTTTTTTTTTTTTTTTTCTTCTTAAGAGGCCTTGAGCCTTCAGCTGCATTAAATTGTTTGCAATGCTTTCGCCAGTACGTTCCCTTTGAACAAGCACGTTCTCTGTGATGCATTAGTCTTTTTCAACAGGTTTGCTTGCATTGGCTGCGTGACGTTGAATTGAATATGTTTCTCTGGCGCAACTGGCTGCCTGTGTGTGTCTGCTTTCTGAGCTTCATACTGACTCACGAATGGGATTATGTAGTTGCACTTTACAGCATCATAGCTGTAATTGTGTCATTTTCTCCCAAATGCGTGTTGTGTATTGGACGTGTGTGCACACGAATTTATTGTGGATTTCTATCAATATCGAGTTGTGTTTGTGAATATGAAATACCACAATATACACGAATTTAGATGACGATGATCTTTAGCAATTTTGGTGTAGAAACTTCCTTATATATATATATATATATGTATATATATTGTTTCTGGCTGTCGCTGGGTGATTTTATTAACCCCCAGGGATCACGTTATTACGTGTAAGAGTGTCATGGTTAATCCTGCCCCGACTTTCATGTGACATATTCCCACGTAAAAGATTAATTTCTCAGATGGTCATCGGTAAGGACGCAAACAACCGTCGATTTCTTTGTCACCAACATGACCTCAACTTTGCCTTGAACCTTAACTTACACACACACACACACACACACACACACACACACACACACACACACACACACACACACACACACACACACACACACACACACACACACACACACACACACACACACACGCACACACACACCTCTCCACTTCCTCCTCCTCTCCTCTCCTTCGCTTCTCCTCCCCTCCTACTACTCCCCCTCCTCCTCCTCCTCCGCTTCCTCTTCCTCTTCCCACACCTGCTCCTGTCTCCCTCTTCACTCCTTCTAACCTTCCTTCCTACACCTCCCCCCTCTTCCTCCTCCTCCTCCTCCTCCTTTTCCCTTTCCTCTTCCTACTCGAGTTTCTTTTACGACAATCATTCACTGCCCTCTTTTCCCTTCTCTCTTTACTTAACGTTCCTGTGGCACTTGCGACCACAAAACCCGCGGACTCCCTGCCGACGTGCATTGTGGCACTTTTTTCCCCCTTTAGCCTCGATGTCTGGCTGGCGCCGGGCGAATTCAGTCCTCTCCTTGGTGGTGAGGCGGGTCAAAACACATCTGTAGTACACCCGGCATCTTTCTCTTATTGTCCTCTTTCAAAGAGCCTTCCTTCCTTTCTTCCTTCCTTCCTTCCTTCCTTCCTTCCTTCCTTCCTTCCTCCCTTCCTTCGCCAAACTCCCCCATTGTCTCCGATCTCATATTCTTGCCAAAGAATTCTTTCTCCTATTTCTCCTATTCTCCCTGTTCCTCCTCCCATCCCTTCCCTTTTCCTTCCTCCTTTCCTTCCCCAAACTCCCCGTTGTCTCCGATCTCATATTCTTGCCAAAGACCTCTTTCTCATATTTCTCGTATTTTGCCTGTTCCTCCTCCCATCCCTCCCCTTTATGCCTCTCCCGGATGCCTGCTCTCGACTCACTTCGTCCCCTGTTCGTATTTTTCGCAAAACTGGACTGGGATGCTTGTTTTTGCGTGCGGACGTGTTTGGTCATCCGGGTCCAGTTAATGGCTTACTCTGGCCTGGTTTCCGAATATTTAGTTGTTCATTACGACCGAAGGAGAGACCGTGGCCTCCGACATTCATTCGTACAGTGGAGCCGTTCGACGTCGCCTCCCCGGAGACTCTGTCTAGGTTCCTGACCACTGGTCATGGCTTAGAGGGTTTCATCGGGGTTTCTTCGGGGATCCTCCGGGTTGGGGAGGTGGACGGGAGGGAGAAAGGGGACTCTTCGGGTTTTCTCTTTCTCTTCGTTGTGCAGTAGTGTACCCTCAGTCTCCTGAGACCCATTCCCCTACTCTGTCTTTCTCTCCCTTCCACTGCCGTACATGACCACATGGACATACACACGCACACACACACACACACACACACACACACACACACACATAAAAACAAACGGAAAGAAGAAAAGTTTTGGTAATGAAGAAGGCAGGCAGGCAGGCTGGCGGGCCGAGAGGGGACATTCCGGAAGGTGGGAATGGAGAAAGGCGGGCAAGGAGGCGAGGAGGCGAGGAGGCGACCGTGTGTCGGCTCATTGCACTCCCACATCTCTGTCATTTCCAAAGGCGCGCATCAATTTACATCTGGCGTGCATGTATATATAGATATAGTACATGCATATAGATAAGTTTATATATACACTCAGACTATTCATGTATACTGTTCATATGTGTGTGTATGTATTTAGGTTAATTGATTTGTGTTTGTGCGTGTTTGCGCGTCGACGTTCTGTGTGTGGGTGTATGCATGTGTATAACGTGTGTGTATGTGTGTACATGCATATGTGTGTGTGTCTGTGTGTATGTATGTGTGTATAACGTGTGTATATACACATACGTCTACATGTGTATGTATTTGTATGTATGTACACGTGTGTATGTGTCTGTGAGAGAGGGAAAGAGAGAGAGCGAGAGAGAGAGAGAGAGAGTGCAGAAAACTTTGCAAGCAGCCAGTCACACACTGCAGCAACACAAATATATGCACATGCATCGATACTTAGCAGAGCTCATTGTCTTCTATTCTTATGCATCTGGACGTTTATCACGTAGTATCAAAGAGGTCTTGTGGACATCCTAACGACCAGGTGGCCTTGGACCCCTCCCGGGGCAGGATACAGGACCTCCCTGGGCCTAGGAGGGATGGGAAATCCATAACACCACCATAACACCCCCCACCCCCACCCCTACACACACACACACACACACACACACACACTCACACACACGGCTCGGTGGCGCGGTTGGTAGAGTCCAAGCTATCACTACGGCGGTCCGGGTTCGAATCCTGCCCAGGGCTGAAAATAATCACAGTATCGCTGCGCTTCGAGTCGTTACTCCAACTCTCGTGGGCGGGGAGTTGGGTGTGTGTGTGCGTGTGTAAGGTCACAGCATTACCCATAGATCGGTCATACGAGCTCTGAGCTCTCTTCCGGAAGGGAAACAGCTGTCGATCACGAGTCCAACACGTGATCCAAAGACCAAGGTGAATCACACACACACACACACACACACACACACACACACACACACACACACACACACACACACATACAAAAGTTGTAAGACTTGATCTTAGCAGATCTTGTTATCACGAAATTTTCTAAACTCATTCATGGCCAAAGTTGCTAAACTGAATGAAATCGTCTGGTAGTTAGCTAAACTGAAATATATGAAGTTACACCACAGAGATCGACAGCACACCTACTATACATCTTTACGCTCATAGTACTCGTAAGCGGGAAAAAAAATCTTCTAACGTTTGTTTAGATAGAATTGTTAAAGAAGTTGGACATGGCACAGATAGATTAAGAGGCATCCTGTACCTTTATCGTGGCCGACAGGAGGACAAAAGCTTCGAAGAACACCGCCATTTTGAAGGGAGGTTCGAGAAATCTGCCCCGTTTCTTTCCGTGCATGATAATGAGGCCATAGGTCACGTGACCGTCTGTCTGTCTCGTTTCTCATGCCAGCTCCAAATGCATTCTGGTCACGTATACTGATTGTATACTGTCACACGGTTACGGTCGTTCCCGTATATTTACGACAATTGGCGTTCTCGTCTTGTAATAGGCACGGCTATGCCATCTACCTTAGAGGGGGTTCACACGGTCTAAGTTCGTCGAACGCGGTTCGACAGACACGTGTTTAAAGTGATGTGTGAACGTGTGAACGGGGTATTTGAGGTTTAAACAACGTGTTCGACAACCAAATACCCCGTTCACACGTCACTTTAAACACGTGTCTGTCCAACCGCGTTCGACGAACCGACCGTGTAAAACCCCCTCCCACACGACAGGCACGTGATTGTCGTCGTGCATAGTTTTGTATGCACAAGTTTCCTAGTTTTCTCTTCTCATGTGAAGGAGGAAACTGTAGGAATGGTACCAAGCTTGTCAAACAATATGGAGTCTAGACCATAACGCGTGGCAGACACGTGTCACACGTGCAAAACGAGCAGGTGCTCAGGCACCACGGAGGTCATCCTCAAGGACATCTGTTCCTGAAATTCGCTGAGTTATATTATTCACCTTTATTTTGATAAAACAGTCATAGTTTACCCACCCCCACCCCGTACCCACCGGCACCCACCCACCCACCCCATGTCCCCGACCCAGCCTCCTCCATGCTCAAAATGACAGGTTTTTGACAGTTCCATCTGTGTATTTGGAGAAATTATTATAATCAGTGAAATTTTTAGATTAGTATGACTGCGGAAAGGCTGCGATTTCTGCGAGAAATTATGAATCTCAGATAAATCATGTATTCAGTCATAAAACACCTTACTCCTTCAATACACCCTCAGAAGGCGAATCATGCTTAGTGAGTTCTATATTGATATAACGCCGTTGATAGATAAACACATTATAACGTTTTGTATGTAGATGCATTGCATGGAGACAAGTCCACACCAGGTATAGCATTTTAGAGTATGCATCTCCTTGCACCGTGCCATGCATGCAGTAATGTGCTCGGTACTGGGTCGCCACTAGAAAAACCACCGGAAGCGAGTGAACGTTTTCATCACAATCTGGTCGCCGGCGCCATCGTTAGCCTACCGGCTGCTCTAGAATGTGCATCTCTCTCGATGTCCCCTTAATGTTCATGTACCTTAACATTTCAGAAAGCGAAGTGTCACTAGTGTGTGTTTGTGACCATATAGTATGTTTTCGAAATGTGTGTGTATGTTTGTGTGTGTGTGTTTACCGTGCGTGCGGGACTGTGCGCGCGCGTGTGTGTTCGTACGTGCGTTGAGTCACAACTGTGGGGGTGATGTCATCGCTAGAATCGGAGGGGTTATGAATGTGTTTATGGCTTAGCGAGGCACACCTCATATCCAGGAATATGTCCAGCACACAGCCTCATCAGATTACGAAATCGTAGTTAGAGTCTCGCGTTTGAATTAATTCGAGGCATTGGGCGTGTACAGGAGTATGTTATCGTACATGTGGCAGGTCGCTTCCAAACGGTCGGACGACTTGGGAGGCGATTCAAATATATGACTGAAAGTGCTACCACGGGGATAATGATATTTTGTCCTGATGTTCGCATACATTTCGCAAGTCCTTCTATTTATTGTGTTCGTAACTTATTGAGATTCAAAGCCAAGGCTAACTGGGTCCCAGGATGCCGCTCCCAAATCCCGCTGGTCACTCGAGCCTCGGGAGTCCATTGACGTCATCTACCGGTGTGTGACTATGACGAAGAAATGACGTCAGACCAGCAAGTCCCCCCTTGGGTTTCTTCTTGCGTTCTTCGTCATCCTTTCGGCCTTGCTCTTTCGATTATTAACTTCATATGTTCTTCGTTTAACTTACTCATACACATGTACACACACACACACACACACACACACACACACACACACACACACCTCGTGGCGCAGTGATTAGAGTTCCCGGCCGCCACTACGGCGGTCCGGGTTCGAATTCCGCCCAGGGCTGAAATAATTTCAGTATCGCTGCGCTGCGAGTCGTTACTCCAACTCTCGTGGGCGGGGAGTTGGGTGTGTGTGTGCGTGTAAGGTCACAGTATTACCCATAGATCGGTCATATATGAGCTCTGAGCTCTCTTCCGAGTGGGAAATAGCTGTCGATCACGAGTCCAACTCGTGGTCCAAGGCCATGGTAGTGAATCACACATGCACGGGAATATTGTGCTCTCATGCACATATATGCGAGCGCAGGCGCGCACGCACACACACACACACACACACACACACACACACACACACACACACACACACACACACACACACACACACACACACACACAATGAGGGGAGAGAGAGAAAGAGAAAGACAGGTAAGGTCAGTTGAATGAAATGTGTCAGCCTACATTCATCATATTTTTGTGTGTGG
>NC_134803.1:56314619-56327119 GCF_046742065.1 Oratosquilla oratoria | reverse complement strand
GTTATAATCATTCGTCCAACCCTTCCCCATTGCCCTGCACGGTAAAAATGCATAAATATATATATATTTCCCTAGTCATCAAAATAACCTAATCTATGATGGCATGATGCAGCACAAATCCTTTGGGTGGTGAAGGAAGACCCCTAGGTCAAATAAAACCGCATAGTTGCAGCTAGAATAAATACAAAAAAGAGCACCTCTGAGCCGAATGAAATGGCCTGACAGCAGCCTGAAGCAAGCGCACGTAACACATCGATACAAAAATCACGTAACCTGTAGAAACGCTTTCACTAAATCCACGAAAGCAGATCACCCGCGTCGCTCTACCAGCTCCATCACACCCCGGCCGCGCTTTAATCACATTAATGTATCGAGGCACGCCAATGGATCTGTTGGTCATCAGTGTGGGTGTAAGTGTGCACACGTCTCTCCCGGGCGTTTCTGTCCGTGGCTCTTCTCTCTCATCCCCCGTCCTTCCTCCTCGCTCACACTCACTCTTGCACTTGTTCGTCCGTTGAGTATCTACTCGTTCCAATAAGGTGCACAAACACCCACACCCACATGAGCACACTTGCACGCAAGGTCTCCGTCTCTCTCTCTCTCTCTCTCTCTCTCTCTCTCTCTCTCTCTCTCTCTCTCTCTCTCTCTCTCTCTCTCTCTCTCTCTCTCTCTCTCTCTCTATCTATCTATCTCTCTATCTATCTCTCTCTCTCTCTTTCTCTCTCTCTCTATCTCTCTCTCTCCGTCTCCCTCTCCCTCTCCCCTTTTCACACACAAACGTCTCTCTCTCTCTCTCTCTCTCTCCCTGTCCCTCTCCCTCTCCCTCTACCTCTCCCTCTCACCTTTGGACATACAAACGTGTGTATGAGTGAGGGTTCAGTTATGCACGTGAAGGAGACAAAGAAGACAGGTGATAATGTGCAAATAGACCCAATTATGCTTATCTAAAGGACGAGGTTATGTGCCGTAGTGACAAGTGCAGGAGCACCTTGGCTCCAAGTCTAAGGAATGTGACGACACAGGATGCGAAGGAGCGGCGAGTCTTATGCAGACTCTGATGTTACAAGCCGGTGTAAACGATATTGGACTTATGATTTGAGATGGTGAAGAACGGCTGTATGCGAAATGCTTGCACCTGTCCATGTGCTTCTCCTTCCTCAGAGTACTGTATACCATTTCCTTTTATCGTGTTTTATATATATATATATATATATATATATATATATATATATATATATATATATATATATATATATATGTATATATATATATATATATATATATCCGCGTCACTCTCCGTCTCCCCCTCCCGTCCCCCTCCCCCTCCCCCTCCACTTCCTCTTCATTCCTTACCTAACCGAAGTGACCTTCCCTTTGCTTGAGGAGCCGCCAGTTGCCCTGGTTCGGGTACCCACTCTCTCTCTTCCCTTCTCCGCCTCCCCCCCCCCCTCTCTCACTCTCACCTGTTCGCCCCCTCTCCCCCCTCCCCTTCCCATCTTCTTCCGTCTAACCATTTTACTTCCTTCGAAGTAACCCTCACTTCGACTCCTTTGATCAGCCCCTTTTCCTCCTCCTGCCTTAGGCGTCGAGTTCTTGCCAATTTCTCTATCGATCTCTTACCTCGCCGTCCCTTCTTGTCTCCTCTACTCTATCTCTCTCTCTCTCTCTCTCTCTCTCTCTCTCTCTCTCTCTCTCTCTCTCTCTCTCTCTCTCTCTCTCTCTCTCTCTCTCTCTCTCTCTCTCTCTCTCTCTCTCTCTCTTATCAGCTCCCTCGCTCCTTCTGTCAACGGGTCTACGTTGGGGGGGTCTTGTTGGTAGGTCTGTTCCTGTCTCCCTCGTCTCGTTTCGTCTCACCGTCCACCTCAGCAGTCTCTCTTTCTCTCTCTCTCTCTCTCTCTCTCTCTCTCTCTCTCTCTCTCTCTCTCTCTCTCCCCTCTCCTTTCAACCACTCTTCCTTATATTCTGTGCAATCATTCACTCACCCGATCTAATCTCTTATCTACATATCTTCAACTCACTCCATGATTATATTCGTATCTGTTTTTCTTTTCTTTCCTCTTCACCACAACCGTCGTTTTACCCACCCTTCTCTCTAACATTTCCATGCCCCTCTTTCCTGCTCTCCCTTCTATTGTTCAGATTCCTTTCTTCCCTTTGCGTGCCGCCAGGTTCATCATCTTGGCACCATACGCCCGTCTGAGCACAGAGTTCACGGGATCACGGCACCATTTCCCTTACGGTGCCTCCTCGTCCCCTGGCACCCCCATGGCACCACGGCGACTTGGCGCGGCCCGCCTCCCATACCCCCTCCATTGTCCCCATTCACGTCATCAAGCCACTTCTTCGTCCGCTGCCATTGATACAATTTTCGCAGCAGCTGCTTTTCTTTGAGTTATCGCGACTGCCTTCGTTTTTCTTACCACCGGACTTACTCTAGAAATCGGTACCATTTCCACTCCATCACCCCGTGACACTATCAGCACTGCAGGCGCTGATACGACAGTCGAGGATTCGTACTATCAGTTTGCTCCTGACATGCCCATTACCACTTCGTCAGCAGTAAGGTCGAGTTTTCGTATTGTTGACCTTCGTTGACTCAACCCTTTCGACCTGAAACCCTTTCTCTTGTTGTCACTGCTCGGCTCGCCTTCAGTCACAACCAGACTCATTGCAGCCCATTGCCATCAATGCACCATGTTAGCCAGGGACCACCTCGTGAGCTTCTCCTACACACACACAACCACTGTTGCCAACGAGGTCCTCGTTCCCAATGCTCAAAGGACATCGAGGACGAACACCTTGTGACCAGTTGCACACTCTCAGTCACACTTCCATTCCACCTCCTTCTCTTGCAAACTGCAGCTCAGGTTTCATGTTTCAGCCAAGGTTTCAGCATCCCGTGATGCCACAACCATTAATTATTGGTCTTTCCTTCTCATCGTCGGTCTAAGCTTTTCTACCAGTCTCACACACCCGCCTTTCCTTCCACACCCCCATGTTGCAGTCACTCAAACCATCCCGTTCACACTACCCCGACATTACCAAGTACACAACAACAACAGCCACACCACTTATTACGTTCCCTCTTTGCCTTTTATTACTAGGTCACCCCTACATGGTGCCAACCCTCTCCCCCTGTCTTCAGTATCATTGAATCCGCTTGCATGATCCTTATCTTCGTATCACCATTGCTCTATCACCACGGATCCTGTCATAATACCCATCCTCTCCTCCCCTCTTACTCTGCACCATCAATACTGTCACCACTAACACACATCACCAGTAATAACACCAACACCATTACTGCCATTGATACTATAACCATAGGCACAACTGTTATCACAAAAAAAAAAATCAAAACCTATTTGCACCCCATAACTACTATACTATCTACTGTCACAATTATCCCTATGATCATCGCAACCAACACTTGTCATCAAACCCCAAGAAGAACCTCTTTCTCCTTTTCCACCTCCTACTCTTCCTTTTCCTCCTCCTCCTCCTCCTCCTTCCCCTCCTCCTCCTCCTCCAGCTTGCGGTGTGCCCTCCCTCAGTCCCTCTCCAGCACAGCAGTGTCGGGTCCAGTTTGGCTGTAACCCCGTGAGTGTACGGATGTGTACGCGCCAGTGTACACGTAACGCCGGCGCACACACACACACGCACGCGCTCACACAACCACCCCCGTTCATGAAGAAGTGAAGTGACAGGCCCATCGAAGGGCGAGGTGGTGGAGGGAGAGAGAGAGAGAAAGAGGAATGAAGGGAGAAGGAGGAAGATGATTGAACGCGTTGAGGCAACATTAGAACGCGAAAGAAGATGTTGTATCAGTGATAAGAGGAGAGACCAGAGCGCTCACGATAACATAACGAGTTAGTAAGCTTGGAAAAAAGACAGGAAATTGCTCCCACAGTGGGATTACTATTACACGGGAAAGGGAAACACGCTCGTTGTAACAGTCGTTGTGGGAGTGTTAAAGTGTGTGTGTTCGTGCGTACGTGCTCGAGTCGTTAAGGCAGCAGTTCAAGGGCGGATACATACACATACACACACACACACACCGGCTGACGGTATACTTCACCCATTGCACATGCGTTGGGGTAAAAGTCTTACAACCCCACAGACAAGACTTCCAAGGATAATATTTGTTTCTTAAAGAATTCCTGGTCCTGACTTTGCCCGCCGACAAGGCGCAAGACGTCCCCGAGAAAGGTGGCAACCACGGCTGACCAGGTCCGTAAGCCCAGCAGTGCACCACACGCTTATCCACACACCTACACGAATGTCATCGTGACACAGTCGCCTTTTAAGTCACTGTGTGCACTGTGCCTGAGCTGCAGTGCCCCAGTGTGTTAGTTACGACCTCTGATGAAAGCTTAGGTCAACAGTGACCCGAACCAGCGACCCCACCTAGTTTAGTCAGGTCGCCGTGGATTGGAGATCCATTGACAGCGATCAAATCAAACGCTTACCTATCAAAACTGTTCGATATTTTGTTTGCCTCGCGGCTGACAAGAGTCATGGAGGAACAACAAGCTCAAGCATACATCCAGGTGTGCAAGTCTTGAAATTGTGCTTTTCGACATCCGTCCCGTAACAAGGGGAAGTGCCTATTGGTGCCCCGTTAAGAAACACAACAACCAACATGGATAGAAAACGAAGGCAAGTTTGTGGTTTTGTTTTTTCGTTTTGTTAAAGTATATAACGTTCTTATATCGACTTATTATGTCACTGTCACTGTTACAGAAGAAACAAATGTTCTCTTGATACTGACTTGTATACATGTACCGTCGTATATTCAAACGAATTTATTCGTCTGAATGTCTACTCATGTTCAGTCTGAGGACTGAGAATTAGTTGTTATCGGTTCGTATGCTTTATGATGATGAATATGAGGCGATTTAATTCAGTCATATTTAGTTTATCTCTCACGTGGCAATGATCTCAGTTGCATCACAGTCAGCATAACGCTGATGTACAAAGATTCTGTCTTATATCCACCGCGAAATTTACATACAATACAGTTTAGATGAAAATTTGGTGTTGGTAAGAAGAGCAAAGAGGAACGTGAAACTAAATACAGTGAAAAAGAAAGAACGTTGTGTGTGTGTGTGTGTGTGTGTGTGTGTGTGTGTGTGTGTGTGTGTGTGTGTGTGTGTGTGTGTGTGTGTGTGTGTGTGTGTGTGTGTGTGTGTGTGCGTGTTTGTGTTTGTGTTTGTGTGTGGAGACAAAAGAGGGGAGAACAGATATGAAGATAATTGTGAAAAACAGAAACATGGCAAAGGGATATAATCAACACCGATAAGAGGAGAGAGAGAAGAGAAGAGAAGAGAAGAGAGAGAGAATTAAGGTCGATGAGAGAGGAGGAAAGTGCCCGATAACACTCCGCCAAGGCAAGTGGTGAGACGATGTGGCTAACAGGTGGACTTATATGGAAATACAGGTGGAGGGAGTTGGTACGAGGAAGGATGGGGACGGAGGGGAGGGAAGAGAGAGAGAGAGAGAGAGAGAGAGAAACAGGATACGAAGCGTTGAAGTTGTTGGAAAACGAGGAACGATGGCAACGGGGGAGAGAAGAGGAGCTGAGAGAGATAAAGAGTGAGAAAATTATGATAAGTATGCTTAGAGAAATAAAAACAAAAATTAGGAAAAAGAGGTAAATTAAATAATAGTCTGGTGCGGCGGAGAAGACAGAAACGAGGTGGAGGAAAAGAAGGGAGGAGGTGAGGCTATAGGAAGGAATCCAACGCTAAAGGAAGGAAATGTGGGGAAAGAGGAGAAAGGAAAGGGAGAGAGAGGGAGAACGGGCGAAGGAAAGGACGCGAATGAAAAAGGAAGTGGATGACAGAAACAAGGAAGTGGAACGGTGACAGGAAGGAGGGGAAGACGAGGGGGCGTGGGAGGAGAGGAGAGGGAGTCCGTCATGCAGCAGGTGGAGCGAGCCAGGGAGCCAGCCAGCCAGGGAGAGAGAGAGGAGTTGCGCCCCGCTGAGAAAAGAGGGAGGGACGGAGGGAGGGAAGATATCTACCTCTCACTTTGTCTCTCTTTCTATCTCTATATCTCTCTCCCTCTATATCTCTCTATCTCTCTATATACAGTATATCTCCCTTTGTCTCTTTCTCACCTATCTCTATCTCTCTCCCTCTCCCTCTCTCCCTCCGTGTCTCTCCCTCTCTCTCCCTCTCTCTCCCTCTCTCCCTCCCTCTCTCCCCTCTCTCTCTCCCCCTCTCTCTCTCTCTCTCTGTCTGTCTCTCTGTCTCTTCCAGTCTATCTGTCTCTGTCTCTCTCTCTTTCTCTCTCTCTTTTTCTCTTTCTCTATCTCTTTCTCTCTCCCTCCCTCTCTCCCTCATCCCCTCTCTCTCCCTCATCCCCTCCCTCTCCCCCTCTCTCCCTCTCTCTCCCCCTCTCCCCCTCTCTCTCCCTCTCTTTCTCTCTCTTTTCTCTCTCTCTCTCGCTCTCGTGGCTGTTATCATGTTGTTTTTCTGTCGCTTTTCATCATTCTACATAATCTCTGTGGTCAACCCCGCTAGGTGCTTTGCAACAAGTGCGGTGGGGTGGAAATCTCCCTGGGAGCTCGCCACAGAAGCTTTGCCGTCTCCAGAACGAAAGGGAAAGTGCTCGAGAGACAAGGGGGGAGGACGTCGGAGAGGAGCAGAGGACGACGGGTAGGAAGACGATGACACATTCGCGCCACGTAATCGTAATCGGGAACGAGAAAGGAAACGATGATCTTGGTGGAGACGCGACGAAAGAGGAGGAGGACGCGGAAGGGGGGACGGATAGGGCCTCGAGTGTGACATTCGAGACGTGCAGATGTGGTGAAGGGGGTGCCTCTGGCAGAGGTGAGGAGGCACGGGAAGGCGTCGCCGTGGTTTTGAGTCGAGGAGGACGTGAGGAGGACTGGAGAAGAGGGAGGGGGAATAAAGGAGGACGAGAAGAGGAATGTGGGAGCGAAAGAGAGGAGGAGAGAGGTCACACAACGTGAAGGACAAATGTAGTGGAGAATGGGAGTGAGTGAAGAAGGAAAATGGAGTTGGGAGGAGGAATGGGACGAGAAGAAGAAGAAAGAGTAAGGAGGGCGAGGATAGAGGAGTACGTAGAGAGGGAAGAGGTGTGGGAGAAGAAAGAGGAGGAAGGGGAGAGGGAGAAGGTAACGAGAAAGAGGAATAGGCAGAGAGATAAGGAGACAAAAACCCAATCCGGATGAAAAAAAGAGAAAATACGAGAATGAATGCCCAGGAGAGGAGGAGGAGCTGCTGATGAAAGAAGAGGAGTGAGGAGGAGGAGGAGGAGGAGGAGGAGGAGGAGGAGGGGGTGGAAGAGGAGGGTAAGGAGGAGGAGGAGGAGGACGCACAGGGCATAGCCTAAGAGGAGGCCGCCCACAGCTACAAGGTCAAGGGAGGGGGAGGGGGAGGGGGAGGGGGGAAACTCTTCAGTCCTCTCGGCGCTTCCTTTTGCCCGCCCATCCTCCTTCCCTCCCTACCTCCTCCTCCTCCTCCTCCTCCTCCTCCTCCTCCTCCTCCTCTTCCTCCTCCTCTTCCTCCTCCTCGTCCTCCTCCTCGTCCTCCTCCTCGTCCTCCTCCTCTTCCTCCTCCTCTTCCTTCTCCTCCTCCTCCTCCTCCTCCTCCTCTTCCTCCTCCTCCTCCTCCTCCTCCTCCTCCTCCTCCTCCTACTCCCTCCCCTCTTCCACTCCCATTTACTTCCTCACTCCTCAGTTTCTTCCTTCATTGTATTCCCGTCCACTTCTTGCACCGGCTCTCTCTCCCTGCGTGTTCTGTATTGTTACTCCTTCCTCCCCCCCCCCTTCCTTCCGGGGTGAGAGGGGGGGCCGTAATGCCGACTCTTGTCTTTGTTCTGGTTGCCGTGAGCCAATTTTATTAAGCCCCTGGGATAGTGAAAGTGTGAAGCCTGTGTCAACTTATCCCATCACAGGCGGCTCGTGTGTTTGTTTTGGTAGCCGCCACGCGATTTTATTCAACCGATGGACGCCCCGTCCGTAGGACGAGAGTCGACGTCATGCGTTTCCTTACTCCCTAACGTTGAGACTTCTTTCTTCTTTTGTTCCTATGTTTGTTTCTCTCCCTCTTCCCTTCCTTAGCCTTTTCTTTTTCTTTCTTGTCCTCAGTCTTGCTTGATTTATCTCTACCTATCCTCTTTCCCCTTCTTCCCATTTTCTTTCAACGCTCAGTGCTCTTAATTTCTTTCACCCTTCCTTCCTTCCTTGGGGCTCCATCTCCTTCTCCTGTTCATCTTCTTGGTGCGCTTTCTTCTCAATGGAGCCTTTATCTTCGTTGCCTACGGCTCTCTCTCTTCCTCTTCCTTCGCCACGCCCGACTTTTGAAATTTCATTTTCTCCACAAACTGTTTTCACTTTCTTCTTTTTCCTCTTCTTCTTTCTCTTGTCCTCCTCCTCCTTCTTGGCACCACGTCCTTCTTTTTCTTTGATTCCGTTTTCTTCACTCCGTCTCACCCATGACCTTTCTTCCTTTCCCTCTTCCTTCCCGATATGGACTCACGTCAGTCGCTCCCTTTCCCGTTTTCTGTTACACTCCTGTCAGGCCGAACTCGCGGTGTTTGACAGGATGGGGCCTCCATGCACGTCGAGAGGACAGGCAAGACCTGAGCCTTGGAGATAGACCCATGGGCACCTCCTACCCTACTGAAGACCAGGACACCTCCCTCCCTTCCCTTGGCCTCATCCACTCCCACCCCCTCACCCCTAAACCCAAGACACGACCCTCAGCCGTTCTCCATAACCGACCGGAACTATACCCGGTTGGCAACCCCTCGGGTCGCGAGAGTTTTAAGAGTTTCTTCGGTTCGTTAGGTTCGAAGGCAAACTTGCCCCAAGTCACAACGAACCACTTGCGAAAGAAAACGTCCAAGTACTTAAAAGTTGACCCCAACAGATGGCTCGGCGCTTACCGCAAACCTCTTGACAGTCGCCTGCTTGTAGGACCCAAAGACACCAAAAGAATTTCCAGCGTCATACAACTGTGCGATTTGAAAGTTCGATGATGGTTTTTACCTTATCTCTGTCAGCTAAGAGGTGGCGCCTAGATCTCTGTATTCTATGTTACAGATATATTTTGGTAATCAATGTTCATAGGAAACGAATACACCGCTTGTGTCTTGATCTACACTCCCGGTAAAACTCTCGTTTCCGTGAACCAAGCCATTTACACACACCCTACTATGCGTTACACACACACACACACACACACACACACACACACACACACACACACACACACACACACACACACACAGCATTACCCATAGATCAGTCATATATGAGCTCTGAGTTCTCTTCCGGGAGGGAAATTGCTGTCGCTCACGAGTCCAACACGTGATCCAAGGCCGTGGTGAAACACACTCGCATTTCGAACACATACCAAGACCCCCATATGCCCACCAAGCTCGTCACACCTGCTTAAAGTTTTATTACCCAAAACCAGCCACCCCGTCCCACTCACCTCCCTATTGTCAGCACCGCGTCTCTGATCCATAGAGGCCGCTAATCCCCCCCCCCCACCTGCAGTGGGTTCATCTTATCTTGGCGAAAATTGAGTAGGAAACAAGAATTACCCCAGCCGTTATAGTAACTCTTGGAGGAATGCCCATTTTGATACGAACAAGATATGAACACGTTAACTATTCGGCAATGTTACCGAAGAAATTTTCCACTATGTTTAAATAAACGGGTTATGCAATATCCACGTACCCACCCCTGCCCCGTGACCAATCAGTTTGTTTGTTAGGCCCGATAGTTCCAAAATTCTGTCCTAATATTACCGTAACACACTTGACAGATTCGCCAAACCCTCTACGAATGTCGTAAGTCCTAATCCCAAAGACCCTCCTAATCCCCAAGAATCCCTGTCCCTATGAGCACTAATCCTACAACCACACAGGTACTCTGTCGTTACAAATCACCGTTTCTGAACATAGGGTTTAAATAGACCTCAATGGTGTTCGTGTTTGGATTTCAGGCTCGGTAATTCGAGTGAATAGGATTATTAATAAAGATCCTAGTTTTATACTAGATGATGCAAGTGACGTTACCCGCAGGTAGTCTAGCTTGCTGGGACAGGTAAATGGGAAAATTAGTGTATCGATGTGGAGTACTAATGCCAAGAAACAATATTACACAACCCACACAACAAGCTTACTTTTTTAGGTGAAAATAAGTACACGGTAACAGCTTAGCATTTTTTCCTTGGAAATAGTAAATGTTTGTGAACAAGTAAATTATCTGTTTATTTATTTACACTAATTTATCTATATCTACTTGTACTCATTTATTGTGCTTTTGTAGGGAAGTATATTCCTGAATCCGTTTGTATGTGAGTAGAAATAATATGTAAATTTTTACAAGATGACGTGCTTTGAAATTTCGAGTGGGGAGATACCCGTGACATAGCCAGACCTTCAAAGAGGATCCGTTACTTTAACGAGGTTAAGAGCCACTGGTCTTAAGGGTCATCAAGCCTGAAACTCGCATGTGAATTCCTACGCTCCTCCCCCTCTCAGCATGATAAAGGTCTCCCCATATAAACACCAAGTCCTCGACTGAATCTCTAAACCACCTCAGAACCTTCTTTGAAATGTTCCCCTACACGCCTCACTCCACCTCAGCCCCTGTCACAACCTCTCACCAGCCTCCCAACATCGTCACCGTGCCATGTCCTCTCCTTTACTTCCACACCATCACCGAGCCTGAATAGATTGGCGGGAGAAAGCTGCCTGCTCGGGTCAAGGTTGTCGGTTCGGCGGGCCCGGCTGCATCGACGGCAGAGGGCGAGGCGCGCGCGCGTTCCTGGTTGGCTGTTGTCATGGGTAGAACTCTCGCGCTGTGACCACAGGACCGATATGTAATCGTAGGAGGGGCACTCGGAACAGAGATGCAGCGCTCGGCGGTAATGAGGAAGTGACTGGCAGGTTTAACGCGGTAGAAGTAAAGTGGTCGTTACCACCATATCATTATTACAGTTGAACCCAGGTACAAGATAGTGGGGTAGGTTGAAGAACCAGGCTCACGGAAAGGGTAGTGCAGAGGGTACGAATTAGGGTGGTGTGGAGGTCTTTAAGATTGTTGAAAGTTTGTGACACTTAACAAGAGTCGAGTTAGCTATGGTGCACACTTGAATCTGCAGTGTTGCCAAAGGTATGAAAAGTTGTGCTTGAGGGAGATGCTCCTCCATTTATGGGTTTGTCAATGTTGAAAGTGGTATTTGTGGTGGACTCTTCCATTGTGACTGTGTTCGAAGGCGTGTCAGCGGTGAGGGTGGTGGATGGAGTTGGCTGGCCAAGTGTATAGATAGGAGTGATAATAGTGCGTGTTGGCCCGCATGTCCGCCATGCAGCAGCAGACACACAAACCTGGAGTGGATGGAAGGCAGGAAGCTGAGCCATGCATCATGGGTTTGTGAAAAGACCACTTATTACGCTATTCGTCTCCTAATAAGTAAAATGTTAACTCATGCACATCATTTGAATTAGAAACGAGCAGTCCTTAGATGGTCCTTGCATAAACAGTATGTAATTACAGAATAAAGGTCGTATACACAATGCTTACATGTAATGTGGTGGCAGTTGTTAGTAGTAGAAACATTGACAGTGTGGTTCTTATTTATACGTTTGGTCTGTGCCTTTGTACCGTCCACCTTGCGCCTCCGGTGTACCGTTTTGCTCCTTGGATTTAAAGTGCCCTGCCTGTAAATAACTTGAAACGTCTGCCCCCATCATTGTACCCTATGTCCTCCTTGCCCTCTCCGGCGCGCTCCTACCTGGAGATCCGGCCCCACCGCACACTCGCTCCCCACGCCTTTGCCTCTCTTCGCCCCTACCCAACGCAACTAAATCCTTTACTCTACTCACCCCTCCTGCCGGAATCGTCATGTCTTTGCTGAGGCTTATTCCTCTTAAGAATGCAATAATTGCTGGGCCCAGCCGGAGTGGTGGCGGCGACAAGTGAGGAGCCGGGACGTGTTTACCATGGTTGAGTTTCAAGGTCGCTCGTTTGTGCAGATATGGCCCGGCGGCCGGACCGCGGCGAGTGCATTGCAGGCCCTTGGGCGTGATTACCTCGACTGTTTACCAGTTTGGTAGCCTCAGTTTATGCCCATGTAGATTACAATCGCATGAACCCTTTGTGACTGTGCAAGAAGAATGAATGTTAGTATGTCTGTGTTGGTTTACCTGAGCAGAATAGGAGTAGGGACAAGAGAGGTAATAGAAATGATGTCTTGAAGTGAGATGTATGCATACGAATATACATGAATGCGTGTGCACATGGACAGTGTGTGTTATCAGATGACATATTTTGATACGACGCACAGGATGTAAGCGTTGTCAATGTACTGAGGCGTTTTTTTTTCCTGAAATATCCCCATGCAATAAAGTTGTCACACGTATCTCCAAAATAACTCTTCTTTGCATTGCAAGATTGTAGATGTTGTAGTCCAAGAACAGGAACACAAATAGCGATGTATTTGCTCTGG
>NC_134803.1:56294619-56307119 GCF_046742065.1 Oratosquilla oratoria | reverse complement strand
AAAAAAACACATGCATTATTCTTAGTGTTCTAAAGTAGAACATGGTAGAGCTTCCAGTCAAAGGTGCTTTACAAGTTATGGATAGTGGTAAATTACATAATTTTCATTTGATTACTACATCTAAGCTGATAACAATTCCATGCAGCTTGCATGAACCAGTACAGTAAATACGATCCAAGTGATTCTCGAATGGAATCACTATGCCGACTTGAGGAGCTGGTGGTGTCTCAGGTTCAGAATGTCAGAGCAGAACAGAGAACATGGAAGTGCAGACAAGAGTACAACCTACCTATACCTTTGTGAAGGCAGGTTCTACTGAAGTCTAAGTATACATGGGTCAGGAGGGAGTGAGTGCTAGAGGTATGGGATACAATGCGCAGGCTACAACACGTACACTGGGCATGACAGACCAGTTGCACTGAGGCGGCGTGGGCGGCCCCCGTGCCCAGTGCTCGGTGACGAAGTGGATGTGCCAAGACTGCCAAAGGCCCGGCGTGGCGTGGCGGCGGACGACTCCTCGGCGTGCTTGGTGGACCGGCCACGGAGTCGAGATGGGTGGTGGTGGTGGTGGCGGGAAGCGGGAAGAGGGTTAGACCGGCCGGGACGAAGTAGGATGGGGAGGAGGAAGAGGAGTTAGGTGACGTTCTGTGGCGCCTTTCCAAGCAATGAGTCCTCCTCCTCCTCCTCCTCCTCCTCCTCTTCCTCCTCCCTCCTTCTCCTCCTCCTCCTCCTTCTTCTTCTTTTCTTCTTCTTTTCTTCTTCATATTCTTCTACTTCATATTCTTCTTCATATTATTCTTCTTCTTTTTTATTCTTATCATTAATAATATTCTTATTATCATCATTTTTCCTCCTCCTTCCACTCATCATCTCCTTTCTCCTCCTCCTCCCACTCCTCTTCCTCCCACTCCTCTTTTCCCCTCTACTCCTTCTCCCTCTCCATTTCTCCTTCTCCCTCTCCTTTTCTCCTTCTGCATGATAAAGACAGCATGCATTTCTTGCCCGTGTTCATTGTGGCATGTATGATTTATTACACCTTTCCTTAGTCTCCAGGCACACAGAACCCTCGTAATCCTCTGCCTGCCCACCAACACCCTCCACTCGTTAACCTTTCATCAAAGTAATGCAGTCTTTATCCTTTAATCGCTCTCTCGGAAAACAAAATACCACACCTAGTACATGGCGAGCATCCATCCAAGGTTCGTCCCACCTGGCGTTCTTCTCATTGTCCTTCCCGCTAGCTACCCTCACCTAGCCTTCCTCTAGACTATCCCACTTCAGTAAACACTCCCACTGCCAAGGCTTGACGCCGCTGATTACTATCCATTCTCCTTCGTCAGTTAAATTTTCCTTTTCATTCTGCAACCGATGTCCTTCAGTCATATTCATTTGATCTCTGTCTCTCGTTAATGTTTCTTAAACCTGAGTCACACATCGTCTCTGTATGCAACTCCTCTCTTACCCTTTCGTAATGAATTCTCGTCGCCTCTTGAGAAAGAATTCCATTCCATTAGGCTGCTTGATCTTCCTGTTGTCCAACCTATTCTCGCCTACCTCGCAAACATAAAATTCCTTTGTTCACATGAATTTAAGTCTCCTGCCTTCAACACCCACGTTCTTATAAAAATAATCACCTTTGTCAATAAAATCGAAATGTATTAATACAGTATTGTAAAGATACAACTGTGTGTGATCCTCTATTTTCTTGGAGCAAGCAAAATTTAGTGTTGTCTCCCCTGTACAGAGGACGTTTTCTGTGGAAGCCGGCTATTTTCCGCTTTCTATGATCCAAGATTCTTCCAGTCATGTGATTGTGGCAACACAGGAAATAGCTAACTATTTCGAGACCAGGTGTCTGTCATGCTTAACACGGTAAATCATAAATATTGAAGGTTGTGATATACACTCTCGTGAAAATGTTGTTCTTCCTCTATACGGAGTTGTGGGCCGTAAACTTGGACAGTGGCTGGTTTTGCGTTGGAGTGGATTGTTATTGTTTTCGACCTGTTCGCCGGTTCGCCGTCTTAACATAAGAACATAAAAATGAAGGAGACTGTAAGAGACCATGAGGCCTATACTAGGCAGTTCCATGTACCTTCCCTTTTCGTTACAGTGACGTAATTGAAGGGTTTATTTCTCCTCACGATAAATCATTTTAATGCTGGTGAGGGGTGGGTTCCATCACGGAAGAGGGCTTCTATCGGTCGAGACCCTTGCCAAACCTAAACTCTCTTTCTCACATACACAAGATCGCCTGTTCTTGAGAGGAGCAAAATCCGTGATGGTACATTGTCACCACAGTCACTTTGCCTTTGCCATCTCGCCTACACAAAAGCCTATTGTTGTTACTCTCACTTTACACCAAAGTCCTCCTGCACATATGGGCTCAATGCAGCAATATTATGATCCACTTGGGAATGAAGTAAGCGAATGGGATCTATAAATAACTCGCATAAACTGTTCTTGAGTGTCGTATGTCTTGAGCACCAACATCGCTGTGGTGTGATTTGTTGAAGAAGCCAACAAGACTTCTATCAAGGAGGATATGACACGAGGGTACATTTTTATCTTTAGATTTCGCTCTGCCATTACGATTTTTCGATTGAGGAACCTACGAGAATACCGCCTCCCTCACATTAAATTAAATCCATTTCAATTTTGAAGGATTCTGTTGTTATCCTGGCAGGATAATAGTTCCTTACTGGAAAGTGAACGGCGTGGCATCAGCTAAACGGGCGATTTATAATACTAAGTACGACGTTGCCAAGTTGCCATGTTGCATTTTGTATAAAGTCGATCCTAGCTTGGCCTTGAAAGTCGAGAGGCTCAATTGGGACAGTGATGCCCAGGATATTTTATGGCTGTCATTTCTTTCCGTGTGTATATATATAAACACACACTTGCGTGGGTGTAGGTAAGGTAAGGGATGTAAAGTTGCCAGATGAATGTAAATAGTTTTTATTTATAGAGATGTGTGTAGTTTCGTGCGTGTTGCTTTAGATCACATAGTCACGATGAAGTTCATGTCCCTAAAGAAAACATGATTATAACAGCAGTATGTGTGTTTTTTAGCGAAAGATAGTCTATCAATGGGTATAACAATAGGCCTCTCCTTCCCCTTATATTACAAAGGCAAAGCATGCCGACAGGAGACCTTTTGATCCATATCTAGGTCGGATGCAAAAAAAAAATCAAAAAAAAAAAAAAAAAAAAAAAAAAAAAAAAAAATCATATTAATAATAAATTAAAACTATAACAATGTAAAAAAACAATTAAAATACATAAATAAATGCATTGGTATAGTTGAATAACAAACAAACAGGTAAATAGTAAATGATAATAAATTGACATATAACTAATAATAAATGAAAATCACAGACAAATTATAACAAAACAAAAACAAATAATGTAACATAAATTATAATAATTACAGCATCTTACTTAGGTATTTATCTAAATGATTCTTAAAGCTTCGAACTGAACTACATTGCACTACCTGTGCAGGAAGTTTATTCCATTCATTAACTACACGGTTGGCAAAGTTGTTTCTACCTACTTCCAAATTGAATCTATTTCCGGACAGTTTGAGACCATTGTTTCTTGTCTGATTCTCATTCAATGTGAAAATTTTGTCACTTTTGATGTTGTCAATTCCCTTTAAAATCTTAAAGACCTGTATCAAGTCACCTCTGAGTCTACGCTTTTTTAGGGAAAACAGATTCATGTGCTTAAGTCGATTTTCGTATGATTTATTTTTGATATTTGGAATCAGTTTTGTGGCTCGCCGTTGTACTTTTTCCAGTCTGTCAATGTCTTTAATGAGATTCGGTGACCATACGGAAACAGCATATTCCAAATGTGGACGAACTAACGATTTATATAGCTTGTTAATGAGTGATGGGACTTTTGAAATCAAAAGATCGCGCAATCAGTCCTAGAATCTTATTTGCTTTCTCAGAGGCTGAAATACACTGCTTGGATGATTTGGGGGGTAGCCATCCAAGTCATGCACCCAATGCTATTCACACCACTTCCATCCATCATTCATTTTTTTCTTCTTCTTCTTTTATCATAGCAAGGAAGAAAGACTCGGTTATCATTACAGCATTAACACTTGTTGTTTTGGCTCAAAATAAGTTGATGATTGCCACCATTCGCGCTGTACACGGTGCTGCATAGCGTCCTTGCCAGCTAGGATGGAATAAATGCCTCGTCATTTTTATGCTCGTTACAACCGGCACTATCCATAAACAACACGTAGGCTTTTTTTTTTTTTTTTAACCTTCGTCACGGTTTTTTATTTGCTATTTGTTTTCAGATTGATGTTTTTTGTCGAATGGTCGAAACCTGTTTATATTTTGTCATAATTTGTTTGTTCCAGGTTGAAAAGAATCGGTAGGAAACAAAGATAAACGTACATTAGCCACGGATTAATATGTTTTATCAAATGTATAATGTATACGTAAGAATAGACCGAAAACGGATATCAATAAAAACTCGGAACGCAGTGAGGGAAAAAATAGAAATTTGAAAATAGGTATTCTGCTGCTCGAGATAATCTCTGAGCAGAGTTTAAATTAGATTTGTATCTATGTTATAGATCCGGTTTTAGAAACAAAAACCGTAGTCGTAGGACAAATAATCATAGTAATATAAAAAAACTGACGTCTCCCGTATCAATAACTAAAACAGTCGACTTAGAATGCCTTCCTTGTATTGTCATCAGTCATCACATCCTAGATACATACGTGTGTGTTTTATATGAAAACACATACTCGCACATATGTAGTGTGGACATACATATTTACCTTGAAAAATTGCTGTTTTACAGGTGAATATATATATATATATATATATATATATATATTTATATATATATATATATATATATATATATTTCTAAATAGAAATGTAGTAGCACATTTGTAGATAACACACAGGAACCCACAGGGCTACAGTTGATAGCCGAAATATAGGATTATCCTCTATTCGAAGTTTATTCTTTCTCCGACTGTGGGTTCCTGTGTGTTATATATATATATATATATTTGTACTGGTGCACTTCATGTTATATTCATAGAAGCTAAACCGTTAAGATGGCATGTAACACAAAGAAGGCTTTCATCTTGACATTTTTCCATATTGTAAAAATATATATATATATCCTTGGATTTATTAACTTTCCAACTAATGTTTTTTTTTTCCATATGTTGTTTTGAACATATAATGTCCAACGACGCATTTCTGTTTTTGCAAGCCACGCATTGTGCCGTCTGGGAGCCACACCAACAGTGGTTGTGGGTGTCGAAAGAAAACGGAAATAAGATTCGTCATAAAAAAAGGGAAGTGCGTTTTTCGAGGCAAAGTTTTATGGACACTATATGTATACAGTGGGATGTATGGGTGGGAGTGGATTCATGTCTTTGACTTTGGCTACCTCCTTTGTAAAAGGGGAAAAGCCTTTGCTATATGTGTATGTATGTATATATGTATACGCATATGTGGATGGGTACATCTATCTGCCTGTGTTAATATACCTGTTTATAAACACACACACACACACATACACACACACATTCACGCACACACACACACACACACACACACACACACACACACACACACACACACACACACGCACGCACACACACACACACACACACACATTATATATATATTATATATATATATATATATATATATATATATATATATATATATATATATATATATATATTCAGGAAAAATTTTAACAAGCTGAAATTGAGAGTAGGATTGATAATCAGCCGATTTAATGACACTAATTGAAATTATAATTATACAACACTAACACACATTATCACTACACTTGCACACTTCCACATCAGAGGCTGGGAATACATTACTGCGTGAACACTTGAAGAGGATGATCTATATTAAATATATTTTGAGAAACTGTGGAAGATCATGGGCATTTTATTGCCCAATAATAACAACAACACGTCTCAAGAATTCTAATACATTAGTTGAGCGAATATGTTGATTCAATTAACTAGACCACCTGTAGATGACAAAAGAGATCTTAACGACTTCCTAAAACACATCACCTTTGAGCCTTTGTGGGTATTACTATGAAAAATTTCCTCGGCAATATCTGATAACCAATAAGTAGGTTTAGCGTCTTAAGAGGATAAAGTATTTTATTACTGTTTTCTTTTTCTTTGTTCGATGGTTATATATTAGGATAATCCGTGAGTTCAAGAACGAAATACTTGGTCACCATGTGACATGGATACAAACAAGATAGGGAAAGACAGGATTTTGTCAGACCCGGCAGAGGTCTGGCACCAATAAAATTGGAACTCATTTCACTGCAACACTTGCGAGACCGGAAGTACACGAAGGCAACAGATCGTGCCACCTAACCATGTAGAAGGCTTTCGCTCGATCTCATAACTTAAGGCTTTATTCCAACCGCCGCCATGCAATTTTATTCAGCTGAAGGGAATTCATCTTGAATTCATCTTCATTGGTCCTTTTGCTGCGTTCGATCCCCGCTGTCTCCAGGCGACTTTATTCACCTTGAAGTTCCGGGTTTTCAACTTAATTGGTTCTGTAATTAGCTGCTCGTTAGTTTGACAAACAAGGAGTACCCCGCTCATTCCTCTGTCATTTATGTATTTTCTGTTTGTTTGTTTTTTCGTTTGTTTTTTTTAGGTGTGGGTGGGTTGGACTTACCTGTAGAGGGGTCCGCAATCCCCCATTAGTAAGGAAAGAAGGGGCAGCTGAAAAAAATATGTAAACAGGCGTATGCCTACAGGGTATGTTTGCATACGTTTGCATACATATGTAGATGTATGCATATTTACAAAAAGGTTTTGTGTGTGCGTGCGCGCGTGTGTGTGTTTAGCTAATTCTATTTACGTTATTAAAAAATAAAGGTTAGGAGCTCTGTCTGCAGTTATCAAAAATGATTTTAAATTCATTCTCTTTACCCGCTGTCTGTTTCTTCTAGATTATTCTAAAATTGAATGCACCTGAGTGGGAAAACTTTGCTTCTTAATGTCCTTCAAACATTCCACCATCTTAAGTTTCTCTGTCGTCATGTTTGTGTGCGTGCGTGCGTGCGTGCGTGCGCACCCTCATCCTCATCCATGCTTGCATGCTTGCCTGATAGTTTGCCTATGTCTGTTTTCAGCATTTTATTTCTTATAATTACGTCTCATCCAGTCGGGTTTCTCGAAGACTTTGAAAGATAATATGACAGAAATACATTAGTATTTTGTTTCCAATGCATAGTCAGATTCATGTATGCCTCGTATTTTTTTTTTATTTTTACGAGTGTGCTACCTGTTTTACTTCTTTTTTACCATCCTCTCCCCCCTCCCTTCCCATCTGCCATCAGTCCATCCTTCTCTTTCCCTTCTTTTCCTTTCTTAATTTTCTAAAATTTCGTCTTTTTTCATCCTGTCTTCGCCAGCCCGGCCATTTTCTTCCCTCTTTTTCTTTTCTTTGCTATCCCTCCGGCCGTTTTCTTCCGTCTTTTGCCTTTTCCATTCCTCCTCCACATCCTGGGTCCCGGCTGCTTGCGGCCACGAACCTAATTCCTGTCTCAGACGCCAAGGAAAACCTTGCCTTTGTTTGCTTGACTCCCTACCTGCGCGTGTTGCATGGACCCTACCAATCCCGACCCCCCCCCCACCTCCTCCTCCTCCTCCTCCTCCTCCTCCTCCTCCTCCTCCTCCTCCTCCTCCTCCTCCTCCTCCTCCTCCTCCTCCTCCTCCTCCTCCTCCTCCTCACCTCCTCCTACCTCTCTGTGGCTGACAGAAGACCTGATTGCACATTATTTCTATCACCAACCCAAACTCATCCTGCCACATTCTGACAATATTTTTGATCGTTGGTTCAACTCGCAAGACAATTCGAGAGGGTCATTAAAGGATTGTTATTAATCTGATATCAACAGATAATGAGGTTGCTTCTTTGAGTTCGGGTTTTATTTCAACTTACAAGTGTCTTTCAAAGAGACAGGTGACACTAGGATCTACATGGATGATTATGTGCCTTTTCGTACACGTATCAAAGCGTAGGAGGGCTGTTTCTAGTGAATTCACGGTGGAAGACTTCCAAATCATGGTTCCTTGGCTGAAGAAAACATCATGATTTTTTTCAACGATTAATACACCATTCTTTTCTGCATAACTTAAACATTACTTAGTCGCTTTTTATCTACCCTGAAAAATAGTTACATAAATCTGCATGTCTGAGGTTATTCAGCCGTAAAAAAGACATTCATGTCATAAAATAGTCTCGCTAGAAAGGTTTGATTGAGTTCATTGTTTTAATTTCATTTTTTCTTTTTATACCGAAAAGGCTTTACTAGCTTATTTATTTACTCATATCTATTTATTTATATGTTTATTTATCTATATATCTATATAATCATTTATTCATTTATCTATTTATTTATCAGTTATGTCCGGCGAAAGACGGGGCACGTTATGTATCCATCCGAGGATTCAAATTTTGCCTGAAGGGTTTCTCGTATGTTGACAGCCCTCTCTCAAAGTGGAGCAAGAAACATAACCTCTTGGCATATTGGAAGAGTTTAAATGGTGGCATGCCGAGAAGTTCGTTACCGAAGCCATCAGCAGACATGAGTCAGCTGGTGAGTTAGGACTACCACTGACCGGCTTCGTAATGACCATCATGAGCTTATTAGTTAAGCTTTGCAGGCATCACACGTCCAAAGTCTGGACACAATTTATGTAATTAAGAGGCCCGATCAATCACAGATTTTTGTTTTTGTTTTGATTCGTTTATTTGAGATCGTGCAATTTAATTATGCTGTGATGCAACAGGTGCATAGTTTTATTTTATACAATGAAACCCTAGGTAGCATTGCATTGGTTGTTTCTGCAAGGTTCTGCATGGGAAGGACTTGTCAAATTGGGCATCGTCCGTGCGTAGACTTTTGTCACAAACTTCCTTTATATCAATTCCTCTTTGATTTCATAGCACGTATTTGTATACCCTCTTCTTTCATCGTGATTGCCCACTTTTTCGTAATGTCGTGTAAATTTGTTATTTCTCAGAATACTAATCTTCCATCCCTTGTTCCACCTGGTTGCCAGTCCCCACCACCTGTCGGGTACTAAGTCTTTCTGCCAAACTACTTGTCTCACACACACACACTCACGCGCGTGCGCACACACACACACACACACACACACACACACCTCATTTCGTCGAAAACAAGGAAATTCTTCTGTGCAACATGTAGAAAGATACATCCACACTGGGGTTTTCTCTCCGATGCAATATAGTATCTTGTCGACAGCAAGCAAAGCCTAATCTTGCTCTGTTGCTAGCATCTTTAACTATGCTCATTAAACAAGAAGTATCTATCGTTTCTAGTATCTTCCTTGGTATTCGACATCTACTGAATGTTTTCCTTAAAGATACAGTGAATATAATGTTTTTAGCTTTTGCGATGTTTTAGTACAGATTTGGATGTGACTGAGAGAAACTGTGATAAGTAGCAGAAGAAACGAGTTTCCGCAAGCAAGAATGCAAGATTAGACAAGAGAAGACATAACGCGTAGGGTTAAACACGAATTGGCCTAAAGACCTTTCCTTCTTTCGCACAAATATATGCTTATCGCTTTCATTATAATATAGACGGTGACATGCATTACTGTATGCAGACACGAGCACATACAAACAAGTACACAGTAAAAACATTGTTTACAAACAAAATCCAGATATATTTTGAGCGTTCGTCATACTGCCCGTCATGTGAGCGTGATCGATTTTATACATAACGAGTTTGGATCTAATGTCGTCACGAATCCATCGCACAGGTTTGTTATTACGTCTCGTCAAATGATAGATTATCGTTAAGCCAGAGAACTTTGTTTGATCCTTTTCTTTCACTAATCTAAACCACCATCTCGTATTACTCCCACTGAGTATTTATTGCGCAGGTTCTTACTTGAGAAATTGGCATCAAACACAAGAAAAGGAATCCAAGAAAGACTCACCCTTGCTGGCCGGCCGGCCTCCTTGCCGGGTCGACTCAGCCGCGGTAAACCGAAATATCAGATGTTAGGCTTCCATTTCTTTCTTGTTTAACGTTATCGCTAACTCTTACGTAACCCCTGTTCCTCTGGCGTGTAGAATGATCGCTGCTATGGAAGAGGAACCCCTTCTCACCACCACCACCCCCTCTACCACAACCGCCACCACAACACGGCAACTGTAGATAGACCCTTTGTTAGTACTCCGTTTCCCTTGTTATTAGTACTCGATCAACCTTTACGTTCAAAACGTTATTCTAACAAAGGTGCCGTCTTTACATGGGGTTTCTTTTGGTAGACTTGAGGGCAGTGACATACGCGCTATTTTTTGAAGAAAGATCCGAAAGTTTTTGGTAACGTGGTGAGGCGGTGGCGGAGGCGACATCATGTGACTTTTGTCAGCGCCGTTGTGTTGCACTTCGCTAACCCCCCCCCCCCGCATTCGCCATCACCTCTGCCTACATCTTTCTTCCCTTTTTATTACCTCTGGCGTCTCGTTACCTGCCCTTCCGTGCTTCCTTTTTCTCTTTTCCTCTTTCTTTTTGTCTCTATACCTCTTTCCCATCTTTACTGTGTGGCATTTCTTCTCTACTTCACCTTATTCTAAATACATAAATATACCAAAGGCTTTTTCCCCCTTACAAGAAATCTCCCGAGCACTTTTTGTTCGCCCTTAGTCCTATCCCCCCCACCCCACCCTCAAGTAGATTGTCAGATCCTCTTGTTAGCCTCTCCCCCCCAAAAAAGGGGAGTTGAGGTCATTTTCTTTAACCTCTCCGCCTTACGGGAGAGTTTCCTCCGTTGATTAAAGGCGTTTAGTGGCTGCCAGAACAAATGTGTAAGATGTGAATACAAGTGAAATTGTTCATCATTGCTGAGGTGTGCACAGTGGTTCTGATTTTTATCGTTTCCCCTCTTCTGTACCGTCGTTTCATTTCCCAACATTTTCCCCTTTTTTCCCCTTGTTCTTCGTCTGTCGATCCTTCTTATTCCTCTTCTTTCAGCCCAACGTTGTCGCCTTTGCCTCCTTTCTTCTTCCGTTTTCTTTCCGTCTTTCCCGATGTTTTCATAACTTCTCGTCCAGTGTCATTTCTTCTCGTTACCTTTTAGGGTCTCGACCTTGATGTCATTTCGTTTTCCCACGTTTTTTCGTCTCCCTTCCGATTCCTCTTTTTCCGATAAACTATTTTTTTTTTTAATCTTCGTCACTTTCTTCGTTGATGCGCTGCGGTTTTCTTCTCAGATTCCCTCCCTTGTAACGTAAGAGGACCTCCTTCGCGTCTTTATTCAACGTTCGCCGTAAACTGATCTTAGCTTAGATTTGATGTACGAATCCATTTGGTCCTGAACTAAGCTATCTGAGACGAAGGAAACTGGAGGAGTAATGTGAAATGTAAGTCTGAATAGTTGCATCTCGGAACTTAGAAACAAAATTATCTTGATAAAGAGTTTGATCGTATCTTACTAAGTTTTCATTTCGTCTCGCCCCTAACGAAGAGGACACAAGGGGTCACCTCTCCGACTTGTCCCTCTGACCATCTTCCTGACAATCATCCTGATGTTCCTCCACCGAACCACCAAATAATCTTCCAAACTGCATTTCATCCCTCCTGTCGACGTCTCCGCTCCTTCAGGCTACCCCTCCGTTGGGTCGGAATACCCATCCACCGATGTAACCGTTGTAAAGTCTTCTTCCTTGGCTTCTTCCTTCCATGCCCTCTGCTTGCCGCTCCCACCTCGCAGACACCCCTGACGAGCTCGCATTCCCAAGACGCAAGAGGAGACGAGAGGCGGAAGGCGTCAGGCAGCCAACGCGGTGCCATCAATACTTGCGCAACCCAAAAGGAATTGCTCATTTCCTCCTGGAGGAGGAGGAGGAGGAGGAGCTGAAGTTTTTGTTTATCTTCTTCCTACTGGATCAGAATACCGCTGGCGACGGAAACCGTGTTCATTTTTAGGTTTTGGTAGCCCCTCAAGTCAACTCCTAAGGGACAATGTTAGTGCCTCAAACATCCTTCTTATAATAGGAATTAGGGCACATATACTATGTATATATGTATATATATATATATATATATATATATATATATATATATATATATATATTACTCCGCTCCCCCCCAAAAAAAGTGTCAATTTTGTCTACTTCCATTTATCTGAAACTACAAATATGTCTCCTCTCTCTTCTTCTAATGAGAACATTTGGACAGATTGTCTAATATTTCTACATGTATATTTATATGTACATAGACGTCTATAAGTATGTGTGTATGCTTGCATGTGTGCGTATATGTGCCGTTAACTTCTAGCAACTTTTAGTATAATCTGTTCCGGGTTATCCCTGCGTCAGTAGGACACGCATTTGCGCGCTTTTGGGGGGGCCACGGCCGGCGATTTCATTCAGCTGAAGGGCCTCCCCGGGATGGAAAAGATTTAAATTTT
>NC_134803.1:56279619-56289619 GCF_046742065.1 Oratosquilla oratoria | reverse complement strand
TGTGCTCCCTGTCGCCGCACCCCGGTAGGAGGTCACAGATCCCCACCCCCGGCGTACCCTCGAGGGTAGTTGCGCTGGCTTGGCGAGGCACGTCTGGCTTTGCAAGTGTACAGAATTGATGACGCTTTTGAGGGTCATCGGTGTGCCTCGGACGGCGAGTTTTGCTATGGAAAGGATAACCTACAACACTGTAGCTTTCCGCCGAACGAGAAGTTTTATGTTAGCATTGGATGCATTGTAGGGGTATCCGAGATACGGAAGTGTGGAAATGGCTGGGTTCAGCTTGGCGTGTAATGGGCGGCATTTCGTTTCTGGAGACGCAAATTGCACCACAACTCAGCTCGGCACCACTCGCCTCTTCTCCCTCCCCTCCAACTCCCATCACCACATAATTATGTGCTTCATTACTCCACGACCATAACACGTCAATTGCTCTTCCTGTTGCCATTATCAGATATTCATTTATTTCCTTTAAGTCATCAACTGCATTACTCGTATTCTCTACTCCCAGATCAGCACTATCATCGCCTCGGCCATTACTACTAGCAGTGTAACTATCACCACCACTAGTACAACTGCTAACACCACTCCCACAATCACCATTAACACACCTTCACCAAAACTATCAAGTCCGTTGTCATAATCAACATTGCAACCATGAAGTTCATCCCCTCCGTTACGAGAACCACCGTCAACAGTAAAGCCAGGAATACCCTGACTCTCCACTGAATGAAATTGCCTGGTCTTAAGCATAATATCATCAAAGGGATTCGACCCAGTGGGTTGTGAAGGGTTGAATTCCACCGAAGTTGTTAATCCTCTCCCTCGGTATGATCGTTCTCCCAATACCATCACTCCTGCTGCAGCGGCCATGACAGTAATGATTCTCTTTGTGTTTACCCATAAATCCAACAAGAACCTCCATCACCGACTCCTTTCAGCGCGGAAACACTCTTCGTACATTTCATTGATCGCCCAAGACCAGGACATTTTATTCAGATGAAGGTCTGAATCGGGACTTCATGAAGGGGGTTTTACCTCCCTCTTGTCCTGATTTCGATCTTCGATCGGGTGACCTCGTTTGTCTTGGTAACCAGTAACGAAGGAAACTGTAGCAGCAATTCACCCCAAACGAACAGTTCCTGTCGGTTACTTCTGTTACCAAAACCATCCCTAAGAGCCTTTTTTCCAATTGCATGTGACCTAAAACACTTTTGGACGCATCGCCAGAATGCCCGAGAACGTCTTTCTTTTCTTGACAGTCATCATGGTGAAGAAGTGCAGCTTTCAGTCCGCTCGGCCACGGCCTCCTCTTGTACAGTGCATTCCCATAAATACATACTTCCGTGGCTCTTGCGTGTGTCCGCCTCCCTATCCAGCGCTCTGACAGTGGCGTGGCATGGGGGGGGCTAAAGCCAAAGTTTCTCTGGGGCGATATTGCGAACTCCTTCGAGTATTTTCTGGAGTCAAACGCAACCACGAAATCCGAGCCATGGCGCCGTTCAGGCGACGGCATACCCATCCAAGCAAACGCCAGTCGGGAACCATGGAAACCGTATTAGCGGGACACTCACGGAAGATTTATATTCATTAATCTATTTATTCGTTTCTCTATCTATTTATTTATTTTGTTTATGCGAATATTTATCCGTTTATTTGTATTCATTTGATTTACTTGTTTGTTGCATTTTTTGTTTAGTCGTAAATAGCTGTATTTCTCATTAGGTATTTGATATGTACAGTAAAAAATCTAAGGATTTCTCTTCCATTTATCAGCGCACAAACATCAAAGCTATCACTGTGCGCCTCTCAAAGCGCGGTCGCCATTTTTCATACGACAAATAGTGATGAATTATGTCTGTTGCATCCCCAGCTCAGGAGCGCGTAACCAAAGTATTTTTAGAGCTTCAATTGCTTGCGTTATGCCCCTCATGGCCGCGGATCCATATGGCTCAAGAATGGGTTCTAGATTTTTACCATAACTGATATTCCAACCTTTCCTTCCTTTGGGTTTAGCGCAGATGAAGAATAGATTCGGTTGTATTGACTGATTTGGTTTGTTTTTATTTGGTCCTATGGCGAGAAGTTAGTTTTGGCAACCACAGAGTCCTTTTGGCATGCGGGGTACCTACTTCTTTCGTGCATTTCATACATTACATTCATACATTGCATTCCACAGATTCCACGGTGATGTCGTTCGTACTTTCTGTACCAGAAATTCCGTTCAGATTTTGTTCATAGTGTGAATGTATTGATGTTCATCTTGTCTAGACTATTTCTCACACACATTTGTATTGTGTATTTATAAGGCCTGTGAACGTTTCCTTGAATTTAGTGTTTTAGTCCCTCAGCTATGATGACATTTCCTTTATTGGCAGTACCAATCATCTATTGTCAGCCAGAGTAAAATAATTAAATGTTAATCTAAATTAGATATCATAAACACGAGTTAATCAAGACGACCTCAGCCCCAAAAGTATCGCCCCCGAAACTGAACCAAATCATTCAACGCTAACCAGAATAAACTCTGAAGAGTACGCGACAGAAGCGCTCAGCCGGTGAATCTAATTGCATCCGGGATCTTGCTACTAGGCACTTGTTACCAAGGTGCCGTCCGAGTCTGGCACTGGTGAGAGCTTAGACCAAGACAGAGATTCCACTGTTCGATCTGTCACAATGCACGCAATGGCTAAGCTCTCGGAGCTATTATTTGATAAGGAAAGACTTGTGAATGTAACCCTTCTGATGCACAGGGACGGGTGTCCCTTGGCTGAATAAAATCACCTGGAGTCGGCTAGAGCACTTGTTCATGTGTTCAAGGTGCCAATAAGAGGAAACGGGGTTAATGGCTCGTTGAGTGCAGAGGCGCCATTGATTGTTATTGATATGGGCCAGACAGGAGAGGCACGGTCATCGCCTTTATGCCTACTGCACCCCCCCCCTCTCTCTCTCTCTCTCTATCTATCTATCTATCTATCTATCTCTCCCCCTCTCTCTTTATCTATCTATCTCTCCCCCTCTCTCTTTATCTAATCTATCTATCTCTCCCCCTCTCTCTTTATCTAATCTATCTATCTCTCCCCCTCCCTCCCTCTTTATCTCTCTCTCTCTCTCTCTCCCTCTCTCTCTCTCTCTCTCTCTCTCTCTCTCTCTCTCTCGCTCTTTCTCTCGCTCTCTCTCTCGCTCTCTCTCTCTCTCTTTCCCTCTCTCTCTCTCGTTCTTTCCCTCTCTCTCTCGCTCTTTCCCTCCCTCCTCCTCCTCCTCCTCCTCCTCCTCCTCCTCCTCCTCTCCACCTCCTCCTCTCTCCCTCCTCCTCTCTCTCTCTCTCCCTCTGTCCCTCTCTCTCTCTCCAGTGTGTGTGTGTGTGTGTGTGTATGTGTCGCTCTCTCTGTCTCTGTCTCTCTCGCACTGCCCTCGTGATCGAACCTTGTGACATTTGACTCCGAGTGGCTTTCCCCTGGTCGTCGCCAACCCTTTGCCTTCCCAGCCTCTGTTTCTTTGGCATTCGAGCCGATGCGGCGCCGGCACCTCCCAATTTCTCCCCCCCCCTCCCTCCCTCCTTGCGACACCATCGCATCTTCTATAATTGTCTTCTTTCCTTCCTCGCATTCCTCCTGCACATGTTCTTTGACTTTCTCCTGCAGCCTCGTTTTTGTCTTCGAGCAGTCAGGTTCTCTGTCACTCTGCCCTTTGTTTTCGTCGTTTCGGTTCTTTCTTTTATAAGAAAAAAAATATATTTATTTGTTTATTTACTTCCTTCTTCGAGGAAGGGAGATGTTGGTGTTTATCCTCCCCATTATTATAATCTGAAGGTCTCTCTCTCTCTCTCTCTCTCTCTCTCTCTCTCTCTCTCTCTCTCTCTCTCTCTCTCTCTCTCTCTCTCTCTCTCTCTCTCTCTCTCTCTCTCTCTCTCTCTCTCTCTCTCTTTTTTTTTTTTTTTTTTTTTAGAAGCCATTTTGTGACTCCCCACAAGAACGGGCATATTTTGCACTGCGTATTCAACAGATGACCGCATACGGAACGTTCCTCGTTGACATTCTGGCGCCAACGTCGTCTTGGATGCCGCGAATTCTGTCCCTTGAGGCCTCGGTCGGGCGTCACCTCCTCCTCCTCCTCGGCCCATTTCAGTCTCCTGAAGGAAAATCATGAATTGAAGGAAGAACGGGAATCCAAAAGATCATCCACTCTAAAGGGTCTTTGCCTCAGCTGAATAAAAAATCGCCAGGCGGCTGCCTCATTCTTCTCCTCCTCCTCCTCTACCTTCACCTCCTCCTCTTCCTCCTTCTCCTCCTCCTTCTCCTTCTCCTCCGTCTCCTTCTCCTCCTCCTCCTCCTCCTCCTCCTCCTCCTTCTCCTCCTCCTCCTTCTCCTCCTCCTCCTCCTCCTCCTCCTCCTCCTCCTCCTCCTCCTCCTCCTCCTCCTCTTCCTTCTTCTCCTTCTCCTTCTCCTCCTCCTCCTCCTCCTCCTCCTCCTCCTCGTCCTCCTTCTCTCCTTTCTTCTTCCCTATCCTCCTTCACCCACTCCCCTCTTCCTTCCCTATCCTTCCTAACCCACTCCCTTCCTCTTCCAATCCCTTCTCCTCCACCCTCTCCTCCTCTCCTCCTCTTCCACTTTTTCCTGCTTCACTTTTCCTCTTACTCCACCCTCTCTTCAACTTTTTTCCTCCTACTCCACCTTCTCCTCCTCATCCCTCCTCCTCTTTTCCTTCTACTCCATCCTTTCCTCTTCCTCCTCCTCCTCCCTCCTCTTCCTCCTCCTCCTCCTCGTCTTCCTCCTCCTGTCCTCCTCTTCCTCCTCCTCCTGCTCCTCCGCTTCCTCTTCCTTCTCGGAGGACCCACCGCCGAAGAGAAAGGATCTCATGGGCCTAGGCCGAGGCTCCTCGCAGGTTTTATGCTCCCAAATGATCGTAAACGTTTCCTTCCCTTCAGAGAACGAACGTCAAAAGAAGAAGGGGGAAAGAAAACAATAACATACACCTTACACTGTCATCCTTACTGCCTTTTTTTTTTTTCAAACTCGCCACCACCACGTGGGGCCACCGTGTCTCGCCAACACTCTCCTTTTTCCTCTCCCCCTCCCCTCCCCTCCTAGTGTCCTTCATTCGCCCTCCATATCCTGAAGGCCAGCTGACTACCTGAACTCCTTACTGGCCAGGGAGTCCTGTGGGTTGAATAAAATCGCCTGGCATTCGCCTGAATAAAATCCTCAAAGGAAGGAAGGACCTTTCCGGCCAGCTGTCCAGCAAGTAGACGACTTCGTCCGCTTGCCTTGACTTCTGAACCTCACCCCCAGAGCTCCAAATACCCCCCACCTAAATATCCCCAACCCCACCCAAATACCCCCACCCCATCCAAATACCCCCACCCCATCCAAATACCCCCACCCCATCCAAATACCCCACCCTCACCCAAATACCCCCACCCAACATACCCCCACCCAACATACCCCCACCCAACATACCCCCACCCAACATACCCCCACCCAACATACCCCCACCCAACATACCCCCACCCAACATACCCCCACCCAACATACCCCCACCCAACATACCCCCACCCAAATACCCCCACCCAAATAACCCCACCCCACCCAAATAACCCCACCCCGCCCAAATACCCCCACCCCCACCCAAATACCCCCACCCCCACCCAAATACCCCACTTCCACCCCACTCCCTGCCCCCTCCAAATAACCCCACCCCACCCCAACCCCCATCTCCGTCAGCCTCGTGGGAATCCTTACTCGCTCCTCCTTGTCGTCATCTTTGTAGAGATTCGCTCGCCACCTTGACTTGTCGCGGAAAGTCTTCTTCTTCTCGCTAATTTGGCGCCGATTCTCTTCCAAGGCTCTTCCGCGCCGCGCCGGAGGGCTCCTTTCCTCTTGTTGTCTGGCGCCGCCTGACTGTAACATTCGTCCGTCTCCGTTTCACCTTTTTCCGTAGCGAAGGAGGGGTAGCCTAGCTCAGTTCACACCTTCCGTACGCTCCCTTAAGGTGGCGGCACAGTAAGCTAGCATGCTACCTCCTTTTGCTACTTCGTTTGAGTAGAAACTACTTCGGGTACAGTATCCTAGACTTTCGTAAGAACGTCTCGACTTTGTGTCCAACTTTCGTATTTTAGGTTTAACTTCTCTTAGTTTGTCCTTCAGCTTCTCGCTACATGACGTCAGCAAGAGTAATTTGACATATGGAAATTTGAAAAACGAAAGATCGTCAACGAAGTCGTTTCTGTTCAAACGAAGTAGCAAAAGCAAGTAGCATGCTAGCGAGAAATGCATAGCCATTCATTTCCGTGTCACCCGCTCGGTAGACGAAGATTCAAATGTGGCTAAGTTGAGTTGTTTCTAATTAAAAAAAGAATTCTGCACATATTGTCATTTTTCATTTCGTCATGATAATATACCTGTGTGGATAAGAATGTTACCCACCATCATCTAATTATCTAAGTTACATTAAGTTTTGCCGATTACGTTTGAACTTGGTACTGTTGCATCATACGTAGTGATGCCAAAATCTTCTTTCCTGACACGCAGTAGTTTGCAGGGCCAAGCCGAGTGCCCTGCCTACCCGTGGCACTCTCCCCCCCCCCCCCGGTGCCAGCGCGGCGCCAAAGGCCAAGGTCCCCCCATTCTCCTGACGCGATATGCGCTATGGGAGGTTAGCTCATGTTTGCTTAGGTCATCGCCGTTCTTAGTCCCTGTCGCTCATCTTAGGTGTTTGTAGTATTTAGTGTAGTGTCAGGGACATCTTAGATAGATTTCGGGACTTTGAAAGTATCTTTATTGGGGATTGTAACAATTCGTTCGACCTGTTTCGACTTGTATGATGTGTTATGATTCCGATAAAGGCACTTAAGTCCCGTGTTTACCTTGCCTCGAGTTCCCATACTTGTTTATACAAATTATAATGAAGATTAAGCTGCCGTTTTCGTCTTCTTCTCTCCCACCTCCTTTCTCAGAGCCACTGCGCACCTCGCTCTTCGTTTTCTTTATCCCTCCGATTCCACTCCCAGATGACCTTCCTTCGCTGCTCTCGCTTACCACCTTCGACTCCGTTTTTGTCATCATACCTTTCTTTTGTTCATTCTCACACCTCAGTTTCCTATTCTCACGTCTCGCTTTCATCGTGTCCTTCGTTGTCCTAGACAGCCCTTGTTCCCACAAGTCTTCCGTTCCGCCAATGCATCACCACGGGACACTTTACCTTCAGCCAGAGCCTGTTCCGTCACCTCTGCAGCCGACTTGAGTATCTGGCGCGCGCGCGCACGAGACACTTGGCAAAGTGTCAACCCGTAAGGGGTTTGCCACTCTCGCCTCTCCTTTCCCTACGTTAACGAGAGTATCTCCCGTCATCGGTAGCCGTCTTCAATGAAACCCCGGCCCCTTCGTCCGCCGTCTCCTGTTCCTCTTGTTGCCGCCACACTGGCTGTGTAAATATTACACCAGGTTCCGGTTTGCCTTCATTCCCACGCACCTGGGAAGCGACCTTCGTCCCGAACCGAAGCCAGTTCGTTTCATTAAGCTCTTGGGTTTTTGCGTCGTCAAATCGTGTATCAGCGCCGGTGCCAGATGTTGCTTGAAGAAAGACGCATGCGACCTATTGCGTCTTTCGTTAACATCTTGAACCATTCATATATCAAAACATGTATTAAATACTATCTCGGTCATTGAATGTGCACGGCTTCCCATGTACATGAAGCTAGGATGGGACCTTGTAATACATAATAAATAAGCATTGTAAGTAGTTCATATAATAGACCAAGTATCAAGGAAGGACATAGAAAGAAAATTAAATTAAAATTAATTTGATGTTAGATTTCATATGCAAATTGATTTAACTCTTCCGTTGTCACATTAGTCTTCTTTAGTATAGTTTCTGCTTGGCAGTTTTATTCGCCTTTCTTTATTTTTAGGAGAAGGTCTCCGAGTATCAAAGGAAAATACGACTTAGCAAGGGTCGAGTTGGACCCTGAGGGCGAAGGCGCGGTAATTAGTGGGAGGTGAGGTTCGGCAATTCTGCCAACGCCGCATGGCCCAAAGCTGTCACAGCGGAAATGCCAACATTTTCAACCTTTTTTTTAGTACGAAAAATGTTCAGTAATACTTGTGCGCTATGCAGCTGTCTTGAATTATTCTTGTCTGCAAGACCTCACACTTCTAGACTACATTGCCGTAGTAGAATACACTTGCGCATTGTAAACGTAGATAACTCGTTACCATAACCTTTGTAGCTGTAAGGAAAGAACAAATAAATGGCTGTATGTTCTGGAATCACACTGCCAACATCTTCAGGAATTACTAAAGTTCTGTTATTTTTTTGCCCAGGTAATTGTAGTTATAGAATGCCAATATAGCCAATTTTTTAAACTAGTATTGTCGTGCAAATGTTTTGTTTGTGGAGTCTAAAGGTCCATAGAACAATCTGCTAGATGAAGAAACACTGTCGAAGTTTGTTCAGTGGTTTCTCAGAACTTCTTTGGCCCGTGAGCTGACGCGACTAATACCCTTAACTTAGTGCATCTTCCATTCACTGACCAAAGGTACAACCCAACTGTGAGATGGATAGGACGGGTACAGGAATATAGAACACCGGTTATCATCGTGCTCCTGTGACGAGACGCCGCGCCGGGGCGCGTGATGTTGATATCGTGAGGTGTGGGGTGGTTGGGAGGGAACGTTCCTGAAGTAGAGCACTGAGGCCGTTTACGTAAACAACCGGTTACAGGGAGCGAACGGTAGTCCTAAAGAGGACTCATAGCAGACGAGCGTTTCCTGAGTTAACACCTTGACCAATTTGGCGCCGCGGTGCTCCGCGACGCTCCGCCGCGAGCCACACTCGCCCCACCCGTCGTCGTCGTCGGCTCCGGTCCAACCCTGCCAGTCGCCAGGTGAGGGGGCTGTCACTTTGCCAGGAGTTGTGGGTGTGTTCTTGCGAACGGGGGAGGAACGTGCATATCAGGGGACGTGGGGCAATGCATGCACATCGCACTCGATCCACGTTCAGTCGTGACCCGTTGATGATGCATTTCCCGAGTTTCCTTTCGGATTTCTTTCTGTTCAGTCACCGAATCTGATGTCTTAGCAGATTAGGGTCCCACGTGTATGCAGGACCCATTGCACTCGACATTTCTGTGGCCGTCGTGTTTATACGGGTAACAAGGAATGGGACACTACATCCACCCGTTTTGGCATGATCCGTGCCGACTCCACTGTTATTGTAAACATTATTTACGCGTATAGGCATCAGTTACCCGATCTCTGACAAACGTACCAGCAGACTTTTTTCGTTTTAATTCCAGTTATAGTTAAGCTTTTGTATTCGTCCCCTTGGTAGTCACCCTCCACTCCCTCCCCTCCTATCCCCTACCTTTCCCTTCGGTTTATAGCAAAATATGTTAATTATAAAGTTTAAAGAACAGTTTAAGATTGATTTGGAGTGAGTTTAACGTGTCCTACCCTATCCCACACTGTATAGGTTCCCATTCAACAAAATCCCAAGTGTTTTAAATCGTCTGAAGGGCTGTATCCGGGACGATATTTTTGTTCAAACTTCAGAGGGTTTCGTTCAGGTGAGTGATGGATTACAGGTTAGGAAAAGAAACAACGATTTGAGAAAGAGCGAGACATTGAGGAAGGAGAGGCGAGGGAATAGCATGAGAGGCATACAAGTAAAACTGGTTGAAATGCTTTGTGGCAGGTATCAGCTAACACACCCACTCCCAGTAGCCTTCCTTACCTCCCCACATCTTCTCTTACATCTAGGTGCACACACGTACACACACACAAACGCACGAATTATACGCAAACTAATACACGTACATGTACATATTCGTGTATGTGCACGCACACACACACGCGCACAAACATACCTACACACACGTACTCGATCACCGTCCACTTGTTTTGTAATATGTGCTCTAAGGTTGTACTGCAATCTGCTATCCATGAACCCCTGCTATTTTAAAAACGGCGTTTTTTCAGAGATTGAGAGGTAGATACATTGA
>NC_134803.1:56267119-56277119 GCF_046742065.1 Oratosquilla oratoria | reverse complement strand
CTATGCCTTATTTCATCCTCCTCCTCTTACTCTGTCCGTAATCGATTTATGGATCTGCTTAAACTTGTGACTCTCTTGTCCGATGACTTTTTTTTTCCCGTTCTCTTTTTAAGTCTTAGGTCTCTTCTCTTTCGCGTTTTGGCCTTTCTCCCCTTTCGTTGTCCTTCCGGCGTGCACATCCGCCGTCGGACCTCTCGTGTATCCATTTCTTATTGGGTTCTGTCGTCGATCAACAGTGCTTGCCTCTCTGTGCCTGTGCAAGACAGGGCGTGGGTGCAGTTTGTCCGTATTGACTGAGTGAGTCACAAGGAACCAACCAGAAGGCGCCTCTGTCCGCATGCCTACTCCCAACCCTCGACGCAGCAAACGGAGACTCACTAAGGTCTTGCTCGCTGGGTTCACGCCTCCTCCTGGGGTTTGTGGGCTTATTAGGCTTGTTCGTGACAGTAACTAGCTGCTTGTTTATGACAGTCACTACCTCTAGGAGGTCCTCATAACGTGGGATGATTTGTACCGGCCGGGGAGGAAGGTCCCGGGTTGGAGGCGTCTTTAAGAGGGAAGTTGCTGGAGTGACGGCCGAAGGATTTCTCGAGATTTGGTACAGTCGAACTCGGTAACCTTTTGAGTCTGAGTTCGGGAAATTGGTCCGCGACGATGTGTAGAGTCAATTTTTTTTTTTTTTTTTTTTTTTTTTTTTTTTTTTTTTTTTTACCAAGATTTTCCTCGCTAGTGTATCATTCTCCAAACACGTTCAATCACAGTTAGTTTTCCGTTTCCTTGTGTAGCCTGCATATGCACTCCGCCGAGGTAGATATTTGTACATTATTTGCCAAGTTACGTCATGTTACGTAATGGCCAGACTGTAGTGACAGCTGGAGACAGCTGGGAGGCACCAAGACACCTTTGCCACCAACTTGGTGGAATGAAATGACCTTAGCAGCAGCCAGAATAAAAGGAAAACACACACACACACACACACACACACACACACACACACACACACACACACACACACACACACACACACACACACACACACACACACATCAACACACACATACTACACACACACACACAGACACACACACACACAGACACACACACACACACACACACACACACACACACACACACACACACACACACACACACACACACACACACACACACACACACACACACACACACACACACACCCATAGATCGGACCTACGAGCTCTGAGCTCTCTTCCGGGAGGGAAATAGCTGTCGATCACGAGTCCAACACGTGATCCAAAGACCAAGTGAATACACACACATACGTACGTACGCACGTTAGGGACACAGGGACGGGAAGCCACGTGTATAGTTTTATTCCTGTACATTACGATCAGGCTGTTGCGTACACACATTTACACACATGATGCATACACGTGCAGATGCACAGTGCTTACACATGCATAATTGAAAACACATGCATGCTGAGGCATGAGCACGTACGTCCTTACATGTCGAGATGCTCAAACAATGACTAAGCGCAGAATGATGTTCTCCCTCTCTCTCTCTCTCTCTCTCTCTCTCTCTCTCTCTCTCTCTCTCTCTCTCTCTCTCTCTCTCTCTCTCTCTCTCTCTCTCTCTCTCTCTCTCTCTCTCTCTCTCTCTCTCTCTCTCTCTCTCTCTCTCTCTCTCTCTCTCTCTCTCTCTCTCTCTCTCTCTCTCTCTCTCTCTCTCTCTCTCTCTCTCTCTCTCTCTCTCTCTCTCTCTCTCTCTCTCTCTCTCTCTCTCTTTCTTTTTTTTTGTGTGCGAATGTGTGTTTGCCTGTGTCTGTGTGTAGTATATTATTAATACAATCGAGGAATTTATATATCAGCGTTGCTATAAACAAATGGGATGTAAACGGTTGGAGGAAGAGGTAGTACAAAGATGAATAATGAAAAAATATATAATGTATATATATATATATATATATATATATCCTGTATATTTTATGGAGCAGCATAGAGAAGTTTTCTATATTCTCTCTTTGGATCTATATGTTACTTATAAATGTAAACTAAGCATTGTTCAAGGGCAATTATACTTTGCTCATACATACACAACTGGATGAAGTCCCATCTGGAAATATTTGTGTAGGGAAAGAGGATTTACGGACAATAGTCAGCTCGATTTCGGTGTCAAGGAAACTTTTGCGGAAGTGCCCTCACAGGAAGGGAGAACGAGGCAGGACAAGACGACAAGGTAATGTCGTGAAGCTTTGTAGGTTAGGAAGCCATACGATTGGCTTGCCCTGGGCGAGGCTGAAACTGCACTCCTCCATAAACGTTGTAGGTCCTGGCCTTGTTTAGCATTAGATAGATGGACAGATGCATACACAGGTGATATATGAGTATACAATTCATCAGGTATATATCCACTTCAACATTCATTATGTTTTGGGAACTTGTAAGAGTCTTGTATCATTCCATTACCACAGCCAAGGACTGGAGTTCTGAAAGAAGACATCTTTCAAATTTGTTCATGATTACAGCTATGCCTACTTTTTAGTGCACAGACATTAACACGTATTTTTAGATATGACATAGTCTGAGAAAAATAAGCTCGCTGACACTCTATACACATAAGTTTCACATGTATGTCACATGTAGTGGATTAAGTACATTAATCCGCGGTTGAATCACGGCTGTTCTTTGTGTGTGTGTGTGTGTGTGTGTGTGTGTGTATATATATATATATATATATATATATATATATATATATATATATATATATATATACATATGAAAGACTGGAGTCTTATTTCGAGTTTTATTCTAGACTAGTTTCACTACAAGTGAAAACTCTGAATAAGACTAGTCTTTCCTCTTCCCACCAACTTCAACTTGTCAGAATGTGTGTCTCTCTCTCTCTCTCTCTCTCTATATATATATATATATATATATATATATATATACATACATACATGTAAAGCGTGAGGTGTGAAAGGTAGTTCATGTTATGAGCTTAACCACGGAAAAGCCATGGTCGTGAGGGAACCCTGAAGAATGAGGAACCTGTTATGTAGTAGCCCTAAACAAGGTCTCTCTCTCTCTCTCTCGCTTTCCCTTTCTGTTCTCCCTACTCTCTTTCTCTCTCATCCCTCTCTGTTCTCCCTACTCTCTCTCTCTCTCTCTCTCTCTCTCTCTCTCTCTCTCTCTCTCTCTCTCTCTCTCTCTCTCTCTCTCTCTCGCTTTCCCTCTCTGTTCTCCCTACTCTCTTTCTCTCTCTCTCTCTCTTTCTTTCTTTCTCTGTCTGCCTGTCTTAAGGTGGGTGCTTGATCTCCACCGCGACTATCCTCTTAACGCCTTTCCTGGCGAACTCAAAGACTTCAGCTGTTGCTTGGTTTTGCAGCAGTCACTTTACAGTGAGTTTTCTAATCGTTTAAAACAGTTCAGAACAAAAGTTATTGCCGTGGCCGCTTTTGTTTAAAAGCTGGTAGTTACACCAACCTCTTAGAATAGCGTAACCTACTTTATGATAGATTTTGTTCTAATGGGGGCAGGTGACTGAATTCTCCTGATTGGTGGATGTGGGGCAGACTCCTTAGGTTCCATGTCGCTCAATCGGGACCCTTAGCTGTCACTCTTTAACCAGAACAAGATCTTTAAAGTGCGTCACTTTGTTTGAATTGGTCGATTTTGACAAAGAACTGGGATGGGCTTATCAAAAATTGCAATAATAGTGACAGTTCGAGTCCAGTAATCATAGAATCGCTTCTGGTTACGTTATTTTCGAAGTCTAGTCACAAGGCTAATGTCTGTTGTAAATGGAAGTTGGCGACTAATACCAAGAATTGGAGTAGAAATTGATCGTGAGAAAGTTGGAACGAAAGGAAATGGAAGACGGTGGAAACACTCTACTCCTTTTTTTCATTTATATTTTGCTATTTCTTTTTTGGGCAATTCTCAGGTTTCACTCGCTCATATTTCGAGGAAATAAAATGCTTTCACACTTTCGTATATTCTTCTTTTCTGTGTATGCATTTTGTTAAAAATCTAACTCCAAAGCATGCATAAGCTCTAGTAGCTATTCGTCAGATCAATATGAAAAGATCGAAGTCATCCTCTTAGGAACTACATGTGACGTTATTGCTTCTAACTATTTCTTAACTACCTCAAGTTTAACTATTTTAGGTTTACTTAGTCCAACGTCATACTAGTTTCTAGCAGTAGTCCTGCAACGGTGTATGATACCAAAGGCGTGGACAAGACAAAACAAGGTATCGATCAATCGTGACCCCCAGGGCCTCACATCAGCCTCAACAGAATTCCATAAAGTATATTATTGTTGCAGTGATTAACATGTCAGCCACCTGGAGAGAGTTAACTTCTGAAATGAACCTGCATGTTAATTGACGCGGGGGTAAAGGGGAGTGACCTGATCGAGGCAGGACGGTTCTGAAGTCTAAAAAGAACCAGATGAACATTGTTATTATTGTTCTTTTTCAAGAAGTTTGCAGTCCACATAATTGTGAGTGATGAAGGCGGTCGCTTTATTCAATTCTCTTGCAAGGAGCTTGACGTTGGTAAATGTATATTAATATCCCACCGAGCTGTGGAGAGTCTTGCATGCTCTCTAATTACGGTACTTGCACGGAAGAAAGTCAGTGTTTTGTAATTGTACTAACTCCTCTGGAAAGGTGTCACAAACTAAGGCTTCAGACGGATCCTTGGCCTACCAAGGCCTTGTGTGGTATGCACGAAGAGGAGAACCACCACCACCACAAACACAAACACTACCACCACCACCACCACCACCATTACGATCAGACCCAGCAACGCCAGTCACATTCGTTGATCTCTAACTTCCGGTAACATCGGTCGTTTTCAGATATTATAGGTAGAATGAATGACATTGAGGAGTCTGCGTGCAGAGAGGAGGGTGAAGATGAAAGCGAGAGTGAGGTAGAGAAGGAAAAAAAAACGAAATATGTGGTCAGTGCGTGGTCGCGTGCAGAGAACTCTCATGCGACGACGACGACGAAGACGAAGACGAAGACGACGACGACGCTGGGTAGGGTAGAGGGACGAACTGCCCATAGACACCTGCCCTTATGAAACACCTAAGGTGGTTCCCAGGGTGGACAATGAGAGAGTTCCAGTGGCATCGGGTTGGGTCATGCGGAGCTTTGCATGCCTCCCCACACTAGTTTTCTATCGATTTCATCCTCGTGACCTTGAATTCCATCACTTATTTCGCGACGTTTCTCGTATATTTTCGTTCACTTTTCCATCCCTCCCCGCCCCCCCCTCCCGTGACCGGTTGCCTTACAAACTCACACGCAAACGTACGCGCCTTCTGTGACACAACTACACGCAGTGATCCAAGAGGGATTTTTTCTTTATTTATCGTTCACCTTATCCTCTATACCACTTAGTACGACTTACCATCCCCTGTCAAGCAGACTGGTGTCCCAGACCCTTTCGTACATGTCATGTAACGGTGCAGAGTTTCACCGGATTTGGTGAAATGTTCCAGAAGTTATCGTACATGCGCCAGAAAGCTGCGGCCTTTGTTGGCGGACTGGATACGATGCAAGTGGGCCAGGCACGAGTATGGTCGTGGAAACATAGCCACTCCCCTTTTACATATGTATCTTGTAATAATAGCCTTAATATCAGGTTCCTATTTCCTTCGGGTATGCCACATACGGTAAGCACAAAGCCTATCGATTGTGTGTGTTCGTGCGTGTGTGTGTGTGTGTGCGTGCGTGTTTACATTTATGTATGTATGCATTTATCTTCGTACTTGCCATGTATGTAATGAATGCATGTTTATATGTATGTATGCATTTATGTATGTGTATGCATGTATGTATGTATGAACGTATGTATGAATATATGTATGCATGTATGTATACATAATAGAGGCTATTTTATTTGCACGTACCCTGTGCACGCAGATCTACACATTTCTAGGTGCGGCAGTGAAAATTTCACGTAAAGAGAGGGGGAAGCAGAGGGGGAAGTGACAGCATATCATAAAAAGGGGGCAAAGAATAGGGAGGGGAATTTTTGTGTATGTGCGCGCGCGCGCGCGAGTGCTTGGCTCATGATCGACAACTATTTCCCTCCCAGCTGAGAGTTCAGAGCTCATGTATGACCCGATCTATGGGTAATCTTGTGACCTTACACACATGCACCCAACTCCTTGCTACAGTGATCCTAGCCACTGCCCCAGTTTTCAGTTCTTGTGGATGAACATTCTTCACTAACATCGAAAGGAATATAATAGTGTCTTTACTAACTGGAAAGCTGGCTTCATGACAGATTCTCATCGTTAGCACGGAGGTAATTGATCATCACAGAAGACAACTGTAGAGAAAACAAGGGAGTGATGTATGACTCATACAGTTTAAATAATTCTACCCGCTCACCCTTCCTCCACTCCCAGTTTACCCTCCTCCTCTCTTCCCCCCCCCTTCTCCTCGTCTTCCTCTCTCCCGTTTCCATCCTCCCTTCAAGTAATCATACCTGCCGACTCACACTGACACAATACCACTTACCGTCCTTGTGGGGAGATGTTTTTATGACTTAGTTCCCCATTTCCTTTACCGTTCATCCTCTCATACCTTCGTGTACTCTCCTTTCCTTCCCTCCCTCAACCTCCTCCTCTCGCCTCGCTTTCCTCTTCCTCCTCCTCTTCCTCTGCCGTCCTCCTTCGCCTCCACTTCCTCTCCCCTCAGCCTACCTTTCTTCCCTATGCTGCTGCTACTCAAACTCATGGTCTTCCCGTGACCGAGAACCCTCCCACCCCCTTGTATTGCCTACGGGAGCACGACCGGACGCGGGTATAGATGCAGTGATCGAAAACTTTGAAAATATCCTGACATGACGTCATCGCGGTTGCCGAATGTGTAGCCTCAGGAGGAGGAAACGGAGGGGGTGGGGGAGGGGGAGGGGGGGCGGGGTAAGAGAAAAGGTGCAGGAGGAGGAGGAGGAGGAGGAAGAGGAAACGGTCATGGGGGTGGGGGGTGAAGGGTGTCAACAGCGGGAGACTTGTAGAGATGAACGTGAGAAGTCCACGTGGCCTGGCTACCACGTACACATGATGTATGTTTTGATGACCTGTTACGACACTTGGGGACACTGGAACACCGATATTAAGAGCTGAAAACTGCAGTGTAATAATTGTCTTCAACTCAATGTTTTGTATTGATTGGATTAATGCCGCGCCACCATGCTCGCCTGGCTGCCTTCGCACTGAGCAACTCCAGACCCAGGTGAGGATGCGAGGGGAGGAGGAGGAGGAGGAAGGGGAAGGAAGTAGGAGGAGGAGGAGGTGGTCGTAAGGGAGAGAGGGTGGAGTGGAGGAGACCGAAGGAGCTAGAAGAGGTGTGGGTCTCTCCGCATCGACAAACGGCAGCGGCCTTCCTGAGCAACCAGCAGCGACGAATTCGCAGGAGGACCAGACGGCCGGCACGTCGGCAGCACCGGCCTGGCACACCAGCAGCTGTCCAGCAGCACCAGGGAGCAGCAGGAGGAAGGACACTAGCCACAGAGAGACGGTGCAGCAACAGCGCAGTGAGCAGAAGTGTCCGGGACGTGAGCAGCTGAAGAGGCTACAATAGCGGCAGCAGCGAGGAGCAGACCAGAAGGCGCGGCCGAAGCAGAGGCCATGCAATTTCCCCGGGCAAGATGCACCCTCCACGACTTCGGGCAAAGAGCGTGAAAGAGAACTCGAGAGTGATAAGCAAGGCTTGCTGTTGCAGCGGCGACAGGGCAGCAGTAGGCGGCTTGCCAACACCCCTGTGCTCCGCATGCCCTCTCCACCGCCCCGGCTTCAGTCACCAACATCAACGGCGATCCCAGCGCCGACACCACTATCACCACCACCACCACCATCACAACAGCAGTGATACTGTTGGTCTCGTTCCCTCAGAAGAGACATCGCCCTACTACCTATCCCTGGCGGATTTAGCAGAAGCAAGAGCAGTAGAGGCGGGGGCGATTATTGCAGTCACAGCAGCACCCGACAGGAAAACACGAAGAACTTGCTCATCGCCTACAGGAACGGAAGAGGAAGCGGGGCCCGCCGGGGCTGCTGGTGGCACTTGGACCACGTCGAAGAGAACTTCGACGAGGAGGACGACGACGACGAGGACGATAGCGACGACCACTTGGTGCCCACTCGTCCACAGTCGTCGCCAGGATCTACTACCTACTGCAAACCGCCTCGCTTCCCGTTCTTTGTGAAAATAGAAAAATCACGGCAGGAAAAGAGATAGTAGGCGAGACGGTGGTGGAGGTGGTGGTGGTGGGGGAGGAGGAGGAGGGGGAGAGGGTGAAGGAGGAGAAGGAGAAGGAAAGGAAAAAGAAGAGGAGAGGGATAGTGGAACAGCTGAAGTCGTGGATGGATATCAGAACACACTTTTGAAATCAATGAATGCCTTTCTGTGCTAGTGCTGTCTTCGTCCGTAGGCAGTATGATGCATCCGTCTGTGATACAGTGCCAAACGTTATCATACTCCTACTTATCATTATACTCTTGTGATCGTACCTGTGTCCAAATGTCGCGTCATATTATATTTACTTTCTCGTCTTGATCCGTCGTTGTACAGGCGCGGAGTCACGTGATATATATATCTATACATATATATACATATATTTAATAGACATAAGCAATTGTCGCCGTTGCAACCTTCGTCTCGACACGGTGAGCCTTACCCTGTCGTCCCATATCCCTTGAAAACACACACACACGCGTATACACACACACACACACACACACACACACACACACACACACACACACACACACACACACACACACACACACACACACACACACACACACACACTACTGCCACCATCATCACCCCCGCCTCCCCCCCCCCGACCACTCCATCTCTCCTATTAATTATTCTACGAAATCAATCAATCAACCATCGGCTATCAATTGACCTTGTTCATCAGCTTCAGTTCTCTCTCTCTCTCTCTCTCTATCCATCTACCTATCTATCTATCTCTTCCTGTCTATCTTTCAACCTGAGCGCCTGTTTCTTCTGTTCCCACTTATGTTTTCATGAGTTTCCTAAACCCATGCTTCATAAGGAAACTACCCCTTTAGCCTGTGGAAGACCTCACAACCACGAGAAACATGGTAATCTGTACTACCTATGCCAACGACGGACACTATCTCCGCCTCTTCACCTACATTCCTTCTTGCTCATTTCAGCACCACAGCCCGGCTCCCCCGTCCCTCTCCCACCAACCCCGCCCCCGCCTCCCTCCCATTCAATGCAGTCAGCCCAGAATTGCGTCATTTGTCACAATGTCGGTGAACGCATAAATCTCCCCTAAAACGCCATGGCTTCCCCTCTCAACGGGAGACCTCCCCCTTTCTACTCGCTTGCCAGAGGTCTTGTCGTGTTCCCGAGACATGTGCCCTTTCTTCTTATAACCCCCCCATTTCCCTCTTTTTCGACCACTTCCTCCCTCCTCCCTCCTCCCTCCTGCCTCCTGCCTCGTGTCACAGGCAGGCTTTCCCGTTCCTTCGTCGTACACGCATTCGTACACTGTAACCTTCAGAATTCACCCAAAACCGAGGCATTATACACCATCACTCCCGTGAAAACGTGCGCGCGCAAGTATTACCAGACCCCCCCCCCCCGTCCGAATATACTGACCTTGCCGTCCTGTAACAGACAGACCCCACCACCCCTCTCCTTCCCACGACTCGGCACAGGCACCCAAAGCCTTCCCCCCACGGACCACTATACACACTTCACCACACCCCATGGCAGACCTTGCCAAGTACCTACTCGCATGCACATGCACTCTGTCGATACAGACACTCGTGTATGCCCGCTCACACATACACACACACACACACACACACACCACGGAATCAGCTCCTCGAACACACATGAGCCACGTAGGCAGGCGAAGTGCCTTCCACCCACGACACGTCTTGCTCGTCCCCGTCACATGTTGTAGTCACACTCCCAATGCTCGTCCAGACGACTCCCACATGCCCATGACTC
>NC_134803.1:56259619-56262119 GCF_046742065.1 Oratosquilla oratoria | reverse complement strand
ACCCGTAGGAATTGTGACCTCTTTTTGTCGAAAATTGTAAGAAATAACACTCCGAACCCCATGTATAATGGAGAAAATAGTCAGCCTGAGCTAGAATATCTCTCTACTTAAGGGTTCTGTATGTGGAGTAAGATCATCTACAGACATTTGCCCCAACTCAGCTCATTGGAACTTTTCCCCCCAACTAAACATCTTTCTAGCTTCCGGAGATTGCTTGGTAAATCTCCATAACTTGCAAATAATACCCTCAGAGCTTTCAGGAAAGGATGGTAACCAATCTCCTCGCAGCACCGATAATCCTTGGCACAACACACAGCGGTGTTACTTTTGTGTTGAGGGCCGGGATTCGAGAGCTTGTAAATCATGATGGAGACCAATTAGGCGGCTTAGTATTGAAGTCACGAGCCTTTGATTCATCCCGCTTATAACCGCAACATCTCCGCTGCACCAATGCAATACATATATATATTATATATATATATATATATATATACATATATATATATATATATATATATATATATATGTATATATATATATATATATGTTGAGCCATTCTGACAGGTGGACGTAAGCGGAGTAGGAAACACAGGAGTCTTAGTCTTGAGTTTATTCCTGACTAGTTTCGCAGGTTGAAAAAGCATACCTGCGAAACTAGTCAGGAATAAACTCAAGACTAAGACTCCTAGGTTTCCGCTTACGTCATATATACATATACATATATATATATATATATATATATATATATATCTGTGTGTATGTATTTACCTAATTGCGTTTTCGCAACTGTAATGTACAAGATAGGAGCAATGCTTGTAAGGTCCCATCTCTGTCTCCAGTCATCAAACTTGGCCTTGATTTCACTATTGCCCACTGGGACTATTTCCCCCACTCTGTTATACAAATTAATGTCTCTGTTCGGGAAACCTATTATAGTTCAAAGCAGCTATCACCTCTTTCTCTTCTTTCATACAATGTGGGTAATTCCAACCTGTCTAGTCTCCCCTCACACGATCTGTCGGTTAGATTAATTGTTTTCCTTTATATTCTCTCTACTTTTCTTAAACATTTCCTTTTATGTGGGGGGACCATTAGATGTTTCACATTTCGGATCAAGATTGAATATCCTGTTTGCCTGAAAACCAAACTTCTTTTCCTTATTTCTCGCTTCAATTTCCACTGCTATTCATTTGTTTCCGCACAAACACCACTGCCTCCACTCCAAGCTACCACCGGTTCCCCGAGCCATGCAATTACAACCCTAACCCTATGTTCTAGGCACACAGGTATAGTATATTCCTGTACCTCTCTTTCGTCTGCCTTATCGCATCTTTAAAATATCTTGCCATCATGGAGTCCTTGGCCACCTTATATCTTTCCTTTTTGTTTCGTTCTTTCCGTTTAGTCCTAAACGGTCTTAGATCATTCTCCCTTCGTACACGATGGCATAGCTTACTGATTCATTCCATAACTAACCTTTCTCCACTTCACTTAAGTCCTTCCTTACTCTATTCTTCAGCTCCCTCCTCGTCTTTTTTTTATTTCCTTTTTTCATGTGTCTTTTATGTCACATACCCCTATTCCTTCTGACTTCGCCTTTTCATCTTCACTTTGCATTTCGCCCGCCTCTTCTTACCCTTTCTTCTTTGCCTTGCCTCCATTTATCTTTACTCCACTACGGCTTCTGCCCACCCCCCCACCCCCCACCCCCAACTCCCTGGTCTCCTATCACTGCACTTGCAACCTTGGCATGCAAGGCAGCCTGGAGGCAAAGGTTCTTCAGCTCTTCCTATCATGCCGTCCCCGGTGCACCTCCTCTTCTTCCTCCCCCTCCTCCTCCTCCTCCTCCTCCTCCTCCTCCTCCTCCTCCTCCTCCTCCTCCTCCTCCTCCTCCCCCCCTCCCCCTCTTACTGCGCCATCTGTCGCCTGGGTGGGAACGAAGAGTCTTCTTGCCTGTCTGCCAGTCAGTCACGAATGGAAGATCCTGATCCTGAAGAACCTAGAGTCGCTTATGTGTGCATGCCTTATCTACACCACCCCCTATTGGCGTGGGGCACTGTCTGTCATACCTCGCAGCCGAAGTCCGCTAAAAGGCGTCAGGACTGCGTGCCACCAACAACCCTGAAGGGTGTCTTTATCCCCTACGGTCTGCTTTTGGTAGATTGTGAGAAAGTGTAACTGCTGTCTTGTGAGCAGTTGATATCCAGGTCAGTGTGTAGGTTCCATTGACCTATTTCATAACATCATATTGGGTGTCGACTAGATTTGTATTGCCTAAGCTAGAGGTATGCTATCTGATGAAAGTGACAGTGATACAATATCGTGTAAAATATTTGTCCCTACGTTCTTTGGGAGGGCTATGATTGCAGGATTTAACACACCCAAATCAATAGCATAGACTGCGCCAACTGACCAATTCCACCTCGCCTATGCACACCAACACCGAACTATTATTGTTGACCTGGCACCTAGACACCGTCAGGTACCATTTATAGTATGC
>NC_134803.1:56224619-56249619 GCF_046742065.1 Oratosquilla oratoria | reverse complement strand
ACATACACACATATACACATACACACATATACACACATATACACACATGCACACATATACACACATACACACACATACACACACACATACATACACACACACACACGTGCACACACACACTCACAAACATACACAGTTCATGTACAGTAGTGTAAGTGTAGATCCTCGAGAGAGAGATGTAAGACCTGTCACATGAGCTCACGTAGCTTAGCCTCTACGGACATTTCGTGCACCAAGTCCCACAATACAGGTACACGCTTGATCCCTCGATGCTTCCACCACGTTAGTCAGTGACGTCACACCTAAACCTGCTGGTCATTGGTTGCTCCCCTTTTTGGCAAGGCACCCACCCCCGAATGCAGGTCGCCTCCCCTGCAGCACGTCTTCTTGGTGCACGTGCGGGTTCAGAATCGTACGTGATGACGTGCAAGAGGGCATCGGAGGTGGCTAAGGTGTCTTACGTGCTCGAGGGAGTGACGATGACCGCCATCCGCAGGTCTGAGCGATGCTGCTGTGGTCGTGGCCCACGTCCTAGCAACTGGCTCTCAGCCATCTTCACGTTGGAGGTCATGCGGGAGCCGCGGTGGCACTCAGTGCCAGCCTTGTTGCACATATTCCTACCCGTTTTATCAATCCACACGTCGTCCGGTTGCTCACTTCGACAATTCTGATGTCGATCTTATCGAGAGACATCGCGAAGGAGACAATATCGGGGGGGAAATTTCCAGTGCCCAAAATACCACGGTGGCGCCGAATTTCACCTCCACGCCGGTAGTGTGGCGCCAAGCTCGGATCTGGCGGGCGCTGGCTGAGTTCCGTTGGCATCGGCAGTGCTAGTGCCAGTGCCAGTGAGGTGTAGACTCTTGTGCGCCGCGTGTCGACATGACCTCCACGCCTTCCCTCATCTTCGCCGACACCAACAGAATACCCGAGGATCGGTAACCCAACGGAAGGAAGGAAGGAACGGGACAACGGACGAAGGGGGAGGGGGACAAACTAGACGTAGTGTCACTGGCGAGAGACATTCCACTTAGTGAAGGCTGCAGGTAAATATAGAATTAGTGGTGCAATGGGACGGGTGGAGGGGGCATCAGCCACGCACAAGCCTACACACACACACACAAACTCTGCAGCGGGCTAGCCGCATGGTTACACGTTGCTCCATATCCAGTGAACTGTTACTGTGTACCCAGTGATGCATTGTTCTTGACGAGGGACCCTTTTCTTCTTCTTCTACGCAGGCGACAGGAGAACGAGTTGCGCAGGCTGCCGCGCACGCCAAGAGTCTAACAAGACAGACCCACAGTCATTACGCAGGAGAGAACGGGTCGCTGCCACAGGAACTTTCTAATAAGGTGAGTGTCTCAGCTCTTCTATGGACTTAGTGTCAGTAGAAACCTCTTGGTTACATACTGTATATATATATATATATATATATATATATATATATATATATATATATATATATACAGTAAGTACATATATATGCACATATATGTATGCACATGTACATATATATGCACATGTACATATATATGCACATGTACATATATATGCACATGTACATATATATGCACATGTACATATATATGCACATGTACATATATATGCACATGTACATATATATGCACATGTACATATATATGCACATATATGTACATGTGTGTATATATATATATATGTACATATATGTGTACATCTATATATGTACATATATATATATATGTACATGTGTGTACATATATATATATATATATGTACATATATATGTATGTACACATGTACATATATATATGTACATATATATGTGTACATATGTGTACATATATATACATATATATGTACATATATGCATATGTACATATATGTATATGTACATATATGTATATATATATATGTATATATATATATATATATATATATATATATGTACATATGTATATATACATATGTACATATATATGTACATACATATATATATATATATATATATATATATATGTACATATGTATATATATATATATAACCTTGGCATACGTACTCACAATGCACCTGAGTGATAATTGTCCTTGTCCTTGAATGTATCAGCCATCTTACCAGGTCGTTTACATGTTCGTTGTTTTCCTTCGTTTTCGCAGTTGTCGAAGTTAGAACTTGAAGCAGAAAGTGTCATGGCCAACATGGAGGACCAGACGCAGGAGGCCAAGAGAGCGCGAACGATTCGATATGAGTACAATCGTGACGTGGAGGCTGTCCAGTCCTGGATTCAGGCGGCTGAATCCAAGGTACAGGACAAGAGCGTCGAGCCGCACACGCTGAAGGAGTTCCTGCAGGAGATCCACTGCGAGATCGGGAGCATCACGGATCAGCTCGAGCGGGTCACCCGCCACGGGAACACGATCTGTGAACGAACACAAAACTCGAGTGAGCGTGAGCTCGTGGCCAGCACGGTGTCCTCGCTGACGGACCAGCTGCAGCAGGTCCGGAACTGGCTGGAGGACAAGAAGGCCCAGGTCGGGGACTCCCTCGAGTCTTGGCAAATGTTCATCCAGATCTACAACTCGCTCCGTGGATGGGTTGAGAAGCAGCGTGGGTTCTTGGGAGAACCTCTCAAGTTCTCCACGCTCCCTGAAGCCCGAAACAAACTTCAGGAGTACGCGGTGAGTACTTGGAGATTTTTGGCATACATGTGTATACACACACACGCACACACACACACACACACACACACACACACACACACACACACACACACACACACACACACACGTGTCATATATGCTTTATACGCCCAGTACTGACGTGTCTTTTCATGTTCGCTTTTATGATCTCCCTCGCAGGTTACCGTGAAGGAATGCAAATGGGCCAACAAGCAAGTCACCGAGATGACGTCCGAGCTGTCCAAGATCGGACAAGTCTCCAACGTTGGCCTGCTGTCCGAGAAGCAGACCGAGATCGAGCAAGAAAAATCTGACGTGGAGAGCAGCCTGAAGGAGGTCATGGCTCTCCTGCAGGAAATGGCGGAGGAGTGGGAGCAATGCGAACGTAAGTCTAAGGAAGTCACGGCCTGGATCGACAAGACCAGGCAGACCTTAGACAACCCCCAGAACAAGAAGAGGTCCTTGCGTGACCAGCTGGCGTCTCGAGAGAAGGTTCTCGCGGACACGGCTATCCAGAAGACCAAGCTGGTCATGTCTATGGAGAAACTTCAAGTTCACTTCCGGGACCGGATGTGTGCGGAGGCGCAGGTTTCTCACGAGAACGAGCAGCTGCAAGGACGACTGGAGGAGCTCCAGGCCACCGTCAAGGAGGACTACAAGACGCTGGAATCCTGTGTCCACCAGATGGACACATATCAACAGGTAGTATGCGGTAACCCTGAGAAAACCTTGACCAAGGACCTCCCCTAACTGTCCCTATAGCCCCAACTGACGGCCTTGATGAATAGAATCCTCAGAACCGAACCCCGTAGACTCATGCCACATATAATCTTTCCGATCAGTGCGTCCTGGGCTCTTTCTTAAAAGTTCTTGTCTTGCTCGCCAGGAGATCCAGCGTCTGCGTCAGCAGATGGTGGGCGTGGAACAACAGCTGCGGGTGGTGTCCAGCCCCACTTACAGCCCCCGGGATCGAGATAAGGCAATGGCCGAACAGAACGTGAGTGTATTGTGCTTGTTTGTGCTGCTGCTGCTTGTGTACCACCGTGACCTGACCCTATACGACCTTCATGTCCTACTGCTTGCACCTCACTCTCCCTCACTCTCCCTCACTCTCGCGCACCTCACAAACTAATCAACAATCACTCAGCCTTTCGTGTACATAACACGGTTTGGATGATGATGAGCTTGGTTAGTATGTATGTATATATCCTACCCTTGGGAATTGTCTGTGCGTGTGGGGGGTGGAGGAGTTGGGGGAGCGCGCGCGCGCGCGTGTGTGTGTGTGTGTGTGTGTGTGTGTGTGTGTGTGTGTGTGTGTGTGTGTGTGTGTGTGTGTGTGTGTGTGCGTCGTTGCACATGAATGTGTGTGAGTGTGCGCGCGCAGTTGTGTCTGTTTACGAGCGCGTTTGTATCTGTGCACATGTGTGTGTGTGTGTGTGTGTCTGTGTGTGTGTGTGTGTGTGTGTGTGTGTGTGTGTGTGTGTGTGTATGCATGTATGTGTGTGTGTATGTATGCATGTATGTATGTGTGTGTGTGTGTGTGTGTGTGTACAAGTGTACATGTGTGTGTGTGTGTATGTGTATGTGTGTGTGTGTGCGTGTGTGTATGTGTGTGTGTATGCATGTGTATGTGTGTTTGTGTTTGTGTGTGTGTGTACAAGTGTACATGTGTGTGTGTGTGTGTGCGTGTGTCCATGTTTGTGTGTGTGGATGTGTGGGCAGTTTGATGAGAGACTGAGAGAGAAAGAGGTTCACCACTCACGTCTTGGATCACATGCTTTACTCGTGGTCGACATCTATTATCCTTCTGGATGAGAGCTCAGAGCTCTTAAAATCCGATGTAGGGTAATAATGTGACCTTACACACACCACACACCCATCCCCTTGCTCAAGGGGGATAGGAATGGTTTACTGTGTTAGTGAAGCTTTCTCACCCTGAGCAAGGCGCGAACTCGGTGCCACAGCGTGACAGTACACGTCGCTATCCTCTACACCAGCAAGCCTTGTTTGTGTGTGCGCGTGTGTTTATGCATGCAAATATATGTATAAACGTGGGTATGTGTATATATATTTGCGTGTATTCTGTTTATATATTTGTGTGGGTATGTCCGTGTGTGTGTGTTTATTCATTCGTGGGTAAGTTGAGTAAGTAGTGTGTGTGTGTGTGAGAGAGAGAGAGAGAGAGAGGAGGAGGAGGAGGAAGGTAGAAAGAGAGAAAGAGGTAGGGACAGAAAGAAAAAGATTTTGTGATGGAACATGAGGAATATTGAGAGAAAATACTTACAGAAGACGGTAAGAGAACATGATAGAGAAAATGTGTATGAGAGAAAGAGAGAGAGAGAGCGGGAGAGAGTAGATCATGAAATCGAGTAGGAATAAAGGCACATAAAGATGAAGAAATAGCCCTGAGAGCTAGAGAGAGAGAGAGAGAGAAGGTAAAACGATGGAGGGAATCGGATAGAGAGAGAGACGGGGGAAGAGGGAGAGGATGACAAAAGGGATGGTGGATAGAGATGGAGAAATAGAGAGAGGAAGATAGATACAAGATAGAGAGACGGGAGAATGGAGTGGGGGTGGAGGGAGAAGGGGTGAGAGAGGGAGAAAGAGATAGTAAGGGAAATAGAATGAGGATTGGGGTGGGAAAGGATCAGGAGAATGTAGCAGAAGGACATAAGGTGGAGAATTAGAGTAGGGGGAAGGTGAAGAAAGGAAAAGGAAACGAAATAGAAAGAGAGGGCGAGAGGAAGAGGAGAGAGAAAGATGGGGTATGAGTGACAAGAGGTGAAAGAGAGAGAGAGAGAGAGAGAGAGACAAGAGAATTCTGAATGATGAGAAAGCGAACACAAACTCCACAAGACAGAAACCTTCGAGTGCTCCTTTCTAATTTTTCTAACGTCGATCCCTCCCTCCCTTTCTACTTCCCTCCCTGCGTTTGAGAGCTCTTGTGGTCTGACTCGAAGGACAGAAGTCAAGCCTGGTTCGGGTCACGTGGTATGCAAGGGGGGCGAGGCCCGTGTGCATTGTGCCCATCCACTTAGCCCACACTTGCACTGTGTTGCACATTAACCGGTTCTTTGATGATACAGTCGCCGGGTAGTATTACTGGCACCTAGAACTTAATCAAAACTTAGATGACTCACATAGTTAGCTAGAAGGACGAGTTCCTAAAGTAGTGTTGCCTCGTTGTCACTCAGTTTCGGGGTAGTAGTGGTGGCGTGGTGCTCCGTGGGGCTACCATGCTACCACCGCCGCCGTGGAACTGCTAACATTGTTTTTTTTTTCATGTCGTAATTGTTCTTAGTTACAAGGTGGCTGCCTTCCATTTCATGTTTCCTGGACTGCTCATTGCATCGCTTGGAGGTTATAGGTAAAAAAAAATAATAATAATAATAAAAAGTTCAAGTGCCTAAAGGAACATGCAAGGAACCGCATTCATATATAACCAAAAAAACAAACAAAATTAACACGAGCTTGGTTGCAGCTCATTGGTTCCCTTCTCTGTTGGGGACACCCTCCCCCTCGCCTTACCTTCAGCTCTTCCTTCTGCCCTTTTGCCAAACTCCTAACACTCGTGGTTTGTAGTGTAGTGTTGACAATTAACACCCAACCTCTTACTCTTAAGGTGATGGTATAACGTATGAAGGAGAGGCAAAGCAGGTAGCCGTACTCCAACATACAGTAATTTCATTTGACATTTTCTTCATAACCTTATTTTCATCTGGCTGAGAAGTAGCTTCTATTAAGACTCAATAAGAGTAGGGAATAGTCTTTTTTGAGTTGCTCCCTTAAATGTCCACTCACAGGCCTGCCGGGAGAGAATAAAAGCAATTCAATCCAAGATAATCGCGAGAAATGAAAGAATCAAATTGCTTAATCACCGGGGGACGCCAGACACATCGCCTCTTGACACTTAACCTGACGCAGCATCCCTCCTTGTCCTTTCCACCGCCTTCCCTGCTGTGCAATGATCGACCCTTTTTTCCTCTTGTGTAGGGAACAGGGAAATGAAACGCAGCCTTAACGATACATTCCATTGTTCATGTGGCTCTTGATAGCTAGCGTACATATTGGTCCTTTTCATCCAATCCTTGTTTAACAGACTGAACAACATTTTGTTTAAAACCATTGCTTGTTTGTGTCCAGTCCACTCACTCACAGTGCCACTCTTCTTTGCCGGGACTGCATACTGCAGGTGCTCCAAGGCCAGTACGAGTCTCAACAACGACAAATTGTCGAGCTCATCGAACGAATCTACCAGATTGACCCCTGTGAGGTGATTCCGACCGAGCTAACGCATGACCCGACCGAACCGAGCACTCTAACAACTTCCTTCAGCGAAGAATTGTCGACATCAACTCAGTCTTCAACGCTAGAAGTTCAAGAGGCCGAGGAGGAGACTGTTACTCAGGAGCAACCTGTGTTCCATTCGACTTCCTCCGAATCAACGATTACAGTGTCAACGACTGTGCCCGCGCAGTCAGATGCCGTAGACTCAGAGGTGCAGACCCTGACTAGAAGTTCTGCAGTTTCAGGAATTGTTTGTGACGCGCCGTCCGAGGTAGAGACCTTCGACACGGTAGTTGTGGTGGATTCAGCTCCCAACACACCCGTGGGATCAGAAACAAGGTCTTCCTCGGCGTCGCCAGGCAGCTTAACACTATCTTATGCAGACATCACAGCGGGCCGCAAGAGCCCCAATGTCCACCCTCAGTTAGAGGAATCAATGTTGCATCAACCCAAAGCCATCCGCCAGCAGGAGCACCAGCATCAGGAGCCACAACCTGTTCAATTACCCGTTACAGAAGAATCTCCAGCTCCTGCCCCAAGCATCACCCCAGTATTATCTCAGGAACCACATGTAACTGAGGAGGTAGTCACCGAAGTTCTTCCTGTGGTCGAACAGGAACAAAAGAAACATCCTAAGGACCGTCCGGTGCGACAACAGGAACGCCAGCAGAAGTTTGCAAAGGTACAGAAGTCACAAAGCTTTGAGCAAGAACCTCGCCCTGGTCGTCGAAATCAACCTAAAGACCGAAGAAAAGTGAAGAAAGCCACCGAAGAAGAGGAGAAACCTAATCCTGTTCCACAAGAGTACCGACCACCTACTCGAGGTAGTGTATCAAGACGAGGTGGTCAGAGAGGAAGCCCTAGAACGGTTGTTCGAGAAACTGCTGTAGCGAAAGAAAGGATTCGTACTTCCTCCAGAGGAAGTATTCGTGATAGTCCAGTAGAATCGCCAGTAGCAAGCCCAAAGGTGACACCCAAAGCAAGCCCTGCGACTCAGAGGCGTTCTGTACAAAAGTCACACAGCCTTGACAATCCAGAGCAGACACAAGTGGTTGTCTCAACTGCTACTACCACTACTACTATTACTCAAGAGACGCCAGTTTACACCCGTGTAACGACGTCATCAATTTGGGATGGAAGGAAGACTTATGCTGAAATCCTCAAGGGTCAGATTGAGTCACAGCAAGTTGCAGTGGCCCTAGAATCATCACCACTTAAACAAGACTCCTCCACCCCTGCACTTGAAGAAACAGAACCATGTAGTCTTACCCTCGAAGACAATCTTACTGAGATAAGTGATAACACAATGCTTCCAAAAGACCCACAATCTGAAGATTTTACCGTTCATGAGCAGGAGTTATCCTTATCTGAAGATATGTCTGTTTATGAAAGTGCCGTTACATCAAGCTACGACACTGTATCGAGTTCCTTGGATTATTCTGGTACAAGTGATTCAGCTCAACCAAGCCTCGACATTTCAAGTCAACCAGATCCACAAGAACCTCCAAGCATCCCTACTACTACTACTACATATCCTGGATTTATAGAAGAAACTACATTCTTGCCAGAATCCATAGTGCAAACTACACCACAAGCCACTTCCTACCATGGTGGCCAACAACAACCTGCTGGAGTAGATATGCCGATTTTCCAGCACCATAGTTTCCATGTAGATATGCCTACCTTACCACCCATGGACAGCAGTTTAGGGATGGGAAGTCCTATGGATTCGTTGAATTTCTACCCAGGCATGACGCAATTCCCAGTAACTACGAGCTACATGACCGAGAATTTCACTGTTCATACTTATGAACAGCCATCAACCGACTTCCAACAGTGTGATCCTGCAAGTGAGTTCAGTGGTACTCCTGTAGACGGACAGAACATGGATATGGGTGTGGCTATTTCCACACCACCTATGATAACTCCTCCAGAGACCCCTGAAACTCCTGTGAGTCAGTACAACGAGGAAGTGGAATTGATTGACATGCCTGATATGACGCATGTTCCAACTATGGTGTTCGAACCGACTTCTCACGGACCGGAAGATACTGAGGTTACAAAACCTGAAATATGTGCCACTGAATACCCTGTGCCAAGTGAATCGCCTGATTTCCAAAAGGAGCAGTCGGCTCCTATCGAACCTGTCCCTGCCCCAGCGCCAGTGTTCGAACCGGCGCCAGATCCAGTGCCATCGCCAGCGCCTGCACCATCACCAGCACCTTCACCAGCCCCTGTCTTAGTGCCTGCTCCTTCACCATCACCAGCGCCTGCACCAGCTCCAGCTCCAGCTCCAGCTCCAGCTCCTGTAGACCGGTCCAAGCTGTCTTATGCCCAAATATTGGCCATGGGATTAAGATCAGCTCCTTCAGCTGCATATGGTGCAATAAAATCAGTAGTGTCGTATGTTTCAGGACCAGCAACCGAAGTGAAACAAGAGGTTGCAAAACCAAAGGTGCAGAAACCACAACCCGAAGTCATCGTCGAACCAGTAAAAGAAGAAAGATCCCGTGCAAGAACGAAATACACAGAACCCAAGATCGAAGTCACGGAAACCAAAGTAGAAGACCAGAAACCTCTAGAGGAACCGGGACGAGTAGTCCCTCCTACACAACCAAATCAACCTTACATCCCTGGGTTGTTCTTCAAGGAGAGTCAGCGAAATAGGTCTCGAAGTGCAAGACGAAAGAGAGCCGAAAAGGATTTAGCAGAGAAGACAATAGAACAAGAGACGGCAAAGCAGCGAAAGAAAGATACACAAGTTTCTCTTCCAGGTTCACAAGAAAGCAAAACCTTCGTAACATCTACTGTAGAAGTCTGTGACACTAAACGTGTAAACGAAACTGTCGTAACAAAGACAGAAGAAACCGAGATTCAGGTTCAACTTCGATCGAAGTCGCATAAGAAAGATCATGTTAGTGTGCAAAGGAAAGAATCGGACAAAAGACTTGAGGAGATGGAGTCTTCGAAGACGGATACCGTAGAAACAGAAAAGGAAGTAACGACGACCGTTGCCTCAGAATCACCATCTGATGAAGCCAAAGATCTGAGTGAATCGGAGGACAAGCGCAAGAAAAAGAAGAAACGCAACAGGACCAACCCTAAAGATCAAGAAGATGACCTAGATAAAGCCCTTAGGGAAATTGCAGAGATGGAGAAGACAGGAAAGATTCATTCGTCTTCTCAGCCAAAAGTATCGTCAACTGATGAAGATAAACCTAAAAGACGCAGCTCGAAGAAGTCACGGAAACAAGATCACTCAGTTTCTGAGCCAAAGAAACCCTCCGAGAAGGATACTTCATCAACAACAAAGGTCCAAGACAGCCAGAAGAAGCAAGAGAAAGCATCCTCCAAGTCAGAAAAGAAATCCAAGAAGGGTGTAACAGAGGAGGTCAAGACTTCGTCTGAATCCTCCAAAGTCAAGTCCGAAACTGAGAAACGTAAAGAAACTACAAAGAAGACGAAGAGTGCCAACCTCGGGTCTGAAGACAAGGCAGAATTGACAGAGACTAGTTCAGTAGCTAAGAAAGCTACAACCAGTACGAAAGAAATCACTCCCATAGCACCAGAGGATCCTGGTTCAGAGGCTGTAGGAACCACCGATCATGTGGAAGTATCAGTACCTGAGCATGTGGCAGAACCTTCAACCACTACTGTTTCCAGTGACCCTCTTTCTACCTTCAAAGACCTACCTATTGCCCTGTCCGTAGAATCCCCTGCTACTCACATAGATACTAATACAGTATCTTCTGTAGAGGCTCCTAATATTCCCTCTGAGACCATTCAAGATGAGGCAAGAGTCGACAGTAAGTATGTTCGTGTTAAGGCCGAGGAGGAAGGCTCTGAAGCAGCCGAGCCTAAGGTGGCAGCATCAGAAGGTCCCTTGCAATCTCCCAAGGGTAAGCCTACCTTTGGCCTTCCGATTCCCGACCACGCCAACGCCTGGATGGAACTCCTTGAGGAGGGCGAGATAACTTTCGAAGACGAGAACGAACCTAGCGATGTTACCCCCGATGTTACCCAGACTCCTGTCACTTCGACAGCAGTTTCTCACCCTAGCGAAGAAAAGAATGCCACTATGCAGACTCTTAGCTTAAGCGAAGAGAAGCCTTCAGTATCTAAATCTGATGACTCAGTGCAGGCTGTAAAAGACAGTAGTGTTAGATTCGAAGGTGACAAACCAGAAACTAGAACCACAGAAATTAAACCAGACACAAAATTAATCACAGATACACCAGTAGAAACCACGAAGCCGGCATTTGGTTTGCCAATTCCAGATCATGCCAATGATTGGATGGAAATACTTCAGGGTGGGAGTTTCTCCATGGAGGAAGAAGAAATAGAGGACTCTGAAGACTCAGCTGTCACAAAGTCTAGAGAATCACCAGACCAAGTGCAAGACGTTTTAACCAAAACCGATTCCGATTCATTCCGCGTCGACGCGAAGAGTGTAGGCAAAGAATCTGTATTACAGAGAATTACTCAAAACATAAAGGAAAGTATTGAGGGACATATGACTCTGAGTGATGAGCAACCTGATTCAGGCATCGTTATTACTGAAACTGTTAGTGAACCTTCCGTGGTACGGTCGATTAAAATGGTAAAACGTGTGATAAAAAAGATTATCTATATCGATGGTAAGCCCGTAGAAGTTGAAGAAGAAGTAGAAGAACCAGAGGTATTCACATGCGACACGGATATAACAGCTCTTGACTCGATTCAAGACAGCACAGAAGGCACTGTTGTACATGAAACATTTGATAAACCTATTGTCGTCACAGAAACTGTAAAGCAGCGTGACTTTGATGTTGCGAATGTAGAGGACTACGACTCATCTGTTACAGCACACACAAAGCATGTAACAGGTAGAAGAATTGTCCGAAAGGTCACCAAGAAAATCAAGAAAATTGTGATGATAGATGGCAAACCTGTTGAAACCGAGGAGGTTGTTGAGGAGCCCGAGGAAGTAACAGAAGATTTCCCACCAAAAGAGGAATTAGTCGAGGAACAGACTAGTTCATCAGCTGTGCTCTGTCCTGAAATCACTTCAACAAGGGTCACAAAGAGAGTTATTAGGAGGAGGATTATAAAGAGAATAGAAATGGTAGACGGTAAGCCAGTTGAATCTGAAGAAGTTATTGAAGAACCAGAGGAAGTAATTGAATTGGAAGGAGGTGAAGATCAGTCGGAAACATATTTCGATCCATCCGCGGAGTACAGTGAAACTATTGAAGAGCCAGAAATAAAAACAACACGTGTGAGGAAAATCATTAGAAGACGCATAATCAAAAAGATTATAATAGTAGACGGGAAGCCTGTTGAAACTGAAGAAGTTATTGAAGAACCCGAGGAAGTAATTGAATTGGAAGGAGGTGAAGATCAGACGGAAAGAACTTTCGAACCATCCACGGAGTACAGTGAGACCGTTGAAGAACCAGAAATGAAAACTACATGTGTGAGGAAAGTCACTAGAAGACGCATAATCAAAAAGATTATAATGGTAGACGGGAAACCTGTTGAAACTGAAGAAGTCATTGAAGACCCTGAAGAAGTTACAGAGGATGTTCTGGAAGGAGATTCTCATCTTTTCCCTGAAGGAGATACAGAAACAACCATGACAAAAATAATTAGAAAGGTTATACGGCGTCGAATCATTAAGAAGATAGTCATAATTGACGGTAAGCCAGTCGAAACAGAAGAGGTTATCGAGGAACCGGTTGAGGTCACGGAAGTTGTTGATGGAGAGACCATGCCGGAAACGGAAGTCGAACCATCCCTCACAGTGACAGAAGTTGTCGAAGAACCAGAAACCATAACAACGACTAAGACCGTCAAAAGAGTAATCAGGAGGAGAATAATCAAAAGAATCATAATTGTCGACGGAAAACCAGTAGAAACGGAGGAAGTGGTGGAGGAACCGGAGGAGGTCATAGAGGGTGATGCAGAGGAAACCTCACAAACTCCAGGAGCGGTAATGACATCAAAGACAATTACCAGAAGGCGCATTATCAAAAAGATCGTCATGGTTGATGGCAAGCCTGTTGAAACAGAAGAAGTTGTGGAAGAACCTGAAATTATTGAAGAATCACAAATTCAAAGACCAGATGATGTAATCCTGCCCTCTGCTACTATAGAACCAAAAGAGGAACAGGCTTTATCAAAACCAACAAGTAAAGAGCCTTTGACAAAAGTGTCAAAGAATATTATTGTCATAGATGGTGAACCGATCGAGATAGAAGATATTAATGACGAATCTCAGGAGATTCCAAAAGTGACTTTGCCCCAAACCGCTCGTGCGAGTGAGACAGAGCCCACAGTTACCATGGAGATTTCTGATAAACACACTCCTGATGTTCAGGAAAAACCCTCAGTTTCCACATCCGAAACCATATATGAACCTGAAATTATTGATACTGTTACTAGACGAGTTATTAGAAAGCGTATCATTAAGAAAATTATCATCGTTGATGGTAAACCAGTCGAAGTAGAAGTTGAAGAACCTACGGAGGAAGAACCAACGACCGAGACTTCTTTCACGACCACAGTTACTGAGCCACACGAAACTATCCGCACAGTCAGGAAAATAGTGAGAAGACGCATCATCAAGAAAATAATTATTGTTGATGGAAAACCTGTTGAAACCGAAGAGGTCGTTGAGGAACCCGAGGAAGTCATTGAGGGCGAGTATGTTCCTGAAACATCTATGGAACCATCTACTTCTGTCACAGAAACCATCCATGATCCTGAAACTATAGTTACTACCGTTAAGAAAGTTGTCAGGAAGCGCATAATCAAGAAGATTGTGATCATTGACGGTAAGCCGGTCGAAACTGAGGAAGTTGTGGAAGAGCCTGTAGAAGATTTCGAAGGCGATCCAACATCAACAGTCTCTGACACCCCAGATGTAGAAATAATTGGGACAAAAATGGTGGTTGAAAAACCAGGTGAAAAAGAAGAGGAAAGGCTACCAAAGGAAAAACTGCCGAAGCAGCCCAAAAAGCAGCCTGAAAAGGTTACACCTGTACCCAAGATGCCCGAGGTAACATCCCCAGCACCGGTAGAGCGTGCTGATGATGTGACCAAGACAGTCCAGAAAGAGCAACTTAAAATGGAAACTGATGTAACCGTGTCCGAATCTGTGGCTACATCTGTCAAAGAAACGAAAACCACCGATAAGAAAACTGGTTCTAAAACAAAGGAAGCTCCCAAAGAGTCCAAAAAGAAGTCAAAGAAAAAGGACAAGTCTACCGAAGGTGAATCCGCAAAGCAACCAGATGTGAAACCGTCACCCGAGAGTGCTAAGCCTCAGCCCGAAAAGGCCGAAGACGTGCCCAAGAAGGATAAAGCACCCGAAAAGGTGAAACCTACTACTAAGTCAGAAGTCGATCAAGCTAAGCCTCCAACAGAAACGGCCAAAAAGGTGCGTGAAGACGAAGGCGAACCAAAGAAAGAAAAGCCGTTTGGTCTTGTGGTACCAGACCATGCCAATGACTGGATGGAAATCCTTCAGGGAGATAGTGTCTCATTTGAAGATGAAGAGGATACTTCTGAAACTACGTGTGTGGTGGAAGAGAAGAAGGAACATGAGGTACAAGTCAAACCAGATGTAAAGGACTCAAAACCAGATAAAACGGATTCTACAAAAGTCCCCAAGGATCCTAAACCAGTTGTAAAAGAACCAGTCTCGAAATCGAAAGAGTCTACCAAAGAGTCTAAAAAGAAGTCAAAGAAAAAGGAAAAGAAAGCACTGGAGGAGGCAAAGATGAAAGAGACTGCTGTGCCTGTCAAAAATGTTGAGCCTACTAAGGCACCAACTAAAATGGTAACCGAGGAAGCTGCTCCAGAAAAAGCATCTCCAACAAGGGAGGATGAAGGCGAACCCTCCGCCGAGATGACGGAGAGCATGTCTGATACCCTTGCTGCCATTCTGGAGCAATCGACCAAAGATAGCAAGAAAAAATCGCACGAGAAAAAGTCAAAGAAAACTCCGAAAGAAAAGAAACGTGACAAGCATCAAACTCTTCCTTCTTTCGAAGACGTTACGCCATCTGGACTTCCAGGAACTGAAAATGTTCCAGAGAAGTCAGAGGTAACAACAGAGAAAGAGAAACCCGTTACCAAGGATGCTTCCCGTGTAACCGAGGAAAAAACAAAAGAATCTCCTAAAGAAGTTTCAAAGAAATCCAAGAAGGAGAAGAAGGCTACAGAGGAAACTCAAGAAAAAGTATCGAAAGCTAAGCCGGAGATTGCAGGAAAAGCACCCGAAAAGGAGGAAAGTCCAGCAAGAGAGAGTGAAAGTGTTCCTGAGAAAACTAAAGCTGAACCAGAGAAAGTGGAGAAAGCCTCTCCTGTTCCTTTCGGCCTAGTAGTACCGGATCACGCTGACGATTGGATGAATATCATTCAAGAAGGAGGTTTCACTCTTGAGGATGAAGATGAGGAACCTGCTCCCGACTCAGTTGTTCCAAAGGTCGAGGAAACGAAGGAAATGAAAATTGAAAGTACAGAGGATAGAAAAGACTCGGTAATAACATCAAAGACTGTTAGTGTCACAGAAACTACAGAGAAACGAGTTGATAGTGTACCAGAAAAGACTAAAGATGTAGACAGAAAAGCCATTCATGACGAAAGCGATGAAGATTCTGATGCGGAAAGTGTTCCTCTCACAGCTGCCGACAAGGAGAGACGATTTGTTACTATGATTGACCGAATTAGTGAAGGTATTAAAGATACGGCAAAAGGACTGAAAAAGAAAAAGAAAGGTAAGAAAGTTGGTGAAGACGAACCAGTTAAAGAAACCGAACCGACACCCGAAGAAGTGTCAGAAAAAATGGAATCGGTACCGGCTCAAACTGAACCTACCAAGGTAGACGTGCATGAAGAAGTTGGGGCTACATTCACTACAGTAAGAAAGACTGTGAGGAAAACTAAAATCAAGAAAATAATATACATTGACGGGAAACCAGTCGAAACAGAAGAAGAGGTAGAAGAACCTGAGGAGGTTTCGACTGATACTTCTCATCGACCAATTTTCTTGACTGAAACCATCCAAGAGCCACAAGTCACCCCAGCAATTACTAGGAAAGGCACTAGGACTGTCACCATCACAAAAACAGTGATTATAGATGGCAAACCAGTCGAGACCACTGAGGTGATTGAGGAACCTGAAGACATCGGTGATGAAACAATGACTGAAATGTCGACTGAACCTTCATCGTACGTCACTGAAATAGTTGATGAACCCGAGATCGTAACAACCACGGTTAGGAGGGTCATGAGAAAGCGAATAATCAAAAGAATCACTATCATTGATGGAAAGCCAGTGGAGACTGAAGAAGTTATTGAAGAGCCAGAGGAAATTTCTGAAGAGGTTTCAGATCAGCCAACAACGCCCGGAGATTCCGTAACCTTTGTTGAGACCACAGAACACCCAGAGACCGTTACGTCGGTTAAGAGGGTCATAAGAAAGCGAATAATCAAAAGAATCACTATCATTGATGGAAAGCCAGTGGAGACTGAAGAAGTTATTGAAGAGCCAGAGGAAATTTCTGAAGAGGTTTCAGGTCAACCCACAACGCCCGGAGATTCCGTAACCTTTGTTGAGACCACAGAACACCCAGAGACCGTTACGTCGGTTAAGAGGGTCATAAGAAAGCGAATAATTAAGAGAATCATTATCATTGATGGAAAGCCAGTGGAGACTGAAGAAGTTGTTGAAGAGCCAGAGGAAATTTCTGAAGAGGTTTCAGGTGAACCCACAACGCCAGGAGATTCCGTAACCTTTGTTGAGACCACAGAACACCCAGAAACCGTTACGTCGGTTAAGAGGGTCATAAGAAAGCGAATAATCAAAAGAATCACTATCATTGATGGAAAGCCAGTGGAGACTGAAGAAGTTGTTGAAGAACCAGAGGAAATTTCTGAAGAGGTTTCAGATCAACCCACAACGCCCGGAGATTCCGTAACTTTTGTTGAGACCACAGAACACCCAGAGACCGTTACGTCGGTTAAGAGGGTCATAAGAAAACGAATAATCAAAAGAATCATTATCGTTGATGGAAAGCCAGTGGAGACTGAAGAAGTTATTGAAGAGCCAGAGGAAATTTCTGAAGAGGTTTCAGATCAACCCACAACACTCGGTGATTCCGTAACTTTTGTTGAGACCACTGAACACCCAGAAACCGTTACGTCAGTAAAGAAAACCATAAAGAGAATTAAAACGAAAGTTATTATCAATGGAGAGGAAGTTGAAACTGAAGTAGTAGAGGAACCCGGCGAAGAGGCCAAGGAACCTCATGAACCAGAGGAACATGTAAAAGTAAAGAAGAGAGACACGGAGGAAGTTGATGCACCAGTTCAAAAGAATGTTAAAAATATCATTGTAATTGATGGCAAACCCATAGAATCTCAAGATCTGGAAGAAAAGAGTGTCTCTCCCGCTGACAAAAGCAAAGAGGACACACAACCAGATGGCAAGGTTACTCAGAAGGAAGAAAAGTCTTTCAAACTTGTCATACCAGACCATGCAAACGATTGGATGGAGATTCTCGAGGGTGGTGGATTTTCTATGGACGATGAAGAAGAAGAAGAAGAAACTACAGTGTCCGAGGTTCCTAAGGAAAGGGCAACCGAAGAACCCTCAACCCCGACATACTCAACTTTGATCAAATCAAAGCATGTTGTTCATGCAACATATGCTACGCCTGAAGATGGTGTTAAAGAACCCAAAGTTTCTCCTTCTCTGACTGAAGATGTCCCATTACCAACCAAAGAGCCGATTAGAGTGGAAGAACCCCAACCTATTTCCTACGCCCACATACTCGCAACAGGGAAAGCTGTTCCAGTTGAACAAGAGCCTGAGGAACCAAAGAGACCATACAAGTACAGAGACCTATCCACTGTCGTATCAGCTGAACCTGATGCAGAAGAAAAAGACACTCCTGAGGAACGAATTGATGCCGAAGGATTCCAAGAATTCTTGTCGAAAAAGGAAAGACGAAGAAGAAAGACTCACAGTCAATCTGAAACGCAGGAATCGCTCAAAATGGTAAAGGAAATAGTTGATGACATAAAGAAAAGTGAAGGCGAGATAGAACCCGATGAGACAACGAAAGATGAGGAAATGCCTGTAACTGATGAAACACCTGTGAAAGAAGATGTAACTCCTGAGGATTTACCGGAGGCGGAGGTTCCTGAGGATGACACTAAGCCAGTTGTGACTGAGAAGGTGTCAAGATCGAAATCACCAGAGAAGTCAAAGAAGAAGAAGAAGAAGAATAAGGAGCAGAAGCCCGTACAGAATGAGGAAGACATCGACAAAATTTTACGGGAAATAGCTGAATATGATAAGAACAAAGAAACAAAGACGGAAGAAGTCAAAGTGACAGAAGAGGAAAAAGTAGAATTACCTAAAATAGTAGAGGAGGAAAAACAAAAATCAACTAAAGGTGCGAAAGAAAAGACAAAGTTTGCTAAAGTGGCAGAGGAAAAGAAAGAAATAGTTGAAGTGCCACAAGAAGAAAAGGCAAAACCTGCTAAAGTGGTAGAAGAAAAGACAAAACCAACTAAAGTAGCAGATGAAGAAAAGGCAAAACCGGCTAAGGTAGTAGAGGAAAAGGCAAAACCAACTAAAGTAGCAGATGAAGAAAAGGCAAAACCGGCTAAGGTAGTAGAAGAAAAGGCAAAACCAACTAAAGTAGCAGAAGAAGAAAAGGCAAAACCGGCTAAGGTAGTAGAAGACAAGGCAAAACCAACTAAAGTGGTAGAAGAAGAGAAGTCAAAACCAACTAAAGTGGTAGAAGAAGAAAAGGCAAAACCAACTAAAGTGGCAGAAGAAGAAAAAACAAAACCGGCTAAAGTGGTAGAGGAAAAGACAAAACCGGCTAAAGTGGCAGAAGAAGAAAAAACAAAACCGGCTAAAGTGGTAGAGGAAAAGGCTAAACCAACTAAAGTGGCAGAAGAAGAAAAAACAAAACCGGCTAAAGTGGCAGAAGAAAAGACAAAACCAACTAAAGTGGCAGAAGAGGAAAAGACAAAACCAGCTAAAGTGGTAGAGGAAAAGACAAAACCAGCTAAAGTGGCAGAAGAGAAGGCAAAACCAATTAAAGTGGCAGAAGAGGTAAAGGCAAAATCGGCTAAAGTAGAAGAAGAAAAGGCAAAACCAACTAAAGTGGCAGAAGAGGAAAAGGCAAAACCGGCTAAAGTGGTAGAAGAAAAAGCAAAACCAGTTAAAGTGTCAGAAGAGGAAAAGACAAAACCAACTAAAGTGGCAGAAAAGGAAAAGGCAAAACCGGCTAAAGTGGCAGAAAAGGAAAAGGCAAAACCGGCTAAAGTGTCAGAGGAAAAGACAAAACCGGCTAAAGTGTCAGAAAAAGAAAAGGCAAAACCAGCTAAAGTGACAGAAAAAGAGACGAAATTAACTAAAGTCGAAACAGATGTAGCGTCAGTGGTGATGGAAACTTCAACTGAAAAGGAAAGAGAGTCCCCTGAAAAAGATAAAGAGGAAACTCCAGAACCAACCATCACAGCGTCAACATTCAGTGAAACGGATGTAGCCGTTGTAAAACTCATCACTGATGATAATGATGATGATGTTTTAAGTGCGACTAAAGGTCCTGAAGAAGATAAGAGATGGAGACCTGCGTCTTCGTTGCATACCGAGAGTGAAGGGTCGGCGGCCCCTATGCACACCTTGAGGGCCATGAACAGCGGCATTAGCCCTCGGTCACCAAGCCCTCTTATACAAGACGACACTGACACCGTCATCCTCATGCCTCAGTGGATGCGACATCGAGCACACATTCGCCCTGTTAGCGTACGAGAACCCAAAGTTGTCACAGACTTAGAAGAACGCCAAAAGCTTTTTAAGACCCGTAGTCTTCCACTAGACGAAGCTCAACAGGATCGGGCTCCATCAACGATTAATCGTAGCTTCTCTGAAGAAGATACGGCTGATGCTCTCTTTGGATCAGTAAAGGAAAGAAGGAAACCGACAACCGAGGAGACTTCTCAAGTAAGCAGTGTAGCCAGTTCAGACTCCGAGAGACCAGCCTTTGCCGAAGGAGTCAGTGTCATTTCTGAAGATTACTATAAAAACAAAAAGAAACGACCAAAGAAGAAGCAACCCAAGAAAGATGAGAAATCTATGCCAGATAACAAAGATGCTACACCTGTGCCTACAGAGAAGGCACCCCAAAAGAAGGAGAAACCTTCTGAGGCACAACCCATCAGTGACAAACCAGAGAAAGATGTTAGTCCTGAAGTAACTCCAACAGATATTATCAGTAAAGAGAAAAAATTGGTGGATAAGTATCCAAAGGAAGAGATCGTAGCCAGCAAACCTATGGAAGACAAGTCTCCATCAGATGAAATCTTAGTAGTTGAAGAGGATGCCAATCAAATAAGAGAGACCTTAACAACTGTGGAAACTCTGGTTAGGGATGACGTTCATGAACGTGATATAGATCCATCTGCTCCCGAGGGATTGACCAGGATAGTCTCAAATATGGAGGAAGTGCTGCAAGAAGCTATTGACTCCATTCTTGAGACTTCCCCAGAGTCAAAACAGAAGCCAAAACCCACCGTCCGTGACATTCCAAAGGATAGTGACCTTGGTTCGCAGAGAGATACAGAATTAAGCGTTACGCAAAAAGATACAACGACTGAAAGAGTTGTAGACAAACCAGAAAGCTCAACCACAACAACCAGGATAATCAGGAGACGTGTGGTGAAAAAGATCATAATCATCAATGGTGAGCCTGTGGAAACAGAGGTAGAAGTAGATGAACCAGAAGAAGTGACCTTAATTTCAGAGAAAGAACCACAGTCTCAGGTGGAACATGAACGCTCATCAGTGAGTGAAACTAAGCTTACAGAATCTATAACTACTACAACAGTAAAAAGGACACGAATAATAAAAAGAATAATATATGTTGATGGTAAACCAGTTGAAACAGAGGAAGTGGTAGAAGAGCCCGAAATTGCTGACGATGAGACCTCCTACACAGAACCAAAACCACTAACAGAAGATTCTGTCGAACCCCAGGAGATAACAAAAGTCAGCAAAGTTACAGAGACCTTCGTAGCTGATGATAAACCTATTAAGACTGAAGAAGTGGCAGACAAACCCAAAAGAGTGTTGGAAGAAAAAGTTGAAAAGATCAAACCAGAGTTCACTGAAACGCCTGAAGTTAAGCCCCAGCAACCAGCTGAAAGGGACGATGAAAGGGTATTAGATACAGCTCCTCAACCTTCATACCACCAAGGTCTTCCCGATGACACTGATGAATGGATGGACACAGTAGAAGATGATTATTATGATGTTGAAGAAGAGTATGTAACAGAAAAGCCTCCTACAGAGCTCGTAACTCCTCAACTACCAGGATCCTATGCTAATATTCTTCTAACTGGAAAGCCCGTTGTAACCGAGGAACCCTCAGAAGAATCGAAAAAACCTTACGTATACAAACATCCCAAAATTTTGGTCCAAGAACCGGAGGAGGATGCAACTCCTCAGGTTGTAGAGACATTTGATGCGGAAGGTTTCAAGGAATTTGTTTCAAAACGAGAACGTCGACGAAGAAGAACCTGCAGTACGTCAGAGGCTACTCAGGAAATTAAGGACGCAGTTGAAGCAGTTCTTCAAGAAGAACTAAAAGTCGAAATAACTCCAGCAAGTCCACCGGACGAGGAGGAAAAATCTGATGAGGAATCCGACGTGGAAGAATTTATGCTTGAAAAGACCGAAAATCTAGACAAGCCAAAGCGAGAGCCAAAACACAGAGTGAAGAGTAGAGAAAGGAGGAGGCGACCCGCCAAACAGTCTGAATCGGAGCAGGAGATCGATGAGATTGTCGCTGCCATTAAGAGGGGCGAAGAACCTCCTAAACCTAAGGATGTTCTCGATTATGAACAAAAGCTCTTTGCTGCCGTATACCTCGGTAGGGAACTCATGTATGATATATTCGGTATTCGTGAAGCTGAATGCCAATGGTATTCGTATTTGGCCAGGGCAAACATTCAAGAGGAAAAACCCGAGGAGGTCTCACTTGACACTGAGTCCCCTAGCATCGAGACAAGCACTGCCGAAGTTAAAACTGTCCAAATAGAGGAAGAGGGTCAGGACAAAGTTCATGAGATAAAGCCATTTGTTGCACCAACATATGATGCAAGAACGATTACAGATACTGAGACTCGATTCTATGAGGTTGCATCTCAAACCTCTCCCTCGATAGCAGCTAAAGCGAAGCCTGTAATGGAAACCCCAAAAGAAGATGCACGTGAAACTGTTCATCAAACCACTCCGGTTGTGATAAAGGATGAAAAGGTCCATACGCCACAGGTATCAACCGACAAAGACGAAGACGTTTTGCCAGAGATTGTGTCGACACAAGAAGAAGAACATCATGTTCTCGTTGACGATGTGCCTTATACTCCCAAGAAAACTCCTGAAGTGAAAACGAAGGAAAATAAGCCTGTGGCTACACAACCTCCAGAGAAGCCAAGGCAACCAGAGGTCGTGGAAACGCACGAGGAAGTCATGGATCGTGAGGATACATTACAAGAGAACATAAGCCATGACACGTTCCCGTCCTATCGCTGGTCGCAATCGGATGCTGAATGTAAATATTTTGAAATGCTGTCCGAAAATCAAGTGAAAGAAATCAAAGAAACTGAAGATGAAGAGATCATTGAAGATGACAAAGTCATGCCAGTTACTGAGACAGAAAAGTTGATAACCAAAACAGAATCTCCGGGACAAAAGGAAATTGTAAAAGAATCTCCACTTGTTCACATGTCTCCTCCCTCCTATGACATGCGTGAAATCACAAAAGCCGAGAAAGAATTTCAGGAAAGTCGTTCATTGTCTTCTGAAACAAACCAGAGCTCTTGGGCGTCAGTTGTAGTGCATGGCAAACCTACAGCTACTGAGGAACCTCCAAAGGAAGACGAGAAAGAATTTGTGTTATATCAAACCAAAACTGTTCAGATTGTGGTTAAGGATGAAGAGCCTCCCCCCAAGTATCAGACTCCTGTCGATGTCGATCCAGAAGGGTTCCAAGAATTCGTATCGAAACAGGAAAAGCGACGACGTCTCCGGTCTTCTTGCTCCGAATCGGGAGACGTGGAGCATGTCGTCAAAGATGTTGTGCCTTATGTTCCTAGGATTGAACTCCCTGAGGTAGAAATAATCGAAACGGAGCCCGAGAAGGAGTCTTCCCGGCCGTCCTCTCCACAGACACCTGAAGAAGAAACTGAGATTTTCAAAGACGAAGTCAAGGCCGAAAAGGTTCACCCACCACGCCCGAGAAAACACAAAGACAGCCACCGCAGGCGTCATCGATCTCGTGTCTCAGAAGCAGAGCAAGAAGTCGAGGGAATCCTTCGCCATATGAATCGTGATGAAGCTTTGCAAAAGTACATCGGCCAAGACATGTTCCCTATTAATCATTGGACTTTCATGGATGCCGAATGTGTATATCATGAAATGATTGCAAGAGTTACACATCCAGTAGAAGAGGATATTATTGAAGATGTGAAAGAAAAACCGCAGGTATCTACTGAAGATGTGAAGAAGAAACTGCCGGTATCTACTAAAGTAGTGAAAGAGAAAATGCCAGAATCTACTAAAGATGTGAAAGAGAAAAAACCGGTGTCTACTAAAGACGTTAAAGAGAAAACTCTTGTATCTAAAGTTCCTCCTGAAACTTCAGACACCAAAGAAGTATGTGAGGAGACCGCGATTGACTTGCGTGCTCCATATTATGACATAAACGAAATCGAACAAGCTGAGATAAGATACTATGAATACATATGTAGAACGAGAATGGAGGAGGCAGAGCGCGAAGTATCGGAAGATAAACCAGAGAAAGAGGAAGTGTCTCCCGTTTGCGTTCCACCCACCTATGACATAAGTGAAATCACGAAAGCAGAAACTAATTATTACGAAAGCCTCTCAAAGACTGATAAGGCAGTGGATAAAGTGCCGAAAGATGAACCAGAGAAAGCAGAGGTGTCTCCAGTTTGTGCTCCACCCACCTATGACATAAGTAAAATCACGAAAGCAGAAGCTAATTATTACGAAAGCCTTTCAGAGACTGAAAAGGTGGTACGTGATGTACCAGAAGATGAACCAGAGAAGGCAGTAGTGTCCCCAGTTTGCGCCCCACCCGCCTACGACATAAGTGAAATCACAAGAGCAGAAACTAGTTACTACGAAAGCCTCTCAAAGACTGAGAAGGTAGTGCACGAAGTAACGGAAGATGAACCAACAAAACCAGAAGCATCTCCACTTTGTGTCCCACCTGCCTACGACATGGGTGAAATCATGAGAGCAGAAAAGAATTATTACGAAAGCCTTTCAAAGACCTCTGAAGGTTCATGGGCATCAGTCGTAGCTCTTGGTAAACCCAGAGTTGTTGAAGAGCATCCTGAGGAAGAGAAGAAAGAATTCGTATTGTATCAAACCAAGACCATACCTGTTGTGGTCAAGGACGAAGAACCTCCGAAACCTCATGTTGTTCCTGTTGATGTCGATGAAGAAGGGTTCCAAGAGTTCGTTTCTAAACAAGAAAGGCGACGGCGTATCCGATCCTCTTGTTCTGAGTCGGGTGACTTAGATATCGTTAAAGATGTAGTGCCTTATACTCCGAGGATCGAATTACCTGAAGTTGAAATTGTGGAAGAAGAAACACAAACACAGCCCACGCCAGTTGATGTTCAAGAACCAGAGGAACCTAAACCTGAAGTAGTGGTTGTAGAAGTGGTTGAGCCCAAGCGCCAGCCTCCGCAGCCCAGGAAGCACAAAGACAGCCATCGCAAACGGCAACGCTCACGTATGTCGGAGGCTGAACAAGAGGTCGAAGACATTCTCCGCATCATCGACCGAGAGGAAACGCTGAAACGCCACTCCAAGCTTGACGTTTTCCTCACGGGACAATGGCAGTATCAGGATGCAGAGCGAATTTACTACGAAACGTTAGCTAAACTTACCTCTGACATTGATAGGGAAGACAAAAAAGCCGTCGAAGATGAAGACCACCACGATGACGAC
>NC_134803.1:56184619-56217119 GCF_046742065.1 Oratosquilla oratoria | reverse complement strand
GTCCGATGGAGTCCTGTAGAGTCCGATGGAGTCCTGTAGAGTCCGATGGAGTCCTGTAGAGTCCGATGGAGTCCTGTAGAGTCCGATGGAGTCCTGTAGAGTCCGATGGAGTCCTGTAGAGTCCGATGGAGTCCTGTAGAGTCCGATGGAGTCCTGTAGAGTCCGATGGAGTCCTGTAGAGTCCGATGGAGTCCTGTAGAGTCCGATGGAGTCCTGTAGAGTCCGATGGAGTCCTGTAGAGTCCGATGGAGTCCTGTAGAGTCCGATGGAGTCCTGTAGAGTCCGATGGAGTCCTGTAGAGTCCGATGGAGTCCTGTAGAGTCCGATGGAGTCCTGTAGAGTCCGATGGAGTCCTGTAGAGTCCGATGGAGTCCTGTAGAGTCCGATGGAGTCCTGTAGAGTCCGATGGAGTCCTGTAGAGTCCGATGGAGTCCTGTAGAGTCCGATGGAGTCCTGTAGAGTCCGATGGAGTCCTGTGGAGTCCGATGGAGTCCTGTGGAGTCCGATGGAGTCCTGTAGATCCGATGGAGTCCTGTAGATCCGATGGAGTCCTGTAGATCCGATGGAGTCCTGTAGATCCGATGGAGTCCTGTAGATCCGATGGAGTCCTGTAGATCCGATGGAGTCCTACATATCAGATGGAGTCCTACATATCAGATGGAGTCCTACATATCAGATGGAGTCCTACATATCAGATGGAGTCCTACATATCAGATGGAGTCCTGCAGATCCAGAGGAATCATGTAGATCCTGCGAAGTCATGTAAATCCTGTGGAGTCCTGCAGATCCGATGGAATCCTGCAGATCCTGTGGAGTCCCGCAGATCCTGTGGAGTCCCGCAGATCCTGTGGAGTCCCGCAGATCCTGTGGAGTCCCGCAGATCCTGTGGAGTCCCGCAGATCCTGTGGAGTCCCGCAGATCCTGTGGAGTCCCGCAGATCCTGTGGAGTCCCGCAGATCCTGTGGAGTCCCGCAGGTCCTGTGGAGTCCCGCAGGTCCTGTGGAGTCCCGCAGGTCCTGTGGAGTCCCGCAGGTCCTGTGGAGTCCCGCAGGTCCTGTGGAGTCCCGCAGGTCCTGTGGAGTCCCGCAGGTCCTGTGGAGTCCCGCAGGTCCTGTGGAGTCCCGCAGGTCCTGTGGAGTCCCGCAGGTCCTGTGGAGTCCCGCAGGTCCTGTGGAGTCCCGCAGATCCTGTGGAGTCCCGCAGATCCTGTGGAGTCCCGCAGATCCTGTGGGGTCCCGCAGATCCTGTGGGGTCCCGCAGATCCTGTGGGGTCCCGCAGATCCTGTGGGGTCCCGCAGATCCTGTGGGGTCCCGCAGATCCTGTGGGGTCCCGCAGATCCTGTGGGGTCCCGCAGATCCTGTGGAGTCCCGCAGATCCTGTGGAGTCCCGCAGATCCTGTGGAGTCCCGCAGATCCTGTGGAGTCCCGCAGATCCTGTGGAGTCCCGCAGGTCCTGTGGAGTCCCGCAGGTCCTGTGGAGTCCCGCAGGTCCTGTGGGGTCCCGCAGTTCCGGTGGTGTCCCGCAGGTCCTGTGGGGTCCCGCAGGTCCTGTGGGGTCCCGCAGGGCCTGTGGGGTCCCGCAGGTCCTGTGGGGTCCCGCAGGTCCTGTGGGGTCCCGCAGGTCCTGTGGAGTCCCGCAGGTCCGGTGGAGTCCCGCAGTTCCTGTGGGGTCCCGCAGGTCCTGTGGAGTCCCGCAGATCCTGTGGGGTCCCGCAGATCCTGTGGGGTCCCGCAGATCCTGTGGGGTCCCGCAGATCCTGTGGGGTCCCGCAGATCCTGTGGGGTCCCGCAGATCCTGTGGGGTCCCGCAGATCCTGTGGGGTCCCGCAGATCCTGTGGGGTCCGGCAGATCCTGTGGGGTCCGGCAGATCCTGTGGGGTCCGGCAGATCCTGTGGAGTCCCGCAGATCCTGTGGAGTCCCGCAGATCCTGTGGAGTCCCGCAGATCCTGTGGAGTCCGGTAGATCCTGTGGAGTCCGGTAGATCCTGTGGAATCCTGTATATTTGTTGGAGTCCTGTAGATCCTGTGGAATCCTGTATATTTGTTGGAGTCGTGTAGATCCAGTGGATCCTTTCTGAAGGTGCCCGTTGCTGGAGGTTTCTAAAAGCCGAAGGCCGGTGGCTCGTGTTTGTTAACAAGTTAACATTTTCTTAGACGCATGGAGTCTGTTTTGGCCTTCAAAGGTAATGGACTCTGATTGTTTGAATGCAGAGATTTCTTTCTCTAGTTCTTCTGAACTGTTGCTCTATATTTTCTCAATCTCATCGCATCCCAGATTTTCTTCCTCCGTGCTAATGTTTATATTTGTCAAAAAATTTAAACTGCACTTTTCGTTCTTTAAGAAATTTTGAAGTGAAGAGAATTTCGACTTTTCTTTTGGTCTTTGGGGTTGGGGAAGTTCATCGAGGAAGGATTGGATCGAATTAACGAAAGTTTTTAATGAGAAAAGATGCCAACGATGAAAAAAAGATTGTGTATGTCTCTGTGCCTGCATGTATGTTTACGTATGTGTGTATACGTGAGTGTATGTTTATGTATGTGTGTATACATACATGAGTCTGTTTATGTATGTGTATGCCTGAGTGCTTGTGTATGTTTGTGTGCATATATACTTAATTGCTACAATGTTTTTGTATCTTCGACACAATGTTCTTTACTTCTTTTCTCTCTGTCTATCTCTGTCAATGTCTCCTTCTCTTCAATCCAGGTGTGAATCAGACATTTATTTTTCAAACGTTTCCTTATACTTCTACGTAATGGCTGTACAATGCCGGCAATTCACCTTTCCATTGACATTGGTAAAAATGATGGGTATGTAAGATATCCAGAGGTGATTTCAGTACGTCCAATTTAACTGACCGTTAAATCACGGGATACACCCCCCCCCCACCTCTTCCTTCCTGCTTACCCAACCGACGCGCAGTTTTTGCACTTAGTAACAGCAGAAACTGCGCGTCGGTCACGTAGGCACGGAGAAAGAGGGTGCGTGGGTGTGTTGTATCATGTGATTAAACGTTTAGTTAAATCTAACGTGCTAGGATCACCTCCGGATATCTCACTTAACTACTATTTTTACTAATGTTAACGGAAAGGTGTATTGCAGTTGGCTGCTTCCTTGTTCTCCTCCAATAACTTCTCATAATGTCGATCTATTCAGTTTAGTTTGGTTCTCAGTCTGTTAGTCTTAGGAACTCTTTCATTTCTGAATAGATTCCTCTTTTTTTATTCCAGTTATTTGGTTTCTTCGAATATCATGATAGAGAATAGATTAAATTTGTAAAATCGTAACAGGATATACTTTTCATGTTTCACTTTTTTCCCTGTCCTTATTAGGAAGAGGTTCCTGTAATGACTTCACTTTTTTTTTTTTTTTTTTTTTTTTTTTTTTTTTTTGCAGGGGGGTGCTGGAAACTAGGTTTTGAGTTGCTATATTGACCAGGTCTCTTCATCGACTTAATTTTTACTTTTTTTTTTCTACTTGGCCTTTTTACAAGTGAACTCCTTAAACTTAATGAGCTTGTTGTCTTTTATGCTTAGTTCCCTTACAACGTGATTTGTCAGCTGACAGTATGTCCTTCGGTTCTTGCTCTTGGGAACTATTCTCCCAATGTATCTCTTGATTAGGGTGCAAAATCTAAACTGGTCTTAGTCAAGACCTTGAGTAACCTCCAGGACAACGAAGACCCTTTTTGGCGTTGAAGTCTCTTGACATTTTCATCATCTCCCCTGCAGAACTTGATGATGGAGATGAAGACCATGGAAGACGAGATTAAGACTCTTGAGCAGAAGGGTCGAACGATGGAGCAAGACACTGAGATGCTGAACATGTTGACCTCCGTGTCGGGATTGAGGACAAGACTAAATGCGTTGAAGAATCAGGCACAGACCAAGAAGAAAGACATCGAGGTAAGTGGTTGTTTGAAAACAAGTTGGTATTAAAGAGCGCATAGTGTGTGTATGTGTGTGTGTGTGTGTGTGTGTGTGTGTGTGTGTGTATACGTGCGTTCGTGTGCGCTCATTTTTACGCCCGCTATAATCGTATCTGTCTCTTTAGGTTGTGAGAAACCACTGACTGGTAGGCATCGTAGGACTTGATATATAATAATATATACTGTATATGTATGTATGTATGTATATATGTATGCAAGCTATCAGGATCGGCAGTGGCCTCACGTTAGGAGCCGAGATGTCAGGATCGGTAATGGCTTCACGTTGGGCGCTAGATATCAGAACCGGTAGAGGACCCACGTTGGGATGAAAGCTGTTAGGAAGGTGACGATGTGGGGCAGGGCCTAGCTGGAAGGCAAACACTGTAGGGGTGGTTAGGTTTATTCTCTGGTTGAAAAGCGTGGCTTTGGAAGCCAATTCTCTTTGGTTAATGAACGGCCCACGGGACTGCGGATTAAATGTGACAATTTGCCAGGGGTTAGGCGCCGAGAAAATTCCACTGAGGAGAGCGACTGGTACCTCCGGGTGTGGAAGGAGAGACTGGTAGCGTAGGAGATTGCTGGGCTCGATGCCCACTTGACGGCAGCTGGGGAAGTTGGATAAAGATTCTAGGCAATGACTGCGACTTCTGAGCAGTGGCGAGAGAGACGGCTACTGGAAGAGGTGAAGATGCTCTTCATCTGGGCTCCGAGGCGGTCAGTCGGGTTCCGAGGCGTTGAGTCGGGTTCTGAGGCGTTGACTGGTTCAGCCAGCCTTTATATATCCACGAACGAGGTTCGAGACGGCCTGGTCAGGTCGTGTTGTGTGCACCGATTGCCTGCTGTCGTTGCGCTTTGATCCGTACCTCACGGTCGCATCCTTTCGGTACGCAGGTTCGTTCGCCCCAGCCGAGCTTGCGTCGCCGCTTGCCCACCGTGAGCCACAGCTCGTATTCCAGAGAGGACAACTGCCTAACACACACACACAAAGGCACACACACATAGCATAACTCCCCTTCCCGTAAAATACAACTAGGTAAATACACACGCATATATATACACATATATGCAGCATAGTGTCTACCGTATACAATACGTTACATTATAAATGTGTATGATTTTGAAAACGGTGTTGTATAGCAACTGGCCGTGAAGATGGTTAAATCGAATACGAGTGCAAGTTGGAACACGAATGAAACCTTTTATGTCTTTATGCATTTAGCATGTTCTAACCCTCGAACAGTTGATTAGAGACTTTTGAATTAGTGTTAAGTTCACTTGTATATCTTTTTGTTAAATTTTTCCTAAACAGAAGATATTATTGGTCTTTTATTCGGGGTTGCTTTTACGCACGATACTAAAAATATATTTCATCACATTTTCCTATAGTCGTTATAAGTTTACGTCAGTTCTGGCCGCTCCTTTAAACATTTTGTAAATGTTTCATATGTTTTTTTGGTTCTTTTAAGGTAGAGGCAGTCGAGTATTTGTATACCGTTACATTTACATTTTCTCCATGCGTTCGTGCATCATGTTGAAACATCAGGTTAGCATACGTTCTTCGCCGATTTTTTTTTCTATACAATAGTAAGCATGTTTTCCGCATTTACACCAGGCTAAGCAGAGTGAGGAGGACAAGCAGAAACTACACCTGATTGAATACCAGAGGCTTCTGCAAGACCTCGAATGCTGGGTTACTGAAACCTTTACTCAAATCACGGCTGAAGTTTCTTTCACCTCAGTTGCAGCCATCCGTGAACATATTACATTAAATCAGGTAAGTCTCAGGTTCCCTATTTGATTGGTGTAGATAGAATACTCGTGACTTTAAGCATGGTCAGGCGTTTGGTTTCTTAGCCTGCCTTTGGTGCGTAGTAATTACTGCGCTGGTAATGGTGACCATGGGTGCTCAGAAATGCATGTAACGTAGACCACGTGATTATGGTATCCTGCTTTATGTAACTAGTGATGGATAATTCGACAAAACAATGTTATAACTGCACGTACGTCTCAAAATTCTTACTGTTGGGCAAGGTTTTCGCTTCACTTTGATTAGGGAAAGGGTATTGTGAATGAACATGCTAGTATCATCAACAAAAAAACGCTTGATAAAGGGAGCATGGTGTAGCACACACAAACACTCTATTAATATTGGTCAAATGTATTCATCTGCTGATCTTTTTAATATGTTCAACCAGTGAAAATTTTAAAAGAAAAATGCTTAAATTTCTGCTAATCTCAATGCCAAGGTCTTAATATACATTGTGGTGTTAGTCTGTCAAATTTAATGTCCCGTGATCTATTCATGTCTCTTCTTAATTTTGAATCTTTCAAATGGCACTATGCAAACTCTTTTATAGTTTTATAACTATGCTTCATGTGTAGGTTCATAGGTAATGCATGTGATATATGTATCGGGTACTGGCGCTTGCATGGAAAGTCAATTGTTTTGCTTGTAGTCTGCATGTTTTAGGGGTGCCCATGGTTGATCGGGGCCCGAGTGAGACCTGTCACCCTCATATATAGTATAACTTAATCCCCGTTTATTTTTTTAGAACCTCCAGCGCGACTTGTGCCAACGAGAACATCAACTCGCAGAGTTACGGTCGAAATGTGAACGCGTTCAGGGAGACTCCCACATCCTGACGCTGGCCAAAGAGATGACAGATCACCTCTCCTTCCTGAGTCAAACCATTAACGACACTCGCACTGTGCTTCACAACCGTCTCCTGCAACTTAAGGTACGCATCTGCCATCACAAGCCAAAATGTCCTTATCTATCCTCTTAGTTCTATCCATCTGTTATCTTTCCTGTCCTTCTCCTCTCCAAGTTCTTTGATCCTTCCTCGAATCAAGTCTAGTCTTCCTAAAATTTTAACCTTGTAGTCCTTTTCCTCAATGCCACATTTCCACAACACACGTAAAAGCTTATCGTCAGAAGATATGTGTGATAGTGATAGACGTAATCACTACCACAGACGCAACGAATAATTCATGTACGCTGCCTTTATAGGAGATCCTGGCCAAAGAGTCTGAGGCCACTCCTGAAAGTCAGCAGCAGCGTGACGTAGGTCATGAACCAGAGAGTACAGTTGTTGAAACAGTCACAATGTATAGTTTACCGGGAAGCGAGCAAGTCAAAACCACACAGAAAGTTAGTAGCGTAGGTCCAATTATAAAGACAATCAAATCTGAATCCGAGCCAGAATCTGCAACTCACGTGCCTTCCAGCTCAAAGCTGTTGCCTTCACCAGATAAACCTGGATTCTTCACGCGCTTGGTTAAAAGAGGAATGCGTATCATTAAGAAAATTGTTATAATTGATGGAAAACCTGTAGAAGTAGAAGAGGAAGTCGAAGAGGATGAACCTGATAGTTCTCTAGAGGCAGTGGAAGTGCTATCTAGAAAATCCCCACAGAGGTTTTCTGCTGTAGAAACGGTAGTACTTGAAGGAGAACCAGAGAAGGAAGAAGCTAAAACTCAAACCATGTCGTTCAAATTTTCTACTCCTGTGCCAAAGATACAAAAAGTTACAAAGAAGAAAATTAGAAAAATAGTAATGGTCGAAGGCAGTCCAGTTGAGACTGAAGAAGTCGTTGACGAATCGGCTACTAGTCCTGTAGAGGTGTTTGAGAAACCTGAATTCACAACTGTTATGAGAGGTATCAGAAGACGTGTCATAAAGAGGATCGTAATCATAGATGGCAAACCTACTGAGACCGAAGAGGTGATAGAGGAACCCATGGAAGTTTCGGACATTCCTGACAGGGGAAGTTCAGTGCCTACTGAAGATGATCCTTCTTCTGTCGTTACTGAAGTTATCGAAGATCCTACGACTACGACCACAGTTGTCAGGAGGGTAATAAGGAAACGAGTCATTAAGAAAATCATAATGGTTGATGGAAAACCTGTTGAAACTGAAGAGGTCGTTGAAGAACCAGAAGATGTTGTGTCCCTCTCTGAAGGCGAACCTTCAACAGGTACTATTGATATCCTAGAAGAGCCTGAATCAACTACCACTACTGTTAGGAGGATTGTAAGAAGGAGGGTAATCAAAAAAGTGGTAATTATTGATGGGAAGCCTGTGGAAACAGAGGAAGTCGTTGAAGAACCCGAGGAAGTTACGGAACTGTCCGGAATTGAACCATATACTGAAATCACAGAAGAGCCTGAGATCACAACAACCACCAAGAGAACAATAATAAGAAAGAGGATCATCAAGAAAATCATCATGGTCGATGGAAAACCTGTCGAGACTGAAGAAGTCGTCGAAGAACCACAGGAAGTCACGGAGGTCTTTGAAGGTGAACCTTCACCAGATGTCAGAGTCATTAAGGAACCTTCAACAGGTACTATTGATATCGTAGAAGAGCCTGAATCAACTACCACTACTGTTAGGAGAATTATAAGAAGGAGGGTAATCAAAAAAGTGGTAATTATTGATGGGAAGCCTGTGGAAACAGAGGAAGTCGTTGAAGAACCCGAGGAAGTTACGGAACTGTCCGGAGTTGAGCCATATACTGAAATCACAGAAGAGCCTGAGATCACAACAACCACCAAGAGAACAATAATAAGAAAGAGGATCATCAAGAAAATCATCATGGTCGATGGAAAACCTGTCGAGACTGAAGAAGTCGTCGAAGAACCACAGGAAGTCACGGAGGTCTTTGAAGGTGAACCCTCACCAGATGTCAGAATCATTGAGGAACCTTCAACAGGTACTATTGATATCGTAGAAGAGCCTGAATCAACTACCACTACTGTTAGGAGAATTATAAGAAGGAGGGTAATCAAAAAAGTGGTAATTATTGATGGGAAGCCTGTGGAAACAGAGGAAGTCATTGAAGAACCCGAGGAAGTTACGGAATTGTCCGGAGTTGAGCCATATACTGAAATCACAGAAGAGCCTGAGATCACAACAACCACCAAGAGAACAATAATAAGAAAGAGGATCATCAAGAAAATTATCATGGTCGATGGAAAACCTGTCGAGACTGAAGAAGTCGTCGAAGAACCACAGGAAATCACGGAGGTCTTTGAAGGTGAACCTTCACCAGATGTCAGAGTCATTAAGGAACCTTCAACAGGTACTATTGATATCGTAGAAGAGCCTGAATCAACTACCACTACTGTTAGGAGAATTATAAGAAGGAGGGTAATCAAAAAAGTGGTAATTATTGATGGGAAGCCTGTGGAAACAGAGGAAGTCGTTGAAGAACCCGAGGAAGTTACGGAATTGTCCGGAGTTGAACCATATACTGAAATCACAGAAGAGCCTGAGATCACAACAACCACCAAGAGAACAATAATAAGAAAGAGGATCATCAAGAAAATTATCATGATTGATGGAAAACCTGTCGAGACTGAAGAAGTCGTCGAAGAACCACAGGAAATCACGGAGGTCTTTGAAGGTGAACCTTCACCAGATGTCAGAGTCATTGAGGAACCTTCAACAGGTACTATTGATATCCTAGAAGAGCCTGAATCAACTACCACTACTGTTAGGAGAATTGTAAGAAGGAGGGTAATCAAAAAAGTGGTAATTATTGATGGGAAGCCTGTGGAAACAGAGGAAGTCGTTGAAGAACCCGAGGAAGTTACGGAATTGTCCGGAGTTGAACCATATACTGAAATCACAGAAGAGCCTGAGATCACAACAACCACCAAGAGAACAATAATAAGAAAGAGGATCATCAAGAAAATTATCATGGTTGATGGAAAACCTGTCGAGACTGAAGAAGTCGTCGAAGAACCACAGGAAATCACGGAGGTCTTTGAAGGTGAACCCTCACCAGATGAAGGTCCTTCAGATAGGTTTTCTACAGATGTCAGTGAAGTTATAGAAGAGCCCGAAGTCATTACCACCACAGTCAGGAAAATAATTAGGAGACGGGTCATAAAGAAAATTGTTATCATTGATGGTAAACCTGTTGAAACTGAGGAAGTCGTTGAAGAACCAGAATTTATCGAAGGAGAACTTCCCGAAGATGTTGAAGTCATTGAAGAACCAGAAACCACAACTATTACAAGGAGAAAAATTATAAAAAGGAGAGTAATCAAGAGAATAATTATCATAGACGGGAAACCTGTCGAAACTGAAGAAGTGATTGAAGAACCTGAAGAGATTATTGAATCTGGTGCATTAGAGTATGTTCCCGAAAAGGCCTTCCCAGTCCCAGAAGTCGATATAAATGTCACTGACTTGAAAGATGTCGACATGCCAGTCACATACACCAGTTCTCTGTACCCGACGCAAGAGGAACCTAAAGTAGCAGAAAAAATACCAGAGGAGAAGAGCAAACCTCGTAGTCCACCACGAGAATCTGCAAGTCCTCCAAGGTTTGAAGAAACTGTACCGGCTCCTCCGAAACCGGTTGGAGTGTTCCCAGAACCTTCCAAAGACACCCAAGAACCTAAAGAATCCAAAGATGAAAAGATTTTCCTGGTTGCCACCTATGATACTCCTCATGTAGAACCGACAACTGATGTTATACCAACAGAGGAAGGTATGAAAGTCCCACTACCGGTCCATGAACCAGAAAAAGAAACTGAAATTGCTCAGTTCCCCAGACCAGAAAGTCCACATTCCATTGATGATAGACCTATACAGGATGTAGCTGTAGGCAGAGAGCTTCATATTACCGAAAGCTTTTCAGAAACTGCGAAGCTTCCGGAGAGGCCGGTCAGCCCTATCGAAAAGACGTTCCCAACGCCAGATGACAACTTAGAAACTGACCAGCTAAAGGACGTCGATACAAGTGTCACGTTCACTTATGCCCACTATCCTGAGCATGAGCGTCCAAAAGAGACTGGAAAAATACCTATGCAGGATAGCAAACCAGTGTACCCGCCAGAGGAAACTGCTAGTCTTCCAAGGTTCGAAGAACCTGAACACGCTGTGCCAAAACCAGTTGGTGAAATACCTGTTCCTGAACCTATTAAGAAATCTGATGAGCCTATGGAGCCAACCGATGAGGTTAAGATTTTCCATACGACCACATACGAACCCTCTCGTTTAACTCCCGCAGAAGAACCAATACCAACGGTAGACGATGTGAGAGTCGAGTTGCCAGTGTATCCAGAGAAAACCAAGGATATCGATGGTTCCAAATTCCCAACGCCGGTAGTAAAAGAGCAGCCTAAAGGTGATGAGCCAGTATCGGACAAACCCAAGGAAACCGATGATGAGCCTACAGAGGTGAAGGAAGAGCCTTTCCCAACACCTATTGTTTGCTTAGAACCTGAGCAAATGAAAGATAGCACAATGACAGTAGCCTTCACCCATTCCCTTTATCCAGAACAGGAAAGACCAAAGGAAAGTGAAAATATACCTGTGCAGGATAGCAAACTAGTCAAACCACCAGAGGAATCTGCCACCTCTCCCAGATTCGAGGAACCTGAATCCGTTTTCCCAAAACCAGTCGGCGATATGCCTGTTCCTAAATCCATCGGCGACTCTCATGAACCAAGGGAGCCAACCGATGAGGTTAGGACTTTCCATACGACCACATACGAACCTATTCGTGTAACTCCGACAGTAGAACCAATACCAACGGTAGATGATGTGAAAGTCGGGGTGCCAGTGTATCCTGAGGAGGTCAAAGATACCGATGATTCAAAATTCCCAACGCCGGTATTAAAAGAACAACCGAAAGGTGATGAACCAAAGGAGTCAACCGATGAGGTTAGGCCCTTCCATACAAACATATACGAAGCCCCACGTGTAACTCCGGCGCCAGAACCAATACCAACGGTAGATGATGTTAAAGTTGGGGTGCCAGTGTATCCAGAAGAACCCAAGGATACCGATGATTCAAAGTCGCCAGCGCCGGTGGTAGAAGAACAACCGGAGAAATTCAAAGAAACAGAGATGAAAGAAGAACCTTTCCCAACACCTGAAGTTTCTTTAGACACTGAGGAGATGAAGGATATCACTACAACGACCACCTTCACACATACCCTCTACCCTGCCAAAGAAGAACCAAAACATCCTGAGAAAATATCCTCACCAAAGGGCAAGCCAATTGAACCACCGGAGGAAATTGCCAAACCTCCTAGATTTGAAGAATCTCTACAACCTCCACCAAAGCCAGTCGGAGAGTTTCCAGAGCCAACCAGGGATTCTCACGAACCAAAAGAATCGGTTGAAAAGGTCAGTCCCTTCAGTGTCATTGCTTATGACACTACGCGTATGATTCCATCAACAGAAGTTATTCCAACTACTGAGGAAAGCGTAGAAATAAAAATGCCAGATTTTAGCAAAGAAATAACTTCAGAGATCTCTAGGGAATTCCCGAAACCTGAACCTAGGCCAAAGGATGTCATCCGAAGAAAAATTATAAAGAAGGTGATTATTGTCGACGGTAAACCAGTAGAGACTGAAGAGATAGTGGAAGAACCCGAAGAAGGTGAGTTCGAACCATCACCAGAGGACGAAGTCACAACTACCACTGTCCGAAAGATAATCAGGAGGCGTATCATAAAGAAGGTCATTATGGTTGACGGGAAACCAGTTGAAACAGAGGAGGTAGTGGAGGAACCTGAAGAAGTCACGGAAGTTACAGAGGGCGAATTAGTCCCCACCTCGGAACTTGAGCCCTCAACTGAAGTGACAGAGGTCATTGAGGAACCTGAAGTTACAACCATCATTAGAAGAAGGGTTATTAAGAAGGTGATCATGGTTGACGGGAAACCGGTAGAGACTGAGGAGGTCGTGGAAGAACCCGAAGAAGGAGATTATGAACCATCTCCAGAGGACGAAGTCACGACCACCACTGTCCGAAAGATAATCAGAATCAGGAGGCGTGTCATAAAGAAGATCATTATGGTTGACGGGAAACCAGTTGAAACAGAGGAGGTAGTGGAGGAACCTGAAGAAGTCACGGAAGTTACAGAGGGCGAATCAGTCCCCACTTCTGAACTCGAACCTTCAACTGAAGAGACGGAAGTCATTGAGGAACCTGAAGTTACAACCGTCATTAGAAGAAGGGTTATTAAGAAGGTGATCATGGTTGACGGTAAACCGGTAGAGACTGAGGAGGTCGTGGAAGAACCCGAAGAAGGAGATTATGAACCATCTCCAGAGGACGAAGTCACGACCACCACTGTCCGAAAGATAATCAGGAGGCGTATCATAAAGAAGATCATTATGGTTGACGGGAAACCAGTTGAAACAGAGGAGGTAGTGGAGGAACCTGAAGAAGTCACGGAAGTTACAGAGGGCGAATCAGTCCCCACTTCTGAACTCGAACCTTCAACTGAAGAGACGGAAGTCATTGAGGAACCTGAAGTTACAACCGTCATTAGAAGAAGGGTTATTAAGAAGGTGATCATGATTGGCGGTAAACCAGTAGAGACTGAGGAGGTCGTGGAAGAACCCGAAGAAGGAGATTATGAACCATCTCCAGAGGACGAAGTCACGACCACCACTGTCCGAAAGATAATCAGAATCAGGAGGCGTGTCATAAAGAAGATCATTATGGTTGACGGGAAACCAGTTGAAACAGAGGAGGTAGTGGAGGAACCTGAAGAAGTCACGGAAGTTACAGAGGGCGAATCAGTCCCCACTTCTGAACTCGAACCTTCAACTGAAGAGACGGAAGTAATTGAGGAACCTGAAATTACAACCGTCATTAGAAGAAGGGTTATTAAGAAGGTGATCATGGTTGACGGTAAACCGGTAGAGACTGAGGAGGTCGTGGAAGAACCCGAAGAAGGAGATTATGAACCATCACCAGAGGACGAAGTCACGACCACCACTGTCCGAAAGATAATCAGGAGGCGTATTATAAAGAAGATCAGTATGGTTGATGGGAAACCAGTTGAAACAGAGGAAGTAGTGGAGGAACCTGAAGATATCACGGAAGTTACAGAGGGCAAATCAGTCCCCACTTCTGAACTCGAACCTTCAACTGAAGAGACAGAGATCACTGAGGAACCTGAAGTTACAACCGTCATTAGAAGAAGGGTTATTAAGAAGGTGATCATGGTTGACGGTAAACCGGTAGAGACTGAGGAGGTCGTGGAAGAACCCGAAGAAGGAGATTATGAACCATCTCCAGAGGACGAAGTCACGACCACCACTGTCCGAAAGATAATCAGGAGGCGTATCATAAAGAAGATCATTATGGTTGACGGGAAACCAGTTGAAACGGAGGAAGTAGTGGAGGAACCTGAAGAAGTCACGGAAGTTACAGAGGGCGAATCAGTCCCCACTTCTGAACTCGAACCTTCAACTGAAGAGACGGAAGTCATTGAGGAACCTGAAATTACAACCGTCATTAGAAGAAGGGTTATTAAGAAGGTGATCATGGTTGACGGTAAACCAGTAGAGACTGAGGAGGTCGTGGAAGAACCCGAAGAAGGAGATTATGAACCATCACCAGAGGACGAAGTCACGACCACCACTGTCCGAAAGATAATCAGGAGGCGTATCATAAAGAAGATCATTATGGTTGACGGGAAACCAGTTGAAACAGAGGAAGTAGTGGAGGAACCTGAGGAAGTCACGGAAGTTACAGAGGGAAAATCAGTCCCCACTTCTGAACTCGAACCTTCAACTGAAGAGACGGAAGTCATTGAGGAACCTGAAGTTACAACCGTCATTAGAAGAAGGGTTATTAAGAAGGTGATCATGGTTGACGGTAAACCAGTAGAGACTGAGGAGGTCGTGGAAGAACCCGAAGAAGGAGATTATGAACCATCTCCAGAGGACGAAGTCACGACCACCACTGTCCGAAAGATAATCAGGAGGCGTATCATAAAGAAGATCATTATGGTTGACGGGAAACCAGTTGAAACAGAGGAAGTAGTGGAGGAACCTGAAGAAGTCACGGAAGTGACTGAGGGAGTTTCGGAACTCGAACCTTCAACTGAAGTGACAGAGGTAATTGAGGAACCTAAAATTACAACCGTTGTTCGAAGGATTGTAAAGAAGGTGATTATGGTTGACGGTAAGCCCGTAGAGACGGAGGAACTAATAGAGGAACCTAAAGCAGTAGGTAAGCTTCCAGAAGTAGTAGAGTCTAAACACGTTCAAGGAGATGACGTAACTCAGCCTGAGACTCAATACAGGAAGATTATCAGAAGAAGAAGAATTAAACGAATTGTTATGATTGATGGATTACCAGTCGAAACTGATGAAGTTGTAGAAGAGCCAGAAGAAGTTCTTGAAACTTCTGAGGGACTACCTGAAGGAGAACATGAAGTTGAAGTAGAAGATGGTGGTGTTACAGTTGTCAAGAAAAATATAAGAGTCATTCGCCATCTTCGTATGGTCGATGGTAAAGAGGTAGTTGAAGAGGAGCGTATTGAACAGCCAGAAGAAACTTACAAATACCCCCCTGAATCTGGTTATATTCAACCTATTACCTTGCCAGTCAGTGAAAGTATTGAGAGCCACCCCCAGGACGGATCTCCGTCGATGACCAAAGTAATACGCACTGTAAAGATTGTCGATGGTCAACCAATAGTGTCTGAAGAGCATATTGAAGGAAAACCTATAGCTGCTGACACTCCGGAAACACGCGATGTTCAAGTGCGGGTTATACGCCGTCGAACACGAGTTGTTAAGCGGATACAGATCATTGATGGAGAGAGAGTTGAAACTGAAGAAGTCATTGAGGAACCAGAAACTGAATTTGGAATGCCAGATGACGGATCTGGTGTCACAGTTATAGATTTGGCCAACATTCCTGACTCGCGGGACGATTATGAGGAACCTCCAGCATTCCCTGAACCAGTAACTTCGGATACACCTCAAATTTCCGAAGATGTCCCGAAACATTGGGAAGATGAATTGTACCCGGTCGAGTCACGCCTACCTGATCAACCTGCACCAATCCCTGAAGTGTCAATGAAGATAACGGAAGAAATACCTCATAGTCCTCCCTCACTTACACAGGAAGAGTATAAACCACCAGCAGTAGTAGGCACTCTTCCCTCTCCAACTCTTGAGATTGACACACCAAAACTTCAAGAGGAATTACCAGCAGTGTGGAAGGAAGATGTCTATCTGAAATCTTCAGAAGAACATGACAGAGATCAACCTATTCAGGAAACAACCAAAATGCCACCAGCTCCTCCAGTGCCTCCTTTATCGTCGAAAGATAAAGATTCTGAAACAGAACCGTTCCCATCACCGTCTGAATCAGTCTCTCCTCCAATGGAGAAACCTGAAAAAGGTATGGAAGAACCCAAGGATAAAAAGGATGACGTTTCCCCAGTTCCATCTGATATTTCTGAATGTCAACCAGATGTTATTGTCGAGGAAGATATTGAATCTTCAGAAATCACTTTAGTAGTTCAGGAAGAAACAGATTTGCCTAAGGAACCACAGACATTAGAAAAAACTCCTGATCCTTTCCCAGTGCCAGCCACTGTTGTCAAAAAGAAAGACTCCGAATACGTGCCTATCAGTAGTAAAGAAGATTCATATCCATCAGTCGAACCGTTCCCAGAACCTGTGGCTGATGGAGAACAAGAATTAATACCTTCGCAACCTTCAGAATCAAAGCCATTCTCTGATTCAGAGCAATATACACCAACACCTCTTCATCCCCTTCACGACAAAATTGTAGCTACAGCAGATTCTCCAAAGTGCCTAGAAATTCCTCTGTCTCCCCCTAAACAACAAAAAGAAGTGACCGTTTTCCCTAAACCGGTTGGAGAATTCCCTGAGCCTCATATCTCCCAGCAGTACGAGACTCCTCCTTCACCAGATTCAAGAAGCGTCTCTTTTGAAAAAGACCTGTATCCTGAAATTCAGCCTGAAGAAGCAACTTCTAGTATACCGGAGCCTCTTCCGTCACCTAATATTCCACAGTATCAAGTACATCATGAACAACTTCAAGATCAACCTTTCGCCCATCCTCAAGAGTTTGAAAGCTTCCATGAACCAATGCAAATGCCATATACAGAGAAACCTGATTCTCAAGCCACCACGTTTGAGCCAGATACTCTAGAACAGACACCAGAGCAACAAGAGGAAGACCATGATGTTCAGAAAGATGCTCCGCTTCCGACAGAGGAATATCCACCTCTTGAATCAGAGGAACCGGAAGAGTCGTCGCGGAAAGGCTCCCCTTCGGAAAGTGAGACATATACTGCAACACTAGTTAAAGAAACTATCGAATCAATATTGACAGAAGAGGAACCCGAAACACAAACAGAGTACGTTGACATGCCCAGCAGTACAAAAGATACCCCAGTCTTACCCGTATGTGAAGGTATGCCTCCGCCCTTGTTCAGAGAAGTAGAAGAACCCGTGTTAGAGCCATTCCCAACACCAGATGATTCTTATTATGAAAAACCCAAAGATGTCACGATAACCACCACGTGGGAACAAGATGTTTACTCAGTCTATCCTCCAGAAACAGGACACGGACCTATACAAGTACCAGATTCCACAGCCCCTGCGGTCGAATTTTCTATGGAACCTCCAACGGAGATTCCAGACGTACCACCATCTTTCCCAACACCCATAAGTGATTTCCCCTCTGTGTCTGGCCCTATTCAAGAACCCGAGGATAACCAGCAACCCTGTGAAATATATAAACAAAAAATGTATCCTCAAACAATTGTTTTAACAGACTCCGAACCTATCATTATACAGGATGACCTTCAGCGGATGAGTCCGGCTTCTCCTCCGGAATACCCTGAACTGGAGGAGAAAACAGGTGAGGAACAATTCCCAGAACCAAAATACGAAATTCACGAGGAAGAGAGAAAGGATCCACCTTTGTATGAAGAGGGGGATCTCGTAGTTGTAGAAGAAAGCGCATTCCCAACACCAAAGGATCGTCTCGATACAGAACAACTTAAAGAAACTGTTGTAACAGTCACTACGCAACCTCTATATCCTCAGAAGGAGCCATCAGAAGAGGCTGAAAGAATACCTGAAGGGACAACCCAACCCATTCACTTGCCAGAGGAAGTTGCAAGTCCTCCAAAGTTTGAAGAAGCTGTGCAACCTCCCCCGAAACCAGTTGGAGAGTTCCCAGAACCATCCAAAGAGACTCAAGAACCGAAAGAAGTTGAAGATGAAAAACATTTCCGTCTTACCACGTATGATACACCTCGTGCAGAGCCGGCGACCGATGTTATACCTACAGAAGAAGGAGTGAAAGTCCCATTGCCAGAGTATGAAAAAGAAAAAGAAACCGAAGTTGTCCAGTTCCCCAAACCAGAGAGCTTAGATTCCACAAGTGATACACCAGAGGAGAGTGAAAAAGTACCGGTAGAGGATAGGAAGCCAGTTGATTCACCCAAAGAGCCAGTTGATGATGATAAGCCATATGACACCTCTCGTGTAACTCCGGCAGAAGAACCAACACCGGTAGTAGATGATGTTAAAGTCGGGTTGCCAGAACATCCAGAAATAAAGGATGCTGATGATTCCAAGTTACCAACGCCCGATGTAAAAGAACAACCCAAACTTGACGAACCGGTACCGGACAAAGTTAAGGAAACAGATGATGTGCCTAAAGAAGTGAAAGAAGACACCTTAGTTGGTGAAGCGCCTGTTCCTAAGCCCACCGGGGAGTCTCATGAACCTGAAGAGCCATTTGATGATGATAGGCCATTTGATGTGACCATATACGATACCCATCGTATAACTCCGGAAGCTGAACCAATACCAACGGTAGAGGATGTGAAAGTTGGGTTGCCAAAGTATCCAGAGACAATTACGGGTACTGAAGATTCCAAGTTGCCAACGCCAGTATTGGTACCAGAAAAACTCAAAGAAATTGATGATAAGCCTACAGAGGGGAAGGAAGAACCCTTCCCAACACCAAAGGAAGTCTTAGACACCGAGCAGATCAAGGAGAGCACTACGACGGTCTCCTTTACAGATGTCCTCTATCCACCCAAAGAAGAACCTGAGAAACCTGAGAAAATAATCGTAGCAAAGAGCAAGCCAGTTGAACCACCTGAGGAAACTGCCAAACCTCCCAAATTTGAAGAATCTCCACAAGCTCCACCCAAACCAGTCGGAGAATTCCCAGAACCATCCATGGAATCTCATGAACCTAAAGAATCTGACAAAGATGATAGACCCTTTAGTATCACTACTTATGATACAACTCAGATGAAACCGACAACTGAAGCAATTCCAACTGCAAAGGATGAGAAAGTCGGACTTCCAAAATATGAAGAAGAGAAAACGACTGAGGTAATCCACTTCCCAGTGCCAACAGAACCTCTGCATGATATACCTACACGTGTAGAAGACGGAGTAACTGAAGAGCCAAGAAAGACAGATAAACTTTATGTTACAGTCGAAACAAAGAAGGTTGTGGATGAACCTGGAGTGACAGGACCTTTGGAAACGAAACCAGTCACTGAAAAGTCTGAAATAACTGAGGAACCCGAAACTGTTACCACCACAGTAAGAAGGATCGTTCGAAGAAGAGTTATCAAAAAGATTATCATGGTTGATGGTAGGCCAGTCGAAACAGAAGAGGTAGTTGAAGAGCCTGAAGAAATCACTGAGGTCTCCGAAGGAGATTCCCTGCAACCAGGTATGGGTGAGCCATCAACGGAAGTGATTGAAGTAATTGAGGAACCCGAGACAACTACTACCCTTGTCAGGAAGGTAATAAGGAGGAGGGTTATCAAGAAAATAGTTATCATCGATGGCAAACCCGTCGAAACAGAAGAAATAGTCGAAGAACCCGAAGAAATTACTGAAGTTTCTGAAGGTGATTCATTGCAGCCGTACGGGAAAGAACCATCATCCGAGGTGACTGAAGTAATTGAGGAACCTGAGACAACTACCACAATAAAGAGGATCATAAGAAGGGTGATCAAAAAGATCGTTATGATTGATGGTAAACCTGTCGAAACAGAGGAGGTGGTTGAAGAACCTGAAGAGGTAACCAAAGTCACTTCAGAGCCATCGACTGAAATAACCGAAATATGTGAACCGATAACGACAATTACAACCAGGAGAAAGGTTATCAAAAAGACCATCATGGTTGACGGTAAGCCAGTCGAAACGGAGGAAGTCGTTGAAGAGCCTGAAGAAATGACTGAGGATGAACCATCAACTAAAGTTACCGAAATAATTGAAGAACCTGAAACAACTACTACCACTGTAAGGAGAACTATAAGAAGGATTATCAAAAAGATCGTCATGGTCGATGGCAAGCCTGTTGAAACCGAAGAGGTAGTTGAGGAACCTGAAGAGGTCACCCTGGAGTCTGTACCGTCAACTGAATTCGTAGAAACAGTTGAGGAACCTGAAACTACAACGGTTATCAGAAGGCGGGTAATAAAGAAAATCATTATTGTGGATGGTAAGCCTGTTGAGACGGAGGAAGTTGTTGAGGAGCCTGAAGAACTCTTTGTAGTTCCAAAGGAGGGAGATTTGCCAAAGTCAAAACTCGTACCATCGACAGCGGTCACCGAGTTCATCGAAGAACCTGAGGAAGTTACCAGAAAGGTTATTCGCAGAAGGGTTATAAAGAAGATTGTTATGATTGATGGCAAACCTGTCGAAACGGAAGAAGTAGTCGAAGAACCAGAAGAGATCACTGAGAAAGAACCCTTGACTAAAGTGACCGAAGTCGTTGAGGAACCTGAGACAACTACCACCACCACAAGGAGGATTATCAGAAGGAGGGTCATCAAGAAGATCATTATTGTTGATGGCAAGCCGGTCGAAACAGAGGAGGTCATTGAGGAGCCGGAAGAGATCACAGAGGTTTCAGACTCGCTGCAACCACGCGATGATGAGCCATCGACTGAAGTGACTGAAATCGTTGAGGAACCTGAGACAACCACCACCACCACAAGGAGGATTATCAGAAGGAGGGTCATCAAGAAGATCATTATAGTTGATGGCAAGCCGGTGGAAACAGAGGAGGTCATTGAGGAGCCGGAAGAGATCACAGAGGTTTCAGACTCACTGCAACCACGCGATGATGAGCCATCGACTGAAGTGACTGAAATCGTTGAGGAACCTGAGACAACTACCACCACTACAAGGAGAATTATCAGAAGAAGGGTCATCAAGAAGATCATTATTGTTGATGGCAAGCCGGTCGAAACAGAAGAGGTCATTGAGGAGCCGGAAGAGATCACAGAGGTTTCAGACTCACTGCAACCACGCGATGATGAGCCATCGACTGAAGTGACTGAAATCGTTGAGGAACCTGAGACAACTACCACCACTACAAGGAGAATTATCAGAAGAAGGGTCATCAAGAAGATCATTATTGTTGATGGCAAGCCGGTCGAAACAGAAGAGGTCATTGAAGAGCCGGAAGAGATCACAGAGGTTTCAGACTCACTGCGACCACGCGATGATGAGCCATCGACTGAAGTGACTGAAATCGTTGAGGAACCTGAAATAACCACCACCACCACAAGGAGGATTATCAGAAGGAGGGTCATCAAGAAGATCATTATAGTTGATGGCAAGCCGGTGGAAACAGAGGAGGTCATTGAGGAACCGGAAGAGATCACAGAGGTTTCAGACTCACTGCAACCACGCGATGATGAGCCATCGACTGAAGTGACTGAAATCGTTGAGGAACCTGAGACAACTACCACTACCACAAGGAGGATTATCAGGAGGAGGGTCATCAAGAAGATCATTATTGTTGATGGCAAGCCGGTCGAAACAGAAGAGGTCATTGAGGAGCCGGAAGAGATCACAGAGGTTTCAGACTCACTGCGACCACGCGATGATGAGCCATCGACTGAAGTGACTGAAATCGTTGAGGAGCCTGAAACAACTACCACCACTACAAGGAGAATTATCAGGAGAAGGGTCATCAAGAAGATCATTATTGTTGATGGCAAGCCGGTCGAAACAGAGGAGGTCATTGAGGAGCCGGAAGAGATCACAGAGTTTTCAGACTCACTGCAACCACGCGATGATGAGCCATCGACTGAAATGACTGAAATCGTTGAGGAACCTGAAACAACCACCACTACCACAAGGAGGATTATAAGGAGGAGGGTCATCAAGAAGATCATTATTGTTGATGGCAAACCGGTGGAAACAGAGGAGGTCATTGAGGAGCCGGAAGAGATCACAGAGGTTTCAGACTCACTGCAACCACGCGATGATGAGCCATCGACTGAAGTGACTGAAATCGTTGAGGAACCTGAAACAACTACCACCACCACAAGGAGGATTATCAGAAGGAGGGTCATCAAGAAGATCATTATTGTTGATGGCAAGCCGGTCGAAACAGAGAAGGTCATTGAGGAGCCGGAAGAGATCACAGAGGTTTCAGACTCACTGCAACCACGCGATGATGAGCCATCGACTGAAGTGACTGAAATCGTTGAGGAACCTGAAACAACTACCACCACCACAAGGAGGATTATCAGAAGGAGGGTCATCAAGAAGATCATTATAGTTGATGGCAAGCCGGTCGAAACAGAGGAAGTCATTGAGGAGCCGGAAGAGATCACAGAGGTTTCAGACTCGCTGGAGCCACGTGATGAAGAACCATCGACTGAAGTGACTGAAATCGTTGAGGAACCCGAAACAACAACAACTACCACTGTAAGGAGAATTATAAGAAGGGTTATCAAAAAGATCGTCTTCATTGATGGCGAACCTGTTGAAACAGAGGAAGTAGTAGAAGAACCTGAGGAGATTATTGAAGTTTCTGAAGGAGATGAGCCATCCACTGATGTTACGGAATTAACTGAAGAGCCTGATACCACGACTATAAGAAGGGTTATTAAAAAGATAATCATGATTGATGGTAAACCTGTTGAGACTGAGGAGGTTGTAGAGCCCGAGGATGTAACTAAAGATGACTCCTTACCTGTCACGGAGTTAGATTCATCTGAAGCTGACACCGAAATCATCGAGATGCCAGAAACTACAACTGTCATCCGGAAAAGAATAGTAAAGAAGATTGTGATGATTGATGGTAAGCCTGTCGAAACAGAGGAAGTGATAGAAGAACCTGGTGATGTACGTAGGGTAACTGGAGACAAACTTTCGCCTGTGACGACAGTTGAGCCATCAACAGAAGTGATAGAAACAATTGAGGAGCCGGAAACGACCACTACAATAGTTAGAACTATCATTAGACGGCGGGTGATCAAAAAGATCATCATGGTAGACGGAAAGCCTGTTGAAACCGAAGAGGTCGTGGAGGAACCTGAAGAAATCACTGAAGTTCTGGGAGAGGAGCCATCGGCAGCAATCACTGAGATCATTGAAGATCCTGAATCAACTATCGTTCGAACAGTTATCAAGAAGATAGTCATGATTGACGGCAAACCTGTTGAAATAGAAGAGATGGAACTACCCGGTGATGTCGAGCCTTTGAAAGACTCCTCATTACCTGTTTCAGAATCCGCACCATCACCAAGACCTAAAGAACCAAAAGAAAAGCCAGAAAAGGGAAGAAGGGAACCAAAAGATAAGGGCGAAGTGGTGAAACCAAAACAACCCACGACTCCTAAGGAGCCATCCACTGCAACCCAAAGTGAAACCCCTGAACCTGAGACTACATCCACCACCTCTACCATTGGGAGGATTCTCAGAAGTATTAAAAGAATTATGACAGATGAGGATAAGCCAGAAAAAACTGAAGAAGAAGAAGAACCAGTAGGTGCTACAGACATTGTGGAAGATAAACCTGATTCTGAAACGCCTAAGAAGCTTGTTCCAGGAGTTTCAGATGTTGAGGACACTGAAACCATTGTGTCACTGTCAAAGGTTCCTCATGATGTACCTACTCTTGAAGAAACCATTGTTAGTAAAGCGGCACCTGTGCCTGAGTATCCATCAAAAACTTTAGAGCCGACGACTGAAGAACCTCCTCCAACGCCAACATTATCTACTGAGGTCCCGAAAGATCCCGAACCAAGTGCTCCTCGTATCTGGTCAGAAACCGAATATACAAAGATTCCCGAACCTGCTGAGGATGATTCCATTATTGAAAGTCCAGAAACAATCGCTCAAACTCCTCCGGACGAAAAGAAACCTGAAGTCTCCGAAACTGTCGCGGTGAAATTCCCAACTCCAGAAGGCGTTTTCCCAACTCCAACTTCACCAAAGGAAACTCCAAGGAAGGTTGATGAAGAAACCAATGTAGTGTTTACTTCACCAACGTATGACCAAAGCAAAGAAGATGAACCAAGCAAGTTGATTGAAGAAACGGAAGAGGTTGCGCCAAGTTTGCCCATGGCACCTCCAGTAATACCAGAGCCCGATAGGAAAGAATTCCCTGAGCCTGATGAATTTATTCCTACACCAAAAGGTAAGCAAGAAACACCAGAAGCAACAAGTGTGGAAGAAACTAAAGTCTGGAGTGAAACTACATATGAAAAGCCAGGCGATACTAAAGAGCCTGAAATTATTGAAACTACATTAGGGAAAGCACCTGATATACCAGAAGAAAGTCCGCGTGAAGAACCTAAACCCAAAGATTCTGAGTTCCCTTGCCCTGAGGCTGTGTCCCCGGCACCATCTCCAATCAAACCCACAGGAGTAAAGGAAACCCCATCGCCCCGTGAAAAAGAAACCTCTCCTAAGAAACCAACTACTCCTAAAAGGGTTGAAGAATTGCCAAAGGATAAAGACACGACTGCTGAAGAGCCCTTCCCTGCTGCAGATACAGCAACTTCTAAGGAGCCTGAAAAGCCTGAGGTCACCGTAGCCTGGCGTGAAGATCTTGAACCAGATACTAAACCGAAACTTCACAAAGACCCTCCAAGAGCGTTCATAGTTCAAGAACCAGAAGAAGAATATCCTCTGCCGGCAGATACTTTCCCCTCACCAATGCACACAGTGAGTGAGCCTCAAAGTCCAAAAATAAAACCAAGCATTGGATTTGAAGAATATGAACAGATAACCGAATATTCTATGCCAGAGCCTATTATTCTTGAAAAGGAAAAGGGTATTAGCCCTCCAGTGTACAAGGATGAGGAGAAGAAACAACAAATTCCCCATTTCCCAGAACCTGCAGCAGACAAATCACCAGAAGCAGTCACGCCACAGAAAGAACAACCGCTTCCTATTGCTGATGAACCGAAGACGCTTCCAAGTGAGGACGAACACACTAGAACAGTAGACGTTGTGGAATTCGCGGAAACTGTTACAAGTGTACCTGAGCCTGTACCAGAAAGAAAAACTAAGGAGGAAGAGAAGCCGGTACCATTGCCAGATCTTAGCAGAAAGGACGAAACTCCGGAAGAATCGCTCACCAAAACGATCGAATGGGAAAAGGAGATTTACCCTACACGAGATTCGTCACCAGAAGAAGTTGCCGACATCACAACTCCGGACGACTCGACACGCATGGCTCCACCGGAAGAAAAAGAAGCCCCTGTGTATGGAGAAGTTACTTCCAAATTCCCAAAACCGTACTCGCCCGCTCCTGAGCCAGTTTCATCACCTCAAGAGAAACCCATGGAGGTCCGGGTTGAGAAAGTTTGGAAAGAGGACACATATCCTACACAGCCTGAAGCTCCGAAAGAAGAACCAATTCCGGAAACGGAACCCAAAGCTGCTCCACTACCTTCCTTCAAGGAAACTGAGAAAGAAAGAGTTGAACCCGAAGAATTCCCGGTGCCACGTCAGGAATCTACTGAGGATGAGGTCACGGTTTCTGAAAGTATAGAAGATACACCTGATTCTAAGGAGAGCTCTCCCGTCAAGCAAAAGCCTCAAGAGGAAACTCCAGGAAAGAAGAAGAAGAAGAAAGCTAAAGCTAAGAAGGAGAAGAAACAACCTGTAAGAACCGAAACTGAGGAAATATGTGCAGAAAAGGAGCCATCCCCAGAACCTCGGGTTGAGGAAGAAGTTGTGGATTCAGAGAAACAGAAGAAACCCAAAGATGAGGGTAAGAAACGCTATGAAGAACCTGAAACACCCTCGGAACCTAAAGTTGAGGAAGAACCCGTGGTTCCGGAGAAGAAGAAGAAATCAAAATCTAAAAAAGACAAGAAACGCCCAGAAGAACCAAAAATGGTTGAGAAAACACCCTCCAAAGAAGTGACACCAGAAACGACAAAAGAACCTGCAAAGAAATTGTCAACAGAACCTAAGACTGAGGATAAGTTGGAGAAAGAGTATCCTAAAGAACCTGAAAAGATCACGCTGGCCGAGAAAGTACCAAAGGAACCAAAACTTGAAGAAGGTACGTTAGTGCGAAGAGAACCCAAAGAACCCACGGTTTCTGATGAGCCTACCGAACCTGAAAAGTATTTGGAACCTAAGGACGAAGAAAGTGTCACGGTAACACAGACACCTCGCGAAACTACGCATGTTGAAGAAACAGTGGTTCGTGAAGGGAAGAAGTCGAAGAAAAAGAAGGGCAAGAAACAACCTGCGGAAGAGGAACCTGTACCTGAGGCGATACCTAAAGAACCTGAGTATGAAAAGGCTATCGTGGCTGAAGAACGCCCAGAAGAACAGGAAAGCTTGACTGAGAAAGAGAGTAAGATATCTAAGACTAAAAAGAAGAAGAAGAAGACCGACAAGGAACCACTTAAAAAGCCTGAGGAGCAACCCAAAGAACCTAAAGTTGCTGAAAAATCAGTGGTCGCAGAAGATGAGCCACTATCGGAGGAGCTTCTAGTACCTGGTGAGGAGAAACTTTTGAGAGGCAAGCCTCATGAAGAACCTAAAGCTCTAGAAGAACCTACGACTGTGGAAAAAGAACCACAAGAAAGAAAGACTATTGAAGAAGTTATAGTCACGGAAGAGCCCGAACATTTGGAAAGTTTTGTTGTAAAAGAAACCAAAACTACTGTTCGAGAATCTAAAAAGCCCGAGCACAAGATGCCCGTTAAGGAAAAAGAAGTATTCGAAATTACTGAAGAGAAAGGCAGAATTGAACACCCTGAATCTTCCGACGAAGAAGCAACAGAGGATTACAAGACACCAGCCTATCTCGATGATTCTGATGACATGCAGCCAGAAGAGATTGAGCTTGATGAAGATGAAAAGCCTCTTCCAGTTGATTCACGTGATAGAGCACGGAAACCTGAGGTTCATGAAAAACCGACCGAAGAGCGGGTGCCAGAGGAGCCAGAGGTAACCAAAGAAGAGGAATTCAGAGAAGTTCCTTCCTACAGCCCTGTGCATGAGAAGGAAAAGAGGGATGTCGAGCTCGTAACAGAAAGTGCTGAGCCAGTAGAGACTGAGACCTTTGAGGAGGCAAGTGATATCTTAGAAATAAGGGATGATGTCAAGACGGTCACTCTACCAACCTCCCAGGAGGACGATTACTATGAAACGAGTGTCGTAACCTCTTCGGCCATGGTTATCGAAAGGCCTTCGACCACCGACTCGGTTACCATCAGAGATGAACGCATTGATGAACACACTGCAGGGCCACCTGAGATGAAGCCTCGGAGCGCTTCGCCCTCTTCGGAGGGAATCGGTGGGAAGGAAGACGAAGTGGTGGGGACAGAGGAGGTTGAAGGGCTATCACCTAAAGAAAGTCAGCCTGAGGGAGAAGAAGAAATAGTGGTAAACGAAATGGTTGAACTACTTGAGTTTATCACTCGACGTCAGAAGCTGATTAAAGAAACCCCAAGCCCATCAACCCGACCCTCTGTCATTCCCCTTCCTTCTTCCACGTCCACCGACGAGGAGCGCGAAGAAAAATTCGACCAAAGCCTTGCCACGCTGCAGGACGCAATCAAACAGCGGGACACTGAGGTTGTTCAAAAGGTCATCGTCACCATTGTAGAGACTGTCACGATTTGGCTAGAAACCATCGAGTACCGCATTTACACTATTCGAAACTCTAAAGATCCTAAAGAACGCCAACAGCAGCATGAACACTTGCAACGCGAACTACGCATAATTGAAGAAAAGCTCACCGTTCTTGAACAGGTCTCTGAAACAGCAGAAGAACTTCTCACTGAGGAGGTGCTGGTCACTGTACAAGAGAGTGTCAAGTACCTTCGAAAACAAGTTTCTCATGTCGAAAAAGTCAGGCAAGCGGAAGAAGAAGAGGCAGCAAAGGAAGATGTCAACTACAAGCAGCATGCTGAATCGGTCAACAATATTGAGGAAGAAGTTTCTGCACTGAAGGATGAGCTTGCGTCCATTAAAGAAGGTAGCATGCCAACAGATGAGAAAGTCACTAGGCTCGAGACCCTCCTTTCCAACAATGACAGGACTCGAGATCGTGCCATTCTGCTTCTCATGGACGCCCATGACTTCAAGCAAGTTCCAGGAAGTACCGTCAAAGAGGATCTTGACCAGCTTCAGACTCAGTTGCGTCAAATTCACGACTCAGGGGAGAACGAACTGGATCGTCTTCTTCGACTGAGCACTACTACTACAGAGTACGAGGAAACACTTAAAGAACTTACCAATCTCATTGAAATGGCTGAGAATGCACTGAATGCCAAGGTTTTCGCTCGCGATCTAGATCACTTAAATCAAACTATCGAAAAACATAAGCGTCTTTTTATTTCATTGCGTCAGTGTCAAAAGGGTCTTGAATCTTTAGACACTGCTCTTGCTCCCAGTAGTCGCATACATTATCAACAACTGTACACTCGGTCTTACCTGCGCGCATCGCAGCTGTTAGACAAATACACGCAGAGACACCACCATTTGGTACATCTGCAAACAGAGTGGTCTCGACTCGCAGCTCAGCTCGAAGGAGAAGAGGTTTGGACTCTTCAGGCTGCCGAACGAATGACAGGGGTCTCCACCTTGACAGCAGACTCGTACACAGATAACACAGAACAGTGCAAGGTGAGTACCAGGGTGCATCAATTGTTCTATGGTGCATTTCTTTCTGTTGCAGTGTGTAACTTTTACCCTCCTTTATTATTCACAACTATTTTCAAATCTGCTCCCCCATATTTTTTTCCCACTGTAACTCTGAGTGGAGGTAAGACGATAACAAAGATTTGTTGTTCATTCTTTTTGAATCCCAAGACTTGTGTGATGAAATGCGTTTTTTTTTTTATGCCTTTTCCTAATATTTACAATTATTCTAATTCTATGTTTTTACAGGAAATGCAGGTTGGTATGCTATATTAACGCTAACCAGTTATTCAAATGCTTTAGTAATAAGAATTTTACCCTTAAGCAGTGTTTTCATTCCTCTACGTAGAACCATTAGCAAGCCTTTAACGACCATTCCTTCTCCTGGTGGTTGTGCTGTGGAAGCTCTGTCCTGACCTCAGAGCCTACCACGTTCATTATTAACATTTTCATTTTTTCTTTTGTTTTAGATTCTTTGGTGTAGTTTTAGGAACTCCCTGTGCAATAAATTAGGCTCTTTATCAATAAGACCATTTGGGCCCTTCAGGCGGGGAAAATCTTTAGCTGTGCTTGTGTCCTTATTACAGCACAAGCCCTTAAGGCCAGTGAAAAACTTCTTAATCTTCCTTGGAAAATAAACTGGGCGCTGGCCTTTCACTCCTTTGCTAACCGCGATGGAGTTCCTTCTCCTCGGAGCTTTCCTTACTAACGTGTGTTGGTACCCTGCATCCACGTGGCGCCTTGCAGGACTTGCTGGTGGAGGCCGTGCAACACGAGGCGCACACAGGACATCTGGTGGAAGTCGCACGCAAGATAGGTGAGAGCATCACGTGCACCGCCTTACTTGACCGCGTCACCAGCCAACACCAGAAGACTCGAGGTATTCGTCAGGATGTGGGCAATCTACTAGAACGTCTGGAAGAGTTCCATGTTCACTGGACTGCTTATCAGACCCAGATGGACAAACTCCAGGAGTGGTGTCGACAGGCTTGGAATTCCCTTCAGGAAATCGACCTCACCCCGGAGAACCAGGACAGGCTGAGAGAGCAGTTCAATGAAATATGGGTATGTACTCGAGAATTTTCATGAAAGTGGCAGTTGCCGACAAGACTGACGAGTTAAACACCGTATGAGGACGGAGCCTTTATTTGTGCGACGTTTCGCTTATTACAGCTTTTTCAAGTACTTGAAAAAGCTGTAATAAGCGAAACGTCGTACAAATAAAGGCTCCGTCCTCATATGGTGTTTAACTCGTCAGTATGTACTCGAGAGCCTTTTTTCTGATTTTGACAATTATGTGATATAACTGCTAATGTATCTAAAACAGAAATACATATGTTTTATAATAAAAATAATTTCTCTTTCCAGAATCTAAAAGCACAGTTCGACAGTCAGAGTGTGCTCTTCAACGAAGCCATGAACCATTTCGACAAATCTGTTGGAATAGTGACTATGACTGATGAAAGTCTGCAGAGACACTTTTTGACGGAGTTCAAGACGGAATGGAATAACCTTGAGGAACTCCTTCACCAGAAGGATAGGGAACTCCATAGGATCCAGATCCAAGTGGTCCCGGTGCCCCAGCTGCTATCGGAGACCCAAGAGACTCTCAGCAGCATCGAAGAGTCCCTGCGAGACATCGACACGCACGTCACATCCATAGAACAACTTCGAGAAATTTCAGATAGGTACAAGATTCTACACATCAAAGTAATGAACAGTAAAGAGAACTTAGACCACCTCACGCAGGTGACTGAGGCTGAAGAAGACCAAGATGAAGAGTTGATGGAGACACTGGGTCAAATGAATCTGACGTGCCAAGAACTGGTGTGCACTATCCAGCAACGCATCACCTCTCTCGAATTCGTCCTGGACAATGTCCAGAAGACGGTGAGCCGCGTTGAGCGCATCTCTCTAACAATGATGCACTTGGAAAGCACTTTGGAACGCTGCCAGGCTGTTGATAAGGAGGGAGAGCAGATACTGAAAGCAGCCATTCACAGCTGCAAGACCATCTATGAAGGTTTGGCACGTGCGGAGGAAGATATTTCTAAAGTGAGGCAGAGCATGGAGGCACTGAAACAAGATCCTCACCACCCTTGCCAGCTTGCTGAGCTCGAAACTCAGATCCTCGGCCTTCAGGGCCGCCTCACGTCTCTTGCGGAGACCATCAAGGAGACCAAGGTCAACCTCAAGGAGCGGCTTGACCTCTGGCAGAAGTTCATGTCGTCTTCGGATGCCGTGGACAGGTTCCTCCAGGAAGTTGAGTACTTAATGGAAGGTGCTGTCGACTTACGCAATGTCAATGCCCATACTCTCAAGTCCCACGTTGGAGACCTGCAGGGCCTTCAGGGAACCATGAGCGAGAACGAAGAGCTCTTGGAGACTCTACGGGTACAGGCCGTCGAAGTCGAGAAGACGAAGACTGTCGAGACTCAAATAACTCGATGGAATGTCGTGTCGCAGCGGCTAGTCAAAGTAAGTACCTGTTTTTTTCTTTATCTCCACATTTCATAAATGCCTAAACACACCTGAAACAGAATGGAATGCAACATCTGTTCGACTTGAACTCTTCTCTAACGCTTTATTATTTATCATTCACAGGTGATTCTTCGTTATGAAACTGCTTTGGAGCTCTGGGCTCGGTTTGAAACCGTGCAAGAGGAGGTTCGTGTGTGGGTTGAGTCCAAACACACGCTCATTGTATCCCTACAGACCACCACCTTCACTCCTGAGACCAGAGATCAGCTGAAGGTAAGTTCGATGATGAGAAAGTATTATTAGTTTTGCATTTTGGGCAACAGTGAAGAAGATGTGTGTGTGTGTGTGTGTGTGTGTGTGTGTGTGTGTGTGTGTGTGTGTGTGTGTGTGTGTGTGTGTGTGTGTGTGTGTGTGTGTGTGTGTGTGTGTGTGTGTGTGTGTGTGTGTGTGTGCGCGCGTGCGTGTGTGGGGGTGGGTGAGTGAGTGAACGAGAGAGAGAGTGGGTGAGAGAGAGAAAGAGAGAGAGAGAGAGAAGAGATTCACCACCATGGTCTTGGATCAGTGCTGGACTCAAGAATGACAGTCATTACCCTCCCGGATGAGAGCTCAGAACTTGACGGTTACGGCTTACACTTATACACCCCATCTTGCTCAAAGAGGACAGTAACGGATTGCAGTGTTAGTGGAATTAAGTGTAAAGTGATGATCGATTTCGGGTCTGCAGCTTTGTAAAGACCTCGACGCTAACCACTACACCAGCAAGTCATGTGATTCACCATGATCGTGAATCACGTGCTGGACTTATGATCGCTAGCTGTTAACCTCCTGGATGAGGGGTGTGTGTGTGTGTGTGTGCGTGCGTGCGTGCGTGCTTTAGATATGAATTCACTTTAACTGCATGTAATGAAATATAACATATAGACAACAAAATTGATTTCTTAAATTGTATATTCTGTTTGTCTGTTCATTGTCCTGTTACCATATATTCATATACACAATATTTGTTTCCATCTTAATGTTGCAACATTCTGAACTGTTGTGTTCACATAATCGAACAGTGAAGGGCCCACAGATCATATATTATACAGAAACCCGATGCATTGAGCAAGATTATGATTTGCGGATTCAACTGTGGATTACTTCTATGAAAAAAAAAAATCCAAAGCTGGGGTTCGAACTCGGGACAAAAGTCGTATTCGTATTCGTACATTTCTGCCCCCCCCCCCTTTTTTTCAGTTAAAACAAAATACAAAATAGATATGTAAATATATAAATGCGTACGTAGATAAGCATGTAGATAAATATACAAATAAATAGATTAATACATGAATAGATAAATGTGTACGTAGATAAGTATATAGATAAATGAATAGAT
>NC_134803.1:56007119-56179619 GCF_046742065.1 Oratosquilla oratoria | reverse complement strand
ACGCAGTCTGTGTCACTGGAAAAGGAACGCCTCGGCTTTCCATCACCCGTATTTTCCCCCATCAGGATGATTGTAATCATTGCGTTTTAGCGTGTGCCACATTCCACACCATCCTTTTTTTCCACTGCTCCTTCCCGTCTACAGTGGGTAATCAGGCTATGGGTTTGTGTTTATGGGTGATGTGGAGGGAGGGAGGGGAATGTGACTGGGGAGGGTCTGCTGTTGTGAGGAGGATCACGCACCCCCGCCCGCCTCCCCTTACACTTACCGGCCGCGCAACCGGACACGCCCTGGACGCCCGGTACCTTACCTCCTGGCAACCGGGTCTGCCTGCCCATACTCTCTCTCACACGTACGAAGCCACGTGCCCGCGCCCAACCTGGCATGTTTAGTCTCGCGCGCGCACTCGCACACACACACACACACACACACACACACACACACACACACACACACACACACACACACACACACACACACACACACACACACACACACACACACACACATACACACACGAACACTATGTGCACACGGACACTTGACACAACATTGCAATGATTCATTGTTTATGCAGGCTCAGGTGCTTGAGAAAGCACATACCTATACACTTTAAGAGAAGTGCAGTTTCATTTGTAAACAACTTATGCAGTATATATTGGAGGGGTGAGAATGCCCACGAGAATAGAAACGCTGGAAAGTATACGTATAATCTGAGGAAAGTGTTATATTGAGACACGAAGATGGTCTAGAATTGGTCAAGGTGTATCAGTTTCGTTCTTAATTAGTTTTCCTTCAATTAATTGTTGGGTTACGCCTTAGTACACCTTAGGTATCATTATTGTTGTGATTGGTGGTATACCGGCGCTTCTATGCTTGTGATTCGGGCGGTATTAGCCCATTTGGTGCTTAGGGGATGTCCCGTGACTTGGTGGAACCGACATAGGTGTTTTTTTTAAGACCGTCAAAGGCGAGATTTTTTACATGTGATATTGCATAAACGATGCCCAAGTGCCGAGTGGACTCTTGGTTGGAGGAGGAAACTGGTTGTTGGGTGTGGTGGTGCTGTGGTTTTGGTGGTGCAAGTGGGTGGATGATTGCAATGCTTTGCCCCGAGCTCTTTTGAGGAAGAGGTGGAGGAGGAAAATCTGTCTCGTCGTATTCAAGCGTGAACAATAAAAGTGAAGATTTATATCTTTGCCTTGCCTGTGAACTGTAGCGTGCAGCCTCGTTGCATGGGACTTTGCTGTGTGTGAGACTTGTCTGTGGTTGCGAAACCTGCCATGCTACGGAGTGTTGATAAATATTCAGGAGCGATAGCCTCGTCTCTCTTGACCTGACGTCACCGACATGTGACCATCACGTATCTAATTTCTGTAACCCTTTCACTGCGGTGCCGCTTTTACATATTTAGTCCTGGCTGACTCCAAACGATTGCATTCCGCTCAAGACTTGGCCACGTGTTGATGGGGCTAAGTGGCTCAATTGACAAACGTGATGAAATGTCAGATGGCATTGAGGGGAGGATGAGATATGGGCAACGCTAAGGGGGCATAAACAGGAACAGCCGGTGGGCTGTTCCACTGGTCACACATACTCCCTTTGACTTATTTTCCTGCCATCACAAGGCATACCTGCCGATGCCCCAGCGCGCGCTACTCTGCCATTCCCCGCCCATTCCCCCCTCTCCCTCCCTCCGCACCTCATATTCTGCTCCTACGACACGAACTACGCCCTCCTCACTACGCTACAACAGAGTGTGACTTGCACAGTTCCCCTTTTGCCTGTGGTCGTTTTCTTGTCTTGTTTATCTCGTCAGTCAATCAAAGAAGGAAGCTACCCTCAGTGTTGCCAAAAGTGATCTGTCAGCGAGTTGAAAAGCAACGAAAGGAAAAAAAAGTTACTGTAGTGCATGTCATTGCAGGTATGATTTTGTGTTTTGTTTTTTTAACTTGTGGCTACTTCGGTAGCACACAGATAAGCGTGTAAACTATTTTCATGGCACTTGATCATACTGTTTGGGTTAGTGGTGTGTGTTAGCCAAATAGCTTTGTAAACACTGGGTATCTTGCTGTGAAGCACTTCCTAGTCGAGCTGCTGAATGTGGTTCAGGGCAGTTGGTTCGGAGTGGAGAGTTTTTGCTGAATAATCCACAGGACAAATGAGGAGGAATATCAGTTGGGTTAGATGAATAAGAGTGTATTAGGAAAATACGCAATAAGGTAAATGTATGAATCTATTTTTTATAAGAAATTTCCAGCCGTCAAGGAAAGATAGTGGTAACAGGGAACAATAATTTTGTTTTTTTTCAGAACAGCTAATTTTGGCAGTGATTTGGTATATGAATTGGTGGCATGTGTATGTGTGAAAAGGTAGAGGAACTACAGTGGGGATTGATACAGAGATATTGAGCTTAGTCTGGAGACAGAATGCCAGCCCCTAGGGGCTCCACCTCTAGTCAAGAGTGTTGATGGGTTTTGTTAGAGCACCACTTACGTGAGTCTGCGTGTGTTTATAAGTGACGATTGTGGATTTCATCTGCATGAATGCCGTGGGGGTGTATTGAAAGGATCGTTCGTGTAAAACGTAGGTAAGGGGGATGCCAGCGTGGGCAATGGCGCGGCGATTTTGGCGACGCATATTACGACAGGGGAGGCAGGAAGGACGGGACCGAACGGGGCGGGGTAAGAACATCCTTAGTTGGGATGCTGATCGGGTCAAAACAAGTCTAGGGTGAAGAGGAGTACTTCCTTATTAGTCTTCCTCGTGGACTAAGCGGGTTGCAGGTAGCAATAAAGTTCGGGGACGATCCCAAGAGACGTAGTACTTAGGGATGATAGGCGTTGTCTCTGTATCACAAAGTCGAGTTGCTGAAAACGTATTTACCGGATAGTCTTCCCAGGTGTGCTTGTCAGTGGTGTTGCTATGGGGGAATTGTGAAGTATGCAGATCATGATTATAATTTGCATGTACAAGAGTTGTAAAATGTCGTAAGCGGGCGTTGTGTGGTATTGTAAAAGGGGTGGTTTTACAGGATGTTGGTGTAGAAGGGTAGTTTAATATGTAGTAGCTTACTCCAAGGATGTCGGGAGTTTGTTTATATAAAAGTCCATGAATGTATTTTTTGTCTTCAACTCATCCACACTATTCTCATGAATTGTTCGTTTCAATAGACGAAAAAAGTATTATAAAAATATATCGGCTAATCGTAAATAAAAAAACTATCATTTAAGATTTTTATCTTGGGGTACAAAATTATGACTATTAGGCATGGCTAAGTGTTATCCAATCTAAAAATTATAATGATAATAATAGATATATAAAAAATTGAAAAATGCTAGCGCTGACTTCGGTTTTTCGTAAGAGATATTGCTGGAGCATTGTTACGAATAATTGAACCGGGCAAGTTCAAGTATATAATTCGTTAATTATGTAACATGTTTCCATATACAGCAGCTTTGTTGTAGGTGATTTTTTGTAACACACACACACACACACACACACACACAAATTATATATAATATGTAGTATATGTATCAATACAAGGACAAGAAACTATATTTGCATAGTTGTGACAAATTATGGATGAGATCCAGTGACATATGCCACCGACAGATGGCGCAGGGATCACGGTGATGATGCTCAGGTGAGCATCATTAGGCATACTGTGAATAGGATATTTTGTTGTAGATTTTATTAAGGGATTTTAGAATATTGTAGATTGCTGACGGTAAGAGAACAGAATCATTGTAGTGTATCTTGCGAGTGTTTTGAAAGAATGATAAATCGAATGACGGTGGGATATGGGATATTGTATCCCGTTATATATATATATATATATATATATATATATATATATATATATATATATATAATATGTGTGTGTGTGTGTAAGAACAGTTAATGGTACAAATTTTGTGGAACATCACGAGAGAATCATAACAGAACACTGTGGAGGAATATCTTGTATACTGCCGAAATAACCGGGGTCTTCAGGAGATTAGATATGAATTGTAGGCCTACAGGAACTGTAGAACTTCATAGATTAGATCATAGGTTCGTACATAACAAAGACTTAAGAGACGTTTATGACCGAGGCCAAATTACTTTATTGACCTGAGGAGCGGACTTTGCAATTAAGAGGTAAACGAACTGTTGAGTCTGGTTTATAGTCTCGATTCGAATCTCGGCCGTGGGCACGCCCAGCAAACGGTCAACGGCCCGCAGACTCCGCCGCACCACTACGGAAGTCTGTCTGAGTGTTTGCATTATAGCCTGGCTCGCTCTCATCATGCATGTAAGCTTGTGTGTGTGTATATATATATATATATATATATATATATATATATATATATATATATATGTGTGTGTGTGTGTGTGTGCGTGTGTGTCTGTGTGTATGCATGCATCATGTAGTGTTTGTGTGTGTGTACGTATATTGTTTTTTGTGTGTACATGAAAACTGTTATACTATACAGTATTTAGATAATTTATTATTCAAACGACATGGTAACCTTTCCGCTCCTACAAATGAAGGGATAGACACGTTGATGTGATTAGAGCGAAGGAGAGAGAGTGGGGAAGGAAATGGTTTTATCGGCACACCGCTGGTTTGGGAGAAACCACCAGTGGCCCCCGCCTTCATGCATGTGCCAACGGCGCCAGCAGATGTTGGCCGCCTTCGTACAAGAGACAACATGATTCCTCCCGTTGACCGAACAAAAAAGTGCGCGTCAATCCTCCCCTCCCCCCCCCCTTTTTTACCTTCTTAATTTGTCCTTTAAAAATAATTGGATAAGAATGATAGATAAAATGAATAGATAGAGAGGACATGAAGAGTTATCACCCCAGAACGCCCACATGAAGAATCGTCACCCCATGAGATCCCACCGGAAGAATCGTCACCCCAGTACGCCGAGTATCAACAGTGGAATAAATATTAGGCTAGGTTGAATGAAGGGTTATGCTTATTGTCACCAACTTGTATAACCGAAAAATCGTAAACCCAGGATGGCCCACATGAAGAATTGTCACCCTAGGATATCCCACATGAAGAATTGTCACCCTGGCAAAGTCTGGGATGACTATTCTTCACGTTATCGATAAATAAAAGTATAAAATGAATAGCTTATATATCACTGTCTTATAAAAGAGCAAGTTATTTATGCGCAATTCATTCATACAAGTTCATTTGTATGGTATTTTTTCTTCCGTTCCCAGTTGACACCCATTTTTATATCATTTGTTTGTTTTATTATTTGTACAATTTTTGTTGGGGGGGGGGGAGCTGAAGGCTTACCACATTCCCGGCTGAGGAAAATGGTGACACTTCATCACAGACGGCTCCGTTAACTAAATCTCCCAGCAAACACTACCCATTCACGTTATCGCTAAATATCATCCCTCCATAAATTATGCGCTTAGATCAAAGCCTATCCGTATCTAAAATAATCACTTTAGCTTAGCGACTTTTGTTCCATAATGTGGATATTACAATCTCTTTCCATACAGTGATATCTTTGCAGATTTCATTCTGGCTCAACTTGAAGGGATTTCCTAGGTTGGGTGCTACTTTACGGAGTTTGTAGAATTATTATCTGTAATGGGGAATGAGACAGTGGAAAGACCTAATCTTTTTATTGTTGATGGTATTCAAAGAGGTAATCTTCTGTATACTATTAATGACCAAGTATATGTTTTTATATAAAAAAGGCTTAATCAAGTAATGGTACTTGTGGGGAAACGTACATTCGTACGATATTAAGAAATGGTCTTCTATAGCTTTAGGCAAGTGTGTGTGTGTGTGTGTGTGTGTAAAACTGATCCAGTTTGTTCTCGTAAAAAAATTGTTTCGGTAGATAAAAAAATGTAATAATATATAGAAAAAAAAGTGAGAAAGTAATGATACTTGTGAACGTGCTTTCGTACGATATTAAAAAAATCGTCTTTTATAAATTTAGTAAGTGTGTGCGCGTGAGTGCATGCGCGCGTGTGTATCGTGAAATTATTTACGAAGACATGTTTGTGGTCATGAACGAGATTAGCAAAAGGTGGGTGGTTACTGCAAGACAAATCTCTCTCTCTCTCTCTCTCTCTATCTCTCTCTCTATCTCTATCTCTCTCTCTCTCTCTCTCTCTCTCTCTCTCTCTCTCTCTCTCTCTCTCTCTCTCTCTCTCTCTCTCCTCTCTCTCTCTCTCTCTCTCTCTCTCTCTCTCTCTCTCTCTCTCTCTCTCTCTCTCTCTCTCTCTCTCTCTCTCTCTCTCTCTCTCTCTCTCTCTTACTCTCACTCTCTCTTACTCTCACTCTCTCAGAAAAAAATGCCCTTGCCATTTTCCTTTAGCCAACCTAATGTTTATCTTAACCACTAGTGAAGGAAGATTCCCCCTAAATATCTAAAGAAAGCAAATGAGAAAGCACTAGTGGCAGAATATGAAGACATTGCCTGACATATCCACCCTTCACTAGAATAGCTTCAACTCTGTCGTTTTGTCAAAGGAATGTTGCGTTTGTTTATCAGTTGATTTTTCACAAAGGCACGCACCTCTTTTTATCTTGAAGGCACGAGCTCAGTTTCCCTCAAGATTTGTCCTTGATCTGGCTTGGCGATAAACTGGGTTCAGGGTCTTACAGAGTGCCGTATATCTTTAGTTACATGAGGCTGTGCCATTGTTCACTGACCCCGTTGTTGGTATGTGACAAAACCTTCACACACCATCCTCCGACTCCCCATGCTTTCACTCCAGTCTCAAGGTTCCCTCAGTTAATTACGTTTTCTTTACACAAAAAATGATATCCCCGCCGTCTTTGCATAGTGCACAGTTCCTTGTTATATTTTATGTCTCGGAGAGAGATGAGCATCCTCGCAGGAAGAATTTAATGATTTTATTCTAATTAATGCCAAGTAGTCAAGAAAACACACAAACACGCATGGCAATGTAAAGGATTAACCAAAATTTATTTTTTTCCCACAAAAGATACCCTCATTTTTATCAAATCGCCTGCCATTAGCCAGATATTGAAGGACGCATATAGTATCGCTAAAGTGACTGGTTTTAGAAGGGAGGGAGAAATTTGTTGTTAAAGATGTTGCTAACGCACTAGTATATTTTTATCCGGTCTTGTTAGCTAACATTGACCATAAATGGTAAACTTTGTTTTATTATGTCTTATTTATTTACTGTGCAAGGAAAGTCAACACTTAATCCTGTTATTTGATGCGAATATTGGTTTATGATGTAAAGAACCAGGACGAGCAAATCACGAACTCGCTCGAGAGTGCGTTCGAGTTGACCTAAATAATTGAGCAACAACGTCTAAGCACGAACACATTGCACAGTGATGCTCTTGTATATTTTTTTCTTACATTTTGTTATGTCTCTAACTTAATTTTGTCTAGTTGTACTATATTTATCATTGATATATACATTTTTGTTTATTATTGTTTTACTATTTTGTCAAGGTACGCGATTATTGTAGACAATAAAGCAACTGTAAACTTAATATTACGTAACTAAATCGTCGTTTGGAAGTTTGGAGGTTTATTCATTTCATAATGGTGACCGTTCCCTTAAAAGAATAGAATAATTTTGTTTTAGTCACAGTGGAAGTAAAAAAATTATGTTAAAGGGCTAAGTTATTATTTACGGAATATATAATAAGTTAAAAAAAAAAAAAAACATGCCGTAGAGAACCCTTGGACCTTGATATGGCAGTTGGTGACTCAGTAATGCAAATATCCGGTTAAGTGATGAGATGAAGAGGATGCAAGATGAAAAAGAAGGAACGTAAAAAGTGATGAACACAGGTGCAGGGCAGCCCTGCAAGTGTGCCTAATAGCAGTGATGAGAACTCGTGATTAATGAGAAATGAAGTTTAGTGATTTTCATTCAGCGTTACATCTTCTGTTCTTAATGCAGAATACCCGTTGTTAGAAAGGTATTCAATGCGCATATCCTTTGCGTCATAGTTGTAAATGTTCATGATATGGCAGTATCCAGATGAAAAGGAAAAATAATTCTCAATGTGGAAAGTAATTTACGAATGTGTTCAATCTTATTTTTTAGTCTTACTTTATTACAAACTCAAATTTAAGGTAATCTTTGTAAAATCACTGCTGTATTACTCATAATGGGGTATTAATATATCCGATATGATATGTTGTTAATTGCTGAGTGCATGATGGTAGTTGGTAAGATCATGTTGTTGGAAGAAAGTTTTTGATAGGTTGGCTTATCGTAACGGCTGGAGATTCAGGCGATGACGTCATGTCTTCAACGGTTTGCGGGTCGCGGAGGTAGAGGCAGAGGATGGAGGCGGTGCCGGTGGGGAGGGAGGCGGCGGAGCTGGTGATGGTTGTGCTGCTGGTGTGGTGATAATGATTGAGGTAGTTGTGGAGATTGTTATGGTTAAGGTGGTAGTGGTCATGGTGATAAGATAGAAATAGACTATATCGAAATTCAAGATAAACATAAGGGTGGCATTAGTGATGTGAGGATTCGAAGCTCGATAGAAAAGCTAAGACGATTCAATGTATGTGATAGCGATACTATATAGTGGTGCGACACATAGGTATAACACGTAGTCTGGTACAATAATTCAGATTCACAAAGATTGGAAGAGAGAAATTATTTAACATCACAATATAAACAATGGAACATTACGTAATGTATATCAAATTAATATATGCATTTTTTATGGACAGGTGTTGGTTATATAGTAAGGCTTTAAGATTAAAAAATGAACAAAACACACCTGTAGGACCAAAGGATTGAATTAAATTAATTTCAGCTTTTTTAATCATAAGGTCAGCCTTCAGCTGAATAAAATCCAAGTGATACCCAGAATGAAATTACATAATTCATGAGTTTGACGAAGGAGGTAATCACATTCATAAGCCAACTTTTCAGTTCCGGCAATTCTTAGAGAGGAGGACTGGAGTGCAGGGGTAGGTAACAAAGAGGAAAATTAATGTTCTGGCCATGCAGATAGCTCGGTGCATGCATGGTTGGCTGGCTGCCTGGTCGTCGGGTGGGGAATCGTTCACAATATTACGTCATTCCTTTGCGTCCCGTATATCAACAGTTCAGTGTTTTTTTCAACTTGAACTCCAGGGGCTTCCTATTGGGACATGGAACCTTTCCAAGAAGACCTCAGAACGAAAACTTGTGGTAGTTGGTGGGTGGCAAACGATTTTATTCAGTGTTGAAGTGGGTCTCAGGAGCTTAGGAAATAGCGTTGCATAAGTAAGGCGACCCATGACAAAAAGGTTGAGAGCCAGTGATTTACATGTTGCTTTCTTCTTCCCAAGATTAAATCTCTCTCTTCTATTCACTCGCTCCTGCGCGCACATTAAGACGCGTTGCTTTTAGAGCGCTAGCCCAAGTGTAGGGAAGGGCAGATGGTGTAGATGTGCTCAGACGCTAGTTCTTTCTTTAACGGTGCACTGCAGTCCTTACCGTCCGCACTTTTTCCCTCGTGGATGAATGCGCACAGGCAGCTGTATGTACATACACGTATATTTAAAGGCATTGCGTCATCAGGGTAGGCAATCGCCATGCCACTTCCCACTGTCGGACGTAGCCGCGAGGGTGTGAGCATTAAAAGAAATAAGAAATCACATAAAGAATCGTCACCCTAGACTTCGACAGTGACAATTCTTCATGTGGGCTATCCTAGGGTGACAATTCTTCATGTTGGCCATCCTGGGTTTACGATTCTTCGGTTGTATTAAGTTGATGGCAACATAACCCATCATTCAAACTAACCTTACCTAATATTTATTCCACTGTTGATATTCGGCGCACTGGGGCGACGATTCTTTGTTGGCGTTCTGGGATGACAATTCTCCATGTAACCCGAAATAAGGCAACGGAGAAAGTAGCCAGGCAGGAAATATCAAGATTGTAAGACACTGTAAAGAGTTGTGGAAATGTATACATAAAGTCTGTGTTTGGCAAGGATATCTGCACAATGCATGCAGTGATGCGTACAATCGCGAGACTTTAAGGAATTTCCTTCTATGGCCTAGGAGTGGTTTCGGCCGGGATGGGAGGAGGAGGAGGAGGATACAGTGGCGGCGGCGGAGGGGGAGTTGGAAGCAAGGGCAGGTCAGCACTAAACTCGATCCTTGTATATGAACACGGTCACAACATCCCCTTGGAAGGTTTGATAGTGAGAGGAATAGGAACAATAACGGAAACATATGGAGTTTGGTGATTCTTGTTGAAAAGCTTAGGCCGTAAGATGTTGGTTGATTTTTGTTGAAGGCGACAAATACGTCTCGTGGTAATGTGTTCCCAACGGTCTCCACAATAAAAAGACACACATATTGTTAGCGTATATTCACGTCATCTCCGCCCATACAGCCGACCTTTACTGCACTTGTATACCACAGATGTCTTAGTATATTGATACTTTCTACATGTAACACCACTCCATGCTCACATCCTTCAGATCACACTAATTATCGTAACACCAGAAATACCTTTACGTACAGCTACTCCTATTTAAGGTTGCAAATGTCTTTAAACACTACGACCACATGTACACACTTTTAGTGACACTGTACAGTGTGTTCATCTGTTACACCATTGTCTGAGGTTTATCATGAAAACTATACCATGCATATGGCATTACTGCCCATTTTAACGTTGCCGGCCACGCTCTCAATGTATATTTTTCTGTTTTTACCTAGCACTCCTTTTTCCTTCGAAAATAAAGTTTGTTCGCAGAAGTCTTTACTACACTAACATCACTGCACCGCATACCAATGACCACTGCCTGCACCCACAGCCGTTACATAACTTTAACCCACATAGGAAATAACGTCATCTGCACTCTCAGCCTTGCGTAGAACACAAACCAGCATACATTGCCAGTGACTCAACATACGATCACTGCCCACGTTTGTCCCAGTTATCCCACGTAAAATGTTTGTTCTATATCCAACGCTGGTGCCTAAACCCGATAGAGATAGCCACGTCCTACATTTCCACCAACAGGCGACCAAGCTAACGGCCTCGCTCACCACCATTCATTACCGACAACAGCTATCTCCATCACCACCGCCACTTCTGATTCTCACACGAAATCGTCGCCACCGAGTTTAGCCACCTACATCGCTATCATTATCATTCCCGCCTTTGTCTTGACACCACACCCGGCTGTTTTGTTCTCGTCACTCATCAACACCACTCCTGTCGTCTCCTGTCATTATCTTTGTCGGTCATATCGCTCCCGCCCATTCTCGCCTCCCACGTCATCATCCCATCTCAGCCCCTCACACGCCATTGTCCAGATCCTGACGCGCTCGCTTGCCCCCGTAAGGAGTGGCAAGCCATTGTACTGTAATTATTTTTGCCGTTGAAAGTCTAGGAGTAAGGTATTGATTTTCTTCGGGTTTTTTCTTCGCTAGCATCATTACATCATAGAAGCTGGATCGATTGACGTACTTTCAATAATTGAGGGTTATGTTTCATATCAAATATTGGGTCCGGAAGGATAACACTGAAGTTTCTAATACATCGACTATATAAAACAGATGCACTCAGTACCACGCAAGGGTCGCATAACCTCTGAAGTTTCTACATGATCAGTTCCCACGCTCTGCTAATCGCTACACGAAGCCGTTACGAGAGCTGCTCTCCAGATATTTGACTAGTTCCACTTACGAAAAGAATTTATAACCTTTACGCTGGAAAAAGGCTGTCTTTCAACTGAAGAATAGTGAAAATAGATTAGTGAATTAATAAACAAATATAACTAAAAGAAAATGTTAGCCAAAAGAACGAAACTCGGTCGAGGCTACAGTGAGTCGTGGTCAGACTTTCGACGACGAAGTGCAATCATGCGTCACCGTACAGTGGTCACAGAAGCCTAAACATGAAAATACTCTTTAAGTTTGTCTTTTTAAGTACTACAAATGCATTTCGTAATCATAACTTATGCCTTGATATAGGCCCGTCACGCGGTTTCCATCTCTCTCTGTTGCTGAAAAAAGAATAATCTGGTTTTGCAAACACAATCTTCTCTCTCTCACCTCGCTACGAAATGTACCCCTACGCCGTTTCTGTTCTACATTTTACCTACTAGCTATTCACAGATTCTCTCCCTCTCTCTCTCTCTCGCTCTCTCTCAGCCTATGCTCAAGTCACGGACATTTTATCTTGGAAATCACCCTCCACTGTCTTCAGCTTTTGTCTCTTCGTGTAAAGCCGGCTTGTGTCTGCGCGCGCACCATTTTCTTTTCAGTTGCGGAGGCAGCACGACGTTGCACGCATGTTGCGGAAGCAAAACCACGAGTCACGCATATCCAAAAGTCAACCAAAACCACGTATGTCGACGAAACTACACTTAGGAAAATAGTGTCGACATTATTGCCATTCTGTTCTACACAAGCCATTAAACTCAATTTAGTGGAAAATAGAAGGACAATCTAGACCAGGGTTTCTCAACCTTTTTAGCCATATCGCCCCCTTTTTCAATTGAAAAAAGGGATCGCCCCCTTAATTGGAAAATAATAATAAAAATATTGCAACAACGATGAACAACTAATTTAGAATATTATACTCACGTTGTGTTTTAATGAGATCCTTGGGCCTGGTGCTTCGCTGCTAGATCTTTGATATTAGGCTTAAAATTTGTCAGAAGCAATACCTGTGACGTTTTTCGCCCCTCTGAGCTCAAAAATTGTCCCCTGGGGTGCGATATCGCCCCCGTTGAGAATGACTGCTCTAGACTCTACTTTCAAGCAGAGGCTATGTAACGGCTGTGTAGAACAAGTTTACCGCCCTCCTTACAGAATTATCGGTATTACAGTTTAATCCACACAACCAGCTTTATATATTTTTATGGGTCTCATGGAGAATTGTCACCCCAGTACGCCGAGTATTAACAGTGGAATAAATATTAGGTTAGGTTGAATGAGGGCTATGCTTATTGTCATCAACTTGTACAAGCGAAGAATCGGAAACCTAGGATGACCCACATGAAGAATCGTCACTCTAGGATAGCTCACACGAAGAATCGTCACTCTAGGATAGCTCACATGAAGAATGGTCACCCTGTCGAAGTTATTTATTCGAAGACATATCACAAGACCCAAAGAGTCAGAAATATCGCAAAGAGTAGTACCCTGACGATTTGAGCACCATGGTCACGTGTCCGAGGAGGAATGCATGAACAGGTGGCAGGGAATCGGCAACAGGTATGGGAAGCGATTACGCAGAGGTGGAGTAAATAAGGAAATGATCCCAGGATGCCGATGCTGAGGGAGAGGCGCGGTCGAAGTTCGCACGGTTAGCATACTGTAAAATAGCAGAAGTTTTGACTGCTTTTTTTTAGTGTATAAATACATAATACACACACACACACACACACACACACACACAATCAGCCTACCGGTTGCTAGGTTTCATGTTCAATATGATAATTTCGTAAATTTGTTTAAATAAATTTATGCAATTGATATGCTGACTGTGTGTGTGTGTGTGTGTGTGTGTGTGAAAGATGGGGAAAACAAATGGGGATGAGAGAGAAACTAAGAAAATAGGCGTCAAAGAAGATGGGAGTCTGGTTTCAAGGAGACAGAATGAAGGCTAAATAGCAAAGATAATTGTGTGGCGTTGATAAACGCAGGAAGGTCCCTGTTGGCTCAGGATTGATGCGCTCGCATCATCCGGGAGTGGGAGACCCGAGTTCTAACCCTGTCGGCAGAGGGTACGAGAATGGGTGCAGATAACAAGGTTTCTTATGTCAGTATATTTGTCTCCTGTTGGGTCCGCCTGATGCCTTATTCAGATCACACAAACACACACACACACACATACACCTCGTGGTGCAATGGTTAGAGTTACCGGCTGCCACTACGGCGATCCAGGTTCGAATTCCACCCAGGGCTGAAAAAAATCAGTATGGCTGCGCTGCGAGTCGTTACTCCAACTCTTGTGGGTGGAGAGTTTGGGGTGTGTGTGCATGTAAAGGTCACATCATTACCCATAGATCGGTCATATATGAGCTCTGAGCTCTCTCCCGGGAGGGAAAATAGTTGATCACGAGTCCAACACGTGATCCAAGACCATGGTGAATCACACACACACTGGCTTGCTGCTGTAGTGATACCGCGCTCGCCAGCTAAGTCATTGGTCTGAGGTCTGTCCACGCCCAGGGCTGAAAAGCATCCTTACATTGGAAGCCGACACCCGCCCTGTTGGGCAAGGAGTTGGGTGTGCTTATGTTTGTATGGTCACACACACACACACACACACACACACACACACACACACACACACACACACTTAAATCCCAAACCTTGCGACCATGTGCACGACCTGCCTCTATATCTTAAAAGGCATGACGAAAATCCACTTGTGTCTGGGTAAGGGAAGGACCCTGCATGCAGAACAGGAGGGAAGAGACACTCTTGCCCTTAGGGCCTAAGCTCTCCCCAGAGGAACCTCATCGAGGTGCGGGTTGCCCACAGTATAGTGCAAGCTGACATCACTGCCTTGTTATTCTCCCTTCTGCTTGCGCCAGTGGCATTTGGGCGGAATTTAATTCTTGGTTTTTAGGAGTGAATTGTTCATCCGACCAGCCATATGACCAATCTCTATGCTATCAACCTGCCCATGTACAGTTTGTCTTTTCGTATATGGTAGTAAGTGGGTTTGATTGCTCTCTAACCTTGTCTTGAGTATGCCAACACCCCGGTCCTTTTCTGGTCTTGCCTGCCGACCTCCCATGTACAAGTAAGTGTGTGTGTTTGTATGTGTGTGTATGTGTATGTGTGTGTGTGTGTGTGTGAGAGAGAGAGAGAGAGAGAGAGGAGGGGAAGGAGATGATCGTGTCTCTGTTGGTCTTCTACCGTATCGCCATTTTTTCTAGCCCACCCCAATAATTGAATTTTAGTGTTTCATGAGCGCCCTGAAATTAGATATTCGAGCTTAGATTTATCATAAAAACGACGTTCGTCCTTATTGTCGGGTAATTTTTTTAATACCAGCTCACCATCATGTATTATACTTTCACTTAACTCCTACTGGTTAGCGTGTCTTCCTAACTTGTATATAGCTTCCTTCATTACTCCCACGCCTTCCTACCGCCTCTCTGGCCCAGTCTCGATCCCAACTCATTACCTTGCCGTGTTCGTGTCCACGTAAGACACTTGACTGCTGCATTACATCACATCACATGTCCCGAATATAAATAACACTCTTCAGAACATAAGTCCACTTTACAAGTCACAGACAGGATTGAGTATCATCGTCGTTAGTTTCCCTTCCAGTAAGTTGGACAAGATTACGTGGATGTTGTTGTGGGGGGAATCCTGAACAGGAAGGCGAACAACAGTAGGGGGTGTGGCAATTAGGAACAAATTCGAAGCGGGATGACGTGTGCTGACGTCACCGCGCACTCATGCCGATGCTGTCATTGCCGTATCCTGGCCGTCATGCGAAAACACTTGTGATTGTGTGTTGGGGAAGGGTCGTACATTCATGCACGTATTGTACGTCTGCACACGTATCGATGCGTACAATAAAAGGAACAAATTCGCCATTGCTTTCTGTTGTGCAGTCGTGTTTTGGTTCTGTTGATATAAACTGTCGTATAGTAATTTGTAAATAAACAAACGAATTATCCAATTTACTTCTCATACCGAGACTGTCAAACTTTGTATTTATATGACTTGTTTCCCCAATCTTGCATATCTCGAAATACGAGCATATATATGTCAGTATGCCTTGTGCATGCACCAACCTGTACATTTGTATGTCTTATGCTTGTTCAAAGTGGACGTGTATAGTTTGACATGTGCCTGTGCACTAAATATCCTCGTACGTATCTTGGACATCTAAGTACACCTGTGTTTATCCTCATACATATGGTTGACACTAAGTATCACACGTAAATATTGTCCCTTTGACTTGCACAACATTTTATGTTGTGTGTATGTGTGTGTGTGTGTGTGTGTGTGTCCGCGCACGCGCACACGATACTGATGAACACTGCGCTGGACTGGTCCTGGTGTTAATGGATGACATCATACTTTGTAAACTGCTGGCATATTGCACACACACACATACACACACGCTCAGGCGCACACACACCCTCTCCTAGGCGGAGAGTTGTTGTGTGTGTGTACGTGTAAGGTCACAGCATTACCCATAGATCGGTCATATATGAGCTCTGAGCTCTCTTCCGGGAGGGGAAATAGCTGTCGATCACGAGTCTAACACGTAATCCAGGACAATGGTGAATCATACACATACGCGCGCACACACACACACACACACACACACACACACACACACACACACACACTAAGGTGCACGCGCGAGCATAAACATACGTGGTTCATTATTGGTATCTCGGTTATGTCAGTTTTCCTTGTCTTAATAAAATCGTCCGACGACAGCTAGCACAAACACATGACTTATACAGGGAAGTTTCCATTAGGCGAACAAAACTCAAAAACTCAAAAGTCTAATATAGACACCAAAGGATCCAACGAAATGAATGAGAAGGAGGAGGACAGACGTCAGGTGGAATAAAACGATGTAAAAAAAGAAAAAAAAAAAGACGAGAGAATTTGCTGTATAGTTTCAAGAACTGGCGAAAGGAGCACGACAAGAGGGAGGAAGGTGAGGTGGGGTGGAGGCGAACTTAACACAAGAAGGACCAACTGTACGGGGTTGGAGGAGATTGTTGTCAAAAGCTTTTCGATAGATAGAACCACCCAACTGATGATAAAGACGATTCCAAAAGAGGAAGAGACTGGGTAAAGAAACGGTTGAGGGAGGAGGGAGCACGGTGAAAATGGAGTGGATGAAAGGGAGCCGAAAGATAAAACGTGAAGAATAAAGATGGACGTGTTGGAAAGGACGCGCGGAGGAGGGAAGAGCGAATAGAACAACTGAAAGAATATGGAGTGACAAAAGGATATAATTAACTCTCTAACAGGAAATTGCAATGGACTGTTCATTCCACATGGGAATAGATTAAAGTAAGTCAAAGGTTTATTCTTGGGAATGATAGAATGGCTGGTAAACGCTGAAAAACGAAAGGCAGAATTGGAAGGAATGAAGAAGGAATTAACGAAAAACGTGTTTCATGCCTTAAGAATACATTCACAAGTTAAGGGAATAAAGTTATGTAAGAAGTAGTGGGATTTTTTCTCACTTAAAGATAAGAAAGGCATTTATGTACATGTGGTAAGTGCATAGAATTTCCAGTGACCACGTTAGGGGGACTGTGGAACGGATGAGGAGGAGGCAATGAGGAGACGTAGAGAGTAGGAGCGGCAACACCTAAATATACCTCTGACAACACCGACATGACGTCACAGCCTACCTGGGCCCTTCGCCGCGCATCCCGTGTGCGCAACCACCATATTCTTCCATCCTTCTTTTTGTTTTCATTTTTTTTTATGTTCCGCCCGCTTTAAAGCCATTTAACTTGATCAGCTGGTCTTGTCCAAACCTTATGAGTTGACGTGCGGTATGCCGTGGACTTGCATGATTAGCAAGGATTGAAAATTATCTGTTTAAATGGCTTAGGAAGAGCTGAAGAGTTTATTAGTTAGTATGCTCATGAAGATTATTTCATCGAAAACATTTTGCTTTTCGTAACACACACACACACACACACACACACACACAGAGTAATAGACAGTTGGAACAAGTTAGATGAGAAAGTGGTGTGTGCAAAAACAATACATGAATTTAAAGATAGTTTAGATAAAATGAGATATGAAGACGGGACCCCACGAGCATAGCTCCCCTTCCCGTAAAATACAACTAGGTAAATACAACTAGGTAAATACACACACACACACACACACACACACACACACACACACACTAGGTTACAAAATAAAAATTATTTCTGGGGAGAAAGGAATATTTTGAACGAGTTGCCAATAATGAACACTAATTTCGGAAGTATTTCGTTTATTATAAGTAACCGTTGCTGAGGATGTAACGAGTAAAGAAAGATAAGCCAGTAGCTTGTTGTATACTTTCTCCAAGTTCATTTGAAAAATTATATGGAAGCAGAGTGTTATCTGCTACGGTGGTGTGCCTGAATTCTAATTTGCGATGACACAGAATACCTTTTTCTCAGTGGAGGATTGTGGGATCATGCGTGCAGCTTCCTTTAGTGTTGGAATCTTTATATGGAGGGATTTTTGCCGGTTTCTGAAACCGTCATTAAGCAGCCAGATGCTACCACCAACAGACAGAGACGTGTGTGTGTGCGCGCGTGCTCCCGAGATAGGAACAGGTGTGAGAGTAAGATATGTCTGAAAGCTTGTCAGGTGTCTAAGTTTGGCCGGTTCTTTGACCATTAAAAGTTTGACCAGCCACACCAGTATGGTGTAGCATCAGAATGGGACTGCGTGTATATGCGTGGCTTGTCCAAGACTAGTGTACAGTAGAGTGAGTAGAGTAGATGTGAGGGTGGGCAGTGGGGTGCGGTTAAACGGAAAACTTGTCAGCTTGTTTGTTTCTCTCTCTCTCTCTCTCTCTCTCTCAGAATGGGACTGCGCGTATATGCGTGGCTTGTCCAAGACTAGTGTACAGTAGAGTGAGTAGAGTAGATGTGAGGGTGGGCAGTGGGGTGACGGTTAAACGGAAAACTTGTCAGCTTGTTTGTTTCTCTCTCTCTCTCTCTCTCTCTCTATCTATCTCTCTCTCTCTCTCTCTCTCTTTCTCTCTCTCTAGGAAGGAGGCTTTCACCCGCCAAATTGGTGCACGTCGGATGAAATAAATATTTAGGATTCAGATACCCGACGTATTCGATTAGCCAGTGACTGCGAAACTAGAGTTGGAAGGCTTGGGGGGTGATTTATAACAAAGTTGCCCTACCCTTCATACCCTCCCCTCGTAACTTTAGTGTTACGTAACAGAAACTCGGATTTCTTTCTTGCCGAGACCACTTCATGAACCTGGTTCTTTGGTGAATTAGAATATTTTCTGAGAAGTTCACTTGCTGTGCGAATAACTGGAATAACGTTCTTGGACACCGTGAGAATGTGATTAATTGTATGGAAAGACGAAGTTCTCTTCAGCTTTGCAGAAACGTTTGGGGTTGATCATCTACTCTCTTTGGAGTTCTTCAAAGCTGAATAAAGTCGTCTGATAAAATGATAAGGACGCCAAGTCTTGTAGGTAAAAAATGGGTTTCTGAACACGTTTATCAAGTAATTTATGACTTAATTATGCTCTGATTAATAAAGATTTGATCAAAGTCGTGATGAACCGGGTTGGGGTAATTGTTGATTACCCTTCTTTGTTCACTGAAAATTCAAGTCTTAGAGGCACAAGATTGATTGCTATGTCCATGTACAGGCACAAGCAGAAGTTTTCACAACGTCAATATTATTTCATTTCGAGTACGTTATATATTTCTATGTAATGTATTTCAATTACGGCGACCCCATATGAAAGTGGGAAACGTCAACAGGAAAAGAAATAGACGAATATCTTTCAGATAGGCAATTTTCTTGAATAGAAAAAAAAAAATCCCAAAAAATAAAATTGTCATGAAAAACTCTAGGCAAATCAAGACTTTTGTTCCTGACTGTACACAAGCCAAGGGTAAAGCAAAGTGTCGTAAAACCTACGGGTTTTGATCACGCGGGGCACAATAGCGGAAGGTGTCTTAGGCCAACACAACAAACACGGATTGGTTCGGAACTAGAACTTATTGCTTATCTTATCTTCATCCACCCAATTCTGTATTTTCGTTCGCGCGTAACTGCGTGTTTGCATGCGTCTGTTTGTGTGTGTGTGTGTATGCGTATGTGCAGTCAGTAGTCGAAATGTATATATTTTCCGTTTTTTCACTTTCATTTTTTTACTCCAACAGTGGTGTATAGTTGGAGAGAGTGGTGCAGGGAAATTCCAGGATGGAGCAGATACACTTTATTCTCTAACGTTTCGACTGAGTCTTCTTCAGAGAGAAGATTGTCGAAACGTTAGAGAATAAAGTACTTCTGCTCCTTCCTGGACTTTACCTACACCACTCTCTCCATTTGTCTTTACACATGTCGATGCATACAAGCACACACACACACACAAGCACACACACATACACACACACATATATATATATACGTATATGTATATATATATACATATATATATAAATTTCTGCATATTAGCCTCAATTGGGTCTGCCGATGTTGATGGCTTAGAATTAAAGTGCATTGTGGTTGTTTATATATATATATATATATATATATATATATATATATATATATATATATATATATATAATATGGTTTGCATGTGCATATTAAATCTGGCATTTGTGTTTGTGCCCACACTGTATTTACCTAATTGTAAGGAAAGATGTCATACTTGTGATATCGCGTCTATTTGTGTGTGTTACTTGTACAAATAGACTGCGCAAACAAACCACCAAACTACTTTCAAGTATGTCACTAGAAAGTTGACTCTGCATCATCTGTTGGACGTCGAATGTGTCGAGAATCTTTAGCATTGGAAATCAAAAACCTAAAACTATCTTGTTTTCTCATAGGCCTTGGTTATCACGAAGTAGCGAGTATTTTATTTCACGAGTTCTGTTGGCGATACAGCAACAACTTTGGGACTGAAATAGTGTAGGGACGATTGTGTTTAACGGGAATCAACATGCGAATAGAGGTGAAAAAACACCCTCGTCTTCCTCTTCCTCCTCCTCTTCCTCCTTGTGACCTACCTGGTGAAAACATGTAATATGGGAAGAAGGACAACGAGTAAAATCATGTTGGAGCCGAAATTACACGTTGGCAACTCATGCAGCAGCCGGGTGTGCGAGTGTGTGTATGCGCGCGCGCGCGTGTGAGTGCGTGAGAGAGAGAGCTGCTGTACTATACACAGTCGAACTCTGACAAGCGAAGAGACAAGAGGGACCCCCGTACCGGTACCAGTAGTAGCATCAGAGAAGGTGTGATTTGATCGAAAATCGGAGACATGGAAGAAGGCGACAGAAGAAAACCACCCCTTGGACTAATTATGGAAAAAAACGTTAATTTATCTTAAGCCTTTCAAAACGGTCTCAGAGATACGGTGTCGATGTGCTGCTATTACGTGGTATAACTGTTTGTGCCACTTTTATAAACTTCTAGAAGTATGGGCGAGTTGCCCAAAAGCCCACGGAAAGCCATGAAGGTAAGCTAGATGACAACATCTGTGAAAGTTGATGTTCAACCTCAATTCATCTCCCGGGAGTGAGTGAGTGAGGGAGGTAGGGTGGGGGGGGGGCGGGGGAGTGTAAGGTCACGGATTTATCTGAAGGTTTTTGTGGATAAAGCTCGTATGTTTATGTGAATGAACGTGACTGTCTGGCTTATTGCGTCTGCACACATTCAGTATTTATTACCAGTGGTAAAAAAAAAAAAAAAAAATGGGAATTACATTTTTTTTTTCTTTTCGCATTCCATCGCTCAACCTTTGCTCGTGGCATATTGCCCTCCGCCTCACTAACATAAGTCAAGTATTAGATCCACTTGGCCAGATACTAGATGTTTCTCTATGTAATAAATCCTTGGACATGGCCGTTTGTCATGTAACTGAACCCTGAGGGCTATAACAAGAGCTTGGCAACAAAGAAAGGAGAACAATACTGGAAGCTGTGCCTACGTGGATGCACCCTCCCACAGTATCGATTGCGGAAGTGAGGAGCCATTTTGATGTCGTGGCACGCAAAGATGGACTTTGCGATTACGGAATCTACATTTCGACAAGACAGCCGACGCGTGGCGACAATGACGTCAGCGCCGAAGCGAGTGAACGAGCAAAGCCTTCAATACGCTGGCAGCTGTTTTCAGAATTATTTTTGCACCTCCATACCAGTTTGCGTCAGTTTAAACTTGTTGTTTGCGGTTTAAAAGTGCGTGTAAATGTACCGTACATTATGTAAACATGTATGTTTGTTTGCGAAAAGGCAAGTGTGTATATTTGTGAAAATAACAGTAGACGTTGATTATTTGTATTTATATTTGGTTGTTCTTTTATTATTATCCCAGGTTCATTATTTCCTTCTTCCTTAGCCTCACGTTCTGAATAACAACAGTAAAAAAAATCTTAATACTTTTTTATTCTGCGACATAAAGTCCGCAACATACAACACACAACTTGCAACATGCAACCCACAGTGTGCACACGGAACTCAAGCCACACACTAAATCTTGAAAAATGTTACATCAAGAAAATAAAGTAATATGTGGGTAAGCATTACATTTCATAGTATATATATCTGCACGTGCGTACTTGCTGGTGTAGTGGTTAGCTTCGAGGGTTCGCAATGACAGACCCGAAATCGAGTCTATATCACACGCTCACACACACGAACTTGATAATTTGAGAGTAAGAGACAGGAATCCCACGAATGTTGTTCGTTTGGTCGTCTTCTACAATTAGGGAAATACACGCACGCGCGCACACACACGCATACATACATGAATTTGAGGCTAGTTTTTTATAATTGGAGAGTAAGAGACAGGACTCCACGAGCGTTGTTCATTTCCTGTTTACTACAATTAAACACACATACATACACACACACACACACGATCACTAGTCTAACATGAGATCCAAGACCATGGTGCACAAACACACACACGCACACTATATGTCCCAGACACGTAATCACATTCTTACACAAGAACACACACACACGGACGCACACAGAGACAGTAAATAATTGATTATTGAAAGCGAATCGATGGCTTGAATGAGATATCGGATGCCTCTGCTCAGCTTAAGGTCAGCAGCCGACGCTGCCTCCCTTGCCGTCCGGACGCGATGAAGATGTCGAGTTGCTTCGAACAGTCGCCTTTAAAGATATACACAGATGTTCGAATGTCTTTATGTATGTATGTATGTATATATATACATATATATATATATATATATATAAAGGTTGATGTCATTGCACGCCTGTGCCATGAAGAAAAGGGTGCATGAAACTGTTCTTTAGTAAAACTGTTCAAATTTTTATAACGGTCGTTTTTAATAATCGGTTTTACCATGGTGTATGTAGAAAGTTGGTTCGTATCTGGTGGTGTGAAGTTGAGGGTTCGTCTTAGATTCAGTGATGATGCATTTAAAACTGCTGGACTGGGAAAGTACAGCAGTGTTGCGCAACACTTAAAGTCCAAGCGACCCGAAATTCGTACGAGAAGGTTACTACATTGTACGAAACGCTTTCGTAATGCGATAAGAACATAACACTCAGGGGGGTAAATAGTCTATTGTCCCCTTCCCTTGTAATGTAGATGAAGTATTACTTTTCGTATTCGGGGAATAATCCGAAGATTAAACCACCTCGTTGAAGAAGGGACTTCATCATATCTTATCTTTGTAACAAATCGTTGTTTTATTGTGTAATAATATAGGGGTATTGGGTGCCTGCTTATCTGACTTGGAGGAGACCAGGCGTGTTGAGCGTGACTGTAAGGGAAAGATATGACCTGTAAAACGCACGGCAGAGCTGATAAAACATGAAATATAAAGGCATGCGGCTCTAAACGGTCTGGCCTCAGGTTCACAGGCAAGGAAGGCATTGACACTCACGGCGGCAGTGTGCAGTAGACGACACCGTAAATGAAAACGAGAATCCACATCCAAGGTGCCGTCGACCTTGCGTCCGCCTGTTTTAAGAGTCGTAGTTACTTTGGCCGGAGGAGGAATATTGGCGGGACACATGTTTCGGTACTGAAAGCAAGCACCTGTGACATGTTGATGCCAGAATGCTCATGAAGAGCGTCGTAGCTCGTACGTGCTTCTTTCCCCGAAGTATCAAGCGGAGTCCCACAAAGCTCAGTATTGACACCCGTATCATAATTGAACGAACGAGATGCTACACGAAACAGTTTGCAGGAAGAAATTAAAAGATGGAGACTACAAATTACTACTGAAAGACCTAGGCAGACAAGACCCAAGTAAGGAAAATAAATTTCAACCCCGAAAAATACAAAGTATTAGAAGTGGGTAGAAGTGTAGAGCGTCAACGATTTATTCAATGGGAAGTAAAAAAAAAAATCAAAAGAGGAGGATTTGGCCGTATTAGTCATACATAATTTGTCACCCGACAAGCAGACAAAATTGTTGGCAAGATACGCGTTCTTTACAAACACGAGTGGCGTTCCACTGCTTGAGTGGGAGAATGATGATGATAAAACCCGTTAAGAACCTGATCCGCCCAAGAATAGTATATGCAGTAGTGTGTGCCCCCCCCCCGCACTTTTTTATTTATTTACTTTTTTTTATGAGATCGATATAATATAAAGAGTAACAACCAAATTGATTCGCATTCTCGTCTAATCTCGTTGAAAGAAAATAGATGACATGATTGTAGTGGATATTTATTGGGAAGACATCTTGATTTGGGACGGGAAACGACATGAGGTCACGTTGGGTGACTACCGAAAAAGATTGTGCCTGAGGGACACCAAGAAAGTGTCTGAACAGATTCCCGAACTTCTAGTTGAGTCTAAAAGAGGAAACCGTCCATTCAAAAGGTTTGAATGAATTTAAAGCTAAGTTTGATCGGTGGAGACAAAAAGACTGTCCCATGAGCACACACACATATGCAGAGAGACGAGAATTCTTCGAATGGGTGTTTCACCGGGGCAACCCCTATAATTACATTCATGACAAATGATCGTACATGACATCGGAATAGAAACTGAAGAGACAAATAAACGACAGGAAACAGTTATGAATATACATTCTCCTGCAGGGCAATTTTATACGATTCTGCTTTTGTCCCTTTCTGCTCGGGGTCACCGCAGTAGCGATCCTCTGTGTGGCAGAATGTCCGACCGAAATTCAGAAACACCAAACACTTAGCAAATCTGTATCGACTTAGTATTTGTTTTAGCTGACGCTAGTTGATTTTATTCGGTTTTAGAAAACCCTCGTCAGAAGTAAAAATGCGCGCGTGTATTTATATATGTATATAATATATATATATATTCGCCAGTACAGCAGAAATTCGCACTTAGCCGTACAACTGTTTTGTACGCGAGACATCGGTACAAGTGTGAAATGCTACCCGTGAATGGAAGTAACAGGTGACTGTAAATGACTGGGAATCTATAAATCCATCGTGCGTGTAGGTGTTTTATCTCAATTGAATGAAATCGTACCATGTAAAGCAGAATAAATTAGACATTATTCAATACTCTAGAACGAGTTAGTTGAAATTAGTTTAAACACTTGGAAAAGTAAAGAGTTTTATCCCATATATAATTAGAATGGTCTGGCGATAGTCGTAATGGATGAGGTGTAAATCGTGAATGAATTTGGGCGGGTCCTTGGCCGGTTGGCCGCCAACGGTGGTGACGTCATCAAAGTAGATCAGACTGCGGGCGTTGTAAGTAGACCTGACAGTGATCTGTGAGGTGCCGGGGATGGGGGGAGGGGGAGGCCTGGCGATGGAGGATAAGGCATGCGAGGGGTTTCAGCCCCAAGAAAAGAGGGGAAAACCCAGTGGGGGTGGGAGGGAGGGGAAAGGGGAGAAGTGAAAAGTGACGGGTTGATAGAGTTCGTGTTATTTCGAGATGCGGTCGGGCGCGTCCTGTCGGCGAGGGAGGAAAGAGGGAACGGGGAGGAGGATAGAGAAGGGAAATACCGACACTTCCAATCAGGAGTGTCCCCTTAAAGGCTGAGGGGAAAAGAGAGAGAAGAAAGGTTACTAAGAACACGCGCTAGAAGCAGAAATGTCGAAGATAGACACGCAAACGGAACATTGGTGAAAAGGGGAACGGGGTCAATGGTTGAACAGCGGTTCTTGGTCTAGCCGAGAATGGAAGTGGAACAAGAGGAGTAAGCGGAGGGGAGGGGCCATTAGGCCTGGGGTTCACACAAGGGGGGCAGGATGATCTGGCAGGACGGCCTGTTTGGTTGAGGAAGGCCTCGGAGGGGAGAGTCCCCCATCGCAGGGCGGGAAGATAGTTTGTAAACACGTTTAGCGAGGGTTGAGGTATAACTGGCGGGGTCGGAAGGTGAGATTCTCTACATGGGCCACCACAACATCCACGCTCACGCATTTCTCTTATACATTTTCTTACCGACTTTGGTATTTCAATACCCTATGTGTGTATTGTCAAATCAGGGTTTCTGTTGGTATGGTGCAGAGGTGGGGAACCTGCGGCCTTTGATATACATATTATTTTTTTTTAAAAGACCTTGAATATTTTTTAAGTCTGAAATCATTATACACCTGAAACTTATAATATACACCACACACATAGGGAGGGGGGTGGAAAACTTACACCGTCCCCTAAAAAGGGATAAAATAATTGAGAAGAAAAAAATAATAATTTGTTCAGTGCGGCCTCTATGTGGGACGATGAATTGTAAGGTGGCCTTCATGCACAAAAAGGTTCCCCACCCCTGGTGGTGCATTCGATTAGGCCTTTCTTTCACACGTACAAATACCTCCCTCACCACCTTCCTTCTAACCCAAACGTATAATGACTGAGTCATTTCATAACCCCCCCCCCCCCGATTCTGCTGCGTACGAAAGCACCAGAACAAGATATTTTGGATATTGCACGAATGCATGTATGTTGAACTTTAAAACCACTATTGCGTTGCAAGGTGGTGCGCTGGGCGGTTTCCCTTGCACCTTGAACCCGCTCTCTCTTTCTCTGCATCTCGGACCTCGACCGACACGCTCTACACAACGGCAACGCCCTATTACCACGCTGTCGTTTTAGCCATGCTTTCTTGTTCCTGTTTTCTGATCGTTTCTTGGAGTAACCAATGTATAATGCTATGATGGTAATAATGATAATAATAATGATAAAAATATGATGAACTAAAAGACAAAGACATGAAGCTCAGAATGAAAGTATAGGCTCCATCCGGAATAGATGGAGTTGATTCTTAGGCTGTAGAGGATGCGTTTCTCAGTTGAATAAAATCGCATGGTGACAAACTAGACAAACGCAACAGGTTTGATCGAGACAAGCTGCAGAGGTGGGGAGAGTTTCACTCAGTTGAATTATATCGCCTGGCGAGTGCGACGGGGGTCAAGAAACTAGGAGGATGACCTATGTGTCTGCCGAAGTTGAAGTCAAAATAATCGATGTACGTGCGCACGCGCGCGCCGTTTTTTCCATAAATACGAAAAACATTATTTCCTTTTGACCTCTAAACGTGTGTGTGTGTTTACCAAAATGTGTTCACCTATATAACCGTTCTGAGTTTGAGACAATCTCGTATCCTTTCTCGTGTTTTTTTTTTTTTTTTTTTTCCTTTCTAGCTGTTCCTTGCGTTGAACTCTGAATGCTCAGGATGTACTTTCCACTTTCGTTCGATTTATAGGTAGCTAGTCTTAAAGTGCCATAGAAAATGTATGCAATACGTACTCAGTGTAAAGATGGATTTATTCCAATTCTGAACAGGTTGATTCAAGACTACAGATTTGAGGCACCACTCATGCGTCTTTTGTAGATAACAATGATGATAACGAGAGGTCTGTTAGAACTAAGACAACCCAAGTCTGTAAATATACAGCAGCATTAAACAAGGGTCGTTATAAGGCTTCGTGAATTATAGTTTAACAAAAACCTAGAACGTGGTTCATGTCAGGATCGCGACTTGTAAACGATGCAGACGAAGAGACAGATGCCAAGTGGAAGCCCTGTGGATATATTAAGGAACATTTAAGAGCTGGCCAGGCACACGAGGACGAATACCTCACGGGGGCAATGTAGATCATACCGTGGGGTAATGGGACTACTCCCAAGCCGGTTTGCGTGTCATGTAGCCACTACTTATTATGCTACGGTGTGGGTGGGGCATCGAGTGGTGGTGTAAGGCCCTTGTGTTGTGAGTAGCAAAGGGGAATTCGCCTTCAGCCGTGGACGGATGAAGTGGATAGTTTTGAATAGTTGAGGCATTTGTTTTTCTGTCCCTTGTAAAAAATATCAACGATGGTGTTTTCACAGGCTCTTCGGACCTTTTATTTATTTATTCTGTGAGACTGGGCATACACTGGGAAGACGCAGGGAACTGAATATACGCTTTCCTGCGCATGAGGTATAACTGGCTTGCCCTATTTGTGTGTTTGAGTGTGTGTGTGTGTGTGTTTGCTTGTAGATGTGAAGGGAGATTTTGATCCTGGTTTTAATGGGGTTTTGTAGACTATTCTGTTGAGGTAGGTGAGCTGAAATCAGATGTGAAAACCCCAAAGCAGTGAGAGAGAGAGAGAGAGGAGGAAGAAAGAGCGAGTATAAAACAGTCATCTTGGGTAACTGATATGCAGTAAACACTGAAAAAAAAACACAACTAGACACACGTGGCGAGAACTCTGCCAGCAACTCGAGAGGAAAGAGGAAGGGGATATCCAGTGTGTCAGCTCGTCGTTGGAGACTGATGTCATCAGTTGGCTTCTGTATGTGCTAATCGTTGTCTTAATCATACCCTTTACTACAGCAGTCACATCAAGCCCGGCCGCTCTGGCCTCCATCTCTATTTTCTCACTTACCGTCAGCTTCTCAAATTAGTTCGCCCTCCAACCAGCACGACCTTCTCATCCTTGGTACACCCTTCGTATCGTGATTACATAACCCTTACCCACTTCGTCTGCCTCAAACACCCTCCCGTAACTTCCTGTGCACTTCTTCCACCACTTCTGCTCACCATCCTCCACTTCTTTTGTTTGTCCTCCACCAGTTCCGGAGCGCGTGCACTCCACCTCCGCCGTGGATTTTTTTATTCTTCTTTTTTGTCACCTCAACTTCCACAACCTCCTGACCACACCTCCATATTTGGAATACCAAATTCCTAGATGGTGAAGTACAAAGCTCCAAATACCATCTCGATTCACAGTTTCCTGCAAAACCCGTTGCTTTTATCACACATACCCACACACACACACACAGGCGCGCGCGCACACGCACACACACTTACGTACACGTGAAACTTTTTAGCTTTCACCACTTGGTGACCTCGACTGAGGGTTGCTCCCCATGACCACCAAGCCAGGGATAAAGAGTCTGCAAGTTCCCAAGATCCTCAGGGACGGGAAGACGTGACGTAACAGGACAAATTGAGCCCTGAAAAGGGGATCGAAAGAGCTCGTGGGACAAAGACTGTGGGAGGAAGTTGGGGTTTAGTTGTCTTAGGAGAGATGGGAGAGGAGGAGTACGGGGGTGGAGGAAAGGCTTGTTCTGACTGTTCTATTTAGTGCACCGACGCCAAAAGCTTCCTCGGTTACATGGTGAAGACAAAAAAAAAAAAAAACAGGATGAGCTGGTGTCGACAGGAAATGAGGCTGTGGTCGAGTTTGAACTCGTGCAGTGCTTGCTCTGCTCTCTACGTTGGGTTCAGACATATATCACTGATGTGGTAGTATTAGTATTATTTTCATATCGAAATGTCTTAAACTGCAGTGATGGACGATCAAAAAGCAGTCCCGCTCAGAGCATTTGTATTAAAGAAAAGAAAGAGAAAAATCGAGGACGGGATTTGAATTGATCTCGTCCGTTGCTCAGACCCAGCATAACCTCGAGGTCATTGCTGGGCAGACAACTTTCGTGCACTCAAGAGGTTCGATAAACAGGTACCTGGAGGTTTCCTCTCATGAAGACAAATCGCCACCGCGCACTCTCACCCTCTCCCCTGCGATGCTGCAGTTCATAGGTTCTCGTCCCTGCAGACGATTCTTTTCATCTGGGAGAGTATCTTAGGTCAAACAGGGTCTCGTTTGAGCTGATATACCCCCTCAGCTGAATAGAATTGTAGTACAAAAGCCGGAATGAAAATTCATAAAAGTTCGTCATTTGAGCCAAGGAAACTCACCTTCTCAGCAGACTTGAAGATTAAAGTGTTGAGGACCTCGAGTATGTAAAATATGTCCAAGAACACCCGATATCAACTCCTCCCCCCCTCCCCCCGCCAAGAAAAATCTGTTTATTTTTTCCTTCTTGAATCACTGTCAGGTCAATTGGTATTGTGGTCGTAGTTGGCGAGGGACTTGTTGGCACAAAGACCACCTCTTGTCCCCCAAGGTGCCCGGATAAGCAGTGCCTATAATTAGTGCCTACGTTGTGTTGCCCAGTTCGGCCCGAGGCTGGTGACGCGTTATATAATTATAGCCACTTACGTCTTTGTCTTACTCTCCCCTCTTCCCCTTCTTTATATGCGCACAAGACACGCGGTCACATGTGGCAACTTTTTCGCAGACTCGAGCAAAAACAAGCGCATGCCGATATACTTACAGTGGATGCAGACAAACGCATGCACGCTTGGACAGACTCAACTACACCGGCAGTTGGGAACTTGCCCATTAAATTGGTTGCGCGTGCTTTCTCTCTCACACACACGCACACACATACACACACACACACACACACACACCACACTCCTTATTATGCATCCAACGAACTGTTGATGAACTGAATGACGTCAACTCTCGTGTTGGGTCATGCGATGACGTCAAGGGTCAGATGATGTCATAAGCGGCTGGGTTGGGCTGATGTCATACTTGCCTTCGGCGCATCAGCGTAGCATCTCTGCACTTGCGATTCTGCGGCCGTAGAGACGTCTTTTGTTTTGCCTTCGACGGATTAGTATGTGGTGGTTGGATTGTCTGCAGTCACGGACGTGGGAGCCGCGTGGTGGCGGTGGTGGTGATGATGATGCTGTACTTGTTCTCAGGTCCCCGAAAGGGGGACGTTCTTCGCGTTCTTTTCTGCCACTTCCTGTCCTTGTTTTTTTCATTTGCTTCTTCTTCTGTTTCTTCTACTTCTTCTATTACTACCACTACTTCTACTGCTACTGCTGTTGCTTCTACTACTACTTCGAGGTCTGTCTCCATCATGAAAAAGACTTTACGAAATAGTGACTCCTCTGCTATTGAGGACTTGTGCTGCCGTCAGGTGATTTTATTCATGCTAGGGAAACCCGACGTACAAAGAAAGATTTTATTATTTACGTGTTTTTCCCGTTAAACTGGTTCATCATTGTTCATCATAGTATCTTAGTGATACATTCTGTTTAAGCTTCTATCTTTTATTAAATGAAAACACATTTCTATAATTGAAATATGTCCAGTAACCTTTGGATGGGAGGCTGGAAACTTTATCATTAGAGCAGCGAAGGTCGAGGTGACGGCAGTTGGAATGCCACCAGCGAGTTGGACCAAGGTCGTGGTTAATTAAATTACACGGTACAAAGTCCTCAGTAACGGGCACCGTCCTAGCCTCCTAATAGGCGTGGAGCTCGCAAGGTTAAACTAAATAATCATCAATAAAATAAGAGGACTGCTAACGAGACCAGTTGTGTTTAAGAAATATGGTATCTGTGGAGACGGCGTGACATATGACGTCATAGAATAAAGTGGAGAGGATGCGGGAAAGGGCGCAATAGATCAAGCAGATGTCTTGCAGACTTGAGGGCTCACAAGAGATGCATAGACATGAACAGAGCGATCAAGTCATCACCCATTCTGACTGGTGCTGAACGAAGGCCTCTTTCAACCTCTTCTAAGAGCCGCGTGTCACTCCTGCAAACTTCTCTATGTCGTCTGCCCGCCTGCTTAAACTTCCTCTCCACGTTTACCATATCGTGGAGTCCAGTCGGTACCACATTTGCTTTGACTGATGTCCTCCTTTCTGGCTACTTCCCTGAAGAGTAGCCGCTAAAGATTGTTAGGCATGGCGTGTCTTTGTTGGGGGAAGGTGATGTCTCAAGGGGCATTTAGACGATCAAACGGTTTGACAAACCGGTTTGTCAAACAAGTGTTTGAAGTGATGTTTGACCGTGTGAATAGGGTATTTGGTTGTCAAACACGTTCGACAAAGGTGTTTGACGACCAAATATCCCATTCAAATGGTCAAACATCACTTCAAACGCTCTGACAAACCGGGTTTGTCAAAGTGTTTGACCGTATAAATTGCCCTTTACTTACCATGTGAGTTTGAACTATACTCCTGAGTTGAGGGATTGATTTGGACCAAAAGGATGCGTTTTTGCGAACCGAGTCCTAAAGAGAACATGTCTTGTGTCCTCTGTTTACTGTAACATAACATCTGTTTTAACGTTGTTGATGTAATTATCAGTAACGAAACATCTATACATTGCATTTTTGTCTTTAGAGAAAGTAAATGGTACACTGGGATCGGCAGAACAATCTTTTGACTTCAGAATATCACTTATGATTAACCAATTAGATCACTGGTCTGCCCACACTTGGAATTATGCCATTTCTATACGGTTCCAAATATCATTAAAGGCATGGATAGAGTGGAAAATGTACAGCGGCTAAAGACAAAATTCGCACAAAATGAAAAATAAAATAATAGAATAAAAACTGCAAAATTTTCACATCATTTTTAGGTGTAGAAATTCCGGGGGAGGGGGGGATTAATACAAATATTTAAGATTTTAAAAGGAATTGATAACATCAAAATTGAAAATATTCTTGCAGAAAATATTAACCGGACACGAAACGGTGGCCTCAAACGGCCAGGATGTATATTGAACCTAGAAGTAGATCGAAACTATTTTGCGAACGTTACTTGGACAATGGTGACGAGGGAGTGAATAAAGCTCGAGTGGGTTGCTGGATTTTATTCTGGTTAGTGCGAGTGACTCGGCGGTCGAGCTCCGAGGCGTGCCCGACCGCAAAGATGACCGCGAGGGCCTGGGGACGAGCACCGCTGGTTACAAGTGCTGTAGAGAACTGCCTGTGGAGACCAAAGCCTGGCTCCTTATATACACATCATGCGTACGCTACTGTAGCAAAGGACCCAGCCTCACTGAAACATTGCTCGACAGGGGTTGTGCTTTCATGGGGATACAAATACCTGTAGTACAGGCGTAATATGGCTTTGACCTACACAATAGTAATACAAGGCCGAAGGCCAGCTGTTTCTACACCACGTATACATTCCTTGTCCATTCCATTTCTGCAGCGACGATACTATAAGCCAAAATGTCGCGTAGACGCACATGTGGGGGACTCTGTTCACCACAAGTGAATGGAATGATAATCCAGCCGAGGCAGTTGACTGTGACAGCTCAGTTTTAAAATTTACTAGGATAAACCACTTTTTCAGCTTTTTTAACCTCGTTATGGACCGAAAGATCTGTCATGCTTTATCATTGTAACTCATTGCAACATTGTAACCGTCTTTAGTTGGCGTCGATCATGGACGAACTCTATGAACCTGTTTTCGTATTTCAAAGCCCATGTTTTTTCTCTTTTCAGTTGTTGGCGGGTGAAGCTGCCTGGTCGGGCGAGCGAGTTTCCGAGCTCCGCCAACTGGCACAGCAGATCCAACTGCATGTAGCCGAAGAGTCTTCTCGCGACATCCCCTTGGTGGCCGAGGTCGAACGTCTTGGCTTCCGCATCACCAACCTAACAGAAGCCATCCACCAGCTCAGTGACCACCTTGCCAAGCAAGGCAACGAGCAAGAGACCAAAGCCATCGAAGAGGTGACGCAGAACATCGACGAGGCGAAGACGCTCCTCGCTTTACCTGCCCCACAACCCGACCAGACAGTCACGCGCGCCGAGGATCTGCAAAAGCAACTTCTCACCCTGGGTAGTGTCGGTGGCCATGTACCAGACTCAGGCCCACTGCCTGTCGTGGAAGCGTGGCAGACTGCTATTCAGGATACACACAGCCGTTACCAACAGGTCGTGGCGGGCCTTGGAGGCGATGATGAGCAGCTGGTCGCCGCCTTGACCACGTGGCGTCAATACGTGGACAGCGTTGAGGCTAGCATGGCCGCCCCAGCTCCCGCGTCCAGGGAAGGTCTGCATGAAGCAGCGCGGCTGTGTCAGGTTCATCGGTCTATCCTGACTACCCAAACCAATGTTCTTAACACTCTGGAGGAACAGGCAGCCAAGGAGGACCAAGCTCCTCGCCTCGCCAACCTCCAGACACGGCTGAAAGACCTTCTTCTTCGTCATCGAAATGTACTCACAACAGTCTCTGAGCGAGAACAGGTTCTGCTGAAAACCATCAAGACATGGGAGACTTACAGACTCAAAGTTGCCCAATTGCAGTCATGGTTACTTGCTCTTGAGCAAGAAAAACAAGGTCTCCAGCTCCGACAAGTTGCCAGACGGCGCCTAGATAAGGTCGTGTTTAGGCTGCAGTCTCTGCTTGACCAGCTAGATCGTGGTGAAGAACAAGTGGAAGAAGTATCCGAGGTCTGCCAGGAACTAATTGTTTCCTGTGATCCCAGCATTCACAATGTTATCAGGACAGAGCTGGCCTCCCTCCAGCAGCGTGTGACAAATCTGCGCGCTGGGGTTGAGACGTGGCATCGGTACTTGAAGAGAAGCTTGGATCTATGGACTCGCTATGAAACCATATATTCAAGATTGTACGATACCTTGATGCAATTCCAGTCATCCCTGTCCAATCAGCTTCCGTCGGACATGAAAGGCGTCCAAGATGCCATTCAGAAGGACAGACAGACTGTGGCCACGATATCAGACCTTGGTGCAGACATTGGTGAGCTGCGAGCCACACGAGAGGAAATGAAAGACTCCCTCACTCCAGCAGACCTTCGCCTAGTCACACACAGAATGTGGAGGGTTGCTCAGTTACAAGCGGAACTGCTTCACCAATATCAGCTACGAATCAGTTCTCTGGAAGACCGTTTAGAGTTGTGGCAGTTGTATGACGCTCGATACGAGGTATTCATGGCTTGGGCAAGGTCAATGGATGCTAAAATTGGCGGAGGGTCAGAACAGTATATCGATTCCCTTATCCGGAAACTGGAACATGATTACCAAGAGGAGATTAACATGAAGAACATCGAGAAGATGTGGCTCATATCTGAAGGACAGGAACTAGTATCTTGCAGCGACGAGGAGCGCGGGGCAGATATAAAGAAGAAAATGGAAACCATTGAAGCCACCTGGAAGCAGTTGAACGAGAAGTGCAGCAGTCGTAAGCAGAAGCTGCAAGACGTTGTGATGACCATCAATAAAGCAGAGGTTACTCTTGCAGAACTGAAGGAGTGGCTATTCGTCATAGAGAAGAAACTCTCTTCACCAGTAGTTTTCCAGAATAGTTCAAAGAAGGAGATTGACCGTTTGCTTGAAGCGGAGGAAGAGGTACGCAAGGAGATAGAAAGGCAGAGTGAAACTATTTCGTCTGTGCTCAACTTATGTGACATGGTGATTCGAGATTGTGCCGACTTTGATGCAAACGGCGATACAGACTCGCTACAGGATGCTCAACATAACCTCGACCGGCGGTGGGGTGACATTTGCACCCGCTCAGCGGAGAGGAAGTCATTCATCAAAAAGACCTGGAAAATGTGGCAAGAGTTAACTGAGGTACACACTACCTTCCTGACGTGGCTGGCGGCCATGGAGTCACGGGTTGGCAGCGTCGAAGCGGTCTCGACTAACTTACGAACTGCCTACTTGCAAGATACCATCGGTGCCGTCCATGAACTACAGCAAGAGATCCACGACCACACTCTTCAGTATGAGGAACTCAACCAGAAATATAGGGTTTTGGCACGTCCTTATGGAAAAGAAAATCGTCTCGACAAAGCGAATGAAATTAGAACTTTGGTGAAGACCGCCAATCTTCGCTTCCACACCCTTAATATGTATGTCACGGTTATTCTCAAGCGACTTAGGTACAGCATGAAGCTCTTCTCTGACTTCGATTCCTTGAGGGAAGAAAATATGACGTGGCTGAACGATTTCGATCGACAGCTAACGGAATATGAACATACAACCTTCAATGACCCCGAGGTTCAGAGAAAGACTCTGTTGGACCTCGTCCTTCGATACCAGGAGCACGAGGGGTCGCTGAACCAGTTGGATGCATGTGCTACTCATCTCTACCAAAGGAGTTGTTATCCGGACTGCATGATCATCGAGGAGTCTCTTGAAGAGTACTGGATGATTCGAGAGATTCTCCAGATTCGTCTTCAGAAACTTCGTGAGGTCATCCAGTTGGAAATCATCGAAACAACTACATACGCTTCGGTTCTGGTCCGCAAGGTGCATCAACAGCCACAAGAAGTGCGGGTGGAGAGAAGATGGCAGGTGGAACAATCAGCACCTTTGACTCCAGAGGAAGAAAAGGAACTGGAGGTAGACTTGACTTTGAACCTCGACAGCGGTGAACTCACAGCCTTCGAGCCCGGACTTGGACCTGCCGACCCGTCGCTCTTGGGCGCCGTGGGTGGGCGATCCTTGTCCGACGAACTGCGAGCCGCCCTTGAAGAGGCACGTCGACAACTGCTGAGGCTAGAGGAGGCTATCAAGTGTCCTACGCCCCAAGGTGCTGAAGTTGACAAGTCCTACTATTCATTCGTAAGTACCAGTCATAAGTGAAAGATTCCTGTCCGGAATTATATTTCTTTTCGTACATGTCCTGATATAATGAAGCCGTGGGTAACGATCTAAAAGCGAGTGCGATTTTTTTTTTTTTTTCAGTCGAGTGCAATTTATTTTTTCCTTTTCTTTTCAGTCCAAACAGCTGGCGGGCTGCAGGTCGAGTGTCGATCTGCTGGCTTCTTTAGCTCGGCATACGGAGGACGACGAGCAGGCGCGTCTTCTGCACCCTGCCATTGCAGAGGTGACGGAGGAATTCGCTGAGCTCGAAGTCCTGGCGCAAGCCAAGCAGGGCAGACTAAAGGAGAACAGGTTTGTATTAGCGCTTTATTAGAAAGACACTATACCTTTACCCAGTATTATTAAGAATCCTCGCTTCTTCCTGAGGTAAGACTCATATGATTCAGGAAAAGTGAGTTCTAGAGCTTCTAGCTAAGCTTAAGAACATGAAGGTTAGAAATGGTATTAGGTTAGAGAAAACTAGTTATATTCGTTATACTGCAGTTTTAATTGTAGATATGTGTTGCATATGGAGGCATACATTCATATCATGCTTGATACGTAGGCCCTTTTGGTGCAAGTTAGTGTGGTGTACTTCATCATACATTGCGCCTAGTAAATCTCATATATACACTTAAAGTAGAAACACACACACACGCATATACATATGTACATATATATATATACATATATATATATATATATATATAGTTTCTACTCATACTCTGCGTGGGAAGAAAAAAATGGGGGGACCCATAGTCCTTCCTTCTCCCCCAATTATGTTGCGGGAATGCTCGTGGTATTCTTGTCTCCCGACCACAAGGCACTAGACGCAGTGGTTCCCAAACTTTTTTCTGTCATTTCCCCCTTACACCCAGTTCAACCATCCAGATTTCCCCCTTTCATGTGTATGAGGGAAAGAGTAGTTAAAACACACTGACTATTTACTATTTTATTTTTCAAATGTACATATATACTGATAAACAGGCATTCTCTCTCTCTCTCTCTCTCTCTCAGACATGAGAAAATTCATCTGAGATTTTTTTAGTTAGTAGGTAGTGTAATTATTTCCCCCCTGGTAGGTTCAAATTTCCCCCCAGGGGGAAATTTCCCCCAGTTTGGGAACCACTGCCCTAGAGGAAGATGGCAAGGTGAAGTCGTAGGGGAAGTAAAATAAATTTAAGGAGGGGGACAGAAAGGAGTAGGAGTTAATAGGGATTAGCCTTCCTCTTTGAGTAAAGATTAGTCTTTAGTCGTAAAAGTGCTGCATGACTAGTCTGTAGGGGTGACATTAGTATCTGAAGGATTTGTTGTATAAAATGTATACAGGCAACACTACCGAGCTGATTAAGTTGCTTCACAGAACGTACAAAGGTACTATATACATAATAGCAACGGAGTTAATGTGTTCGCGCTTTTAAGTAATAAGGGTGTGATCATGTAGTAGATTGGTGAAAGGTTGGGACAAAGTGGCGCAGACTTGAACATGGCTTAGAATGAATAGTTTAGAGGAGGAAGTCTGCACTGACTGCTGGTGGCTAGAATGTCCCGCTGCTCTTGGTTCCGGGTCTGTGTTCGGGGCAAGGTGGTCTGCCTAGAAGTAGTTGCTAACGCATGGTTCCTGCATGTTTGCTTCCAGCGAGACGTCATCCCTGACGTGCCCGCTGTGTTGCAGACGCAACTGGCAGCAGTTCGAGAATGACATGTGGCGGTTAGAACAATGGCTGAGTCACGCCGAAGCTATTCAGTCGACACAACACAACCCGCCGTCGCAGATCGAGCAACTAGAAGAAGCCAGCCAGGACCACAGGGTAAGTATGCGTGGTGGATCTGTTACACAAAGGACATTTTCCCTCCCCTCTTGAGTCACCCGGGCATCGCGCTAACCAACCTTCACTACTTCGACAGGAATTCCTGATGGACCTGGACGGCCACAAGTCGGTGATCATGTCCCTCAACATCATCGGCAAGCACCTGGCTGAGCACACACGTGATCAGCGTCGGGCCATCCGATTGCGTGATCGTTTGGCAGCAGCCAACAGCCGATGGGAAAGCGTCTGCAGTGTCGCATCCAGCTGGCAGACCAAGCTACAGGCAGCCCTCATGGGTAACAAAGAGTTCCATTCCACTATATCGGACCTTCTTGCATGGACCGACAGCACGGAGGAGAGTCTCCGCATGATGGACATCGAGGTCGAGGACGAGGACGAGGTGGTGCTCAGAGAACGAGCCACTCGAGTTTTGGAAATCCGCGCCGAGGTTGAGCGATGCGAGCCGCGTGTGGCGTCGCTGCACGAAGCCGCTCAGCATCTTCTCTCCACGGGGCGACCCGACGAGCACTGTGCCGCTGTCAAGGACCGCTTGCTGGTTCTGACGCGGCGCCTGCAGCATCTCCTGCAGTTGTGCTCGCAACACATCAGCAGACTGTCCCAGCGACTTGGGCAGGATGTTGCAGCATCATACGTGTCGCTGGCTTCTTCTGCCGTGAGTATATTTAGTCTTTTTTTAGTAATGTGCTATTTCGCACTGCACCTCGCGAACCTCTCAGTTCCACACAGCCCTCAGGGTCCGGGCACTGGGACTCCTAAACTTTGAATTACATTACTCTATTCATCCATCGTAACTGAAAATCTGTAGTGCATGTCGTAAAATTTACCCTCCGAATTGAGGGACTTCTCAATGTTAGAGTACAGTTAAAAAAAACAATTAGTCCAGAATTTTATTTCTTTGGTGTTCTTCAGTAATGCCTCACTGCCATCTTTCCATAAATGAACCTATGGCACTTTTGGTTATTCTAAAGCACAGCAAAGCAGTCCTCGCACTTCCACTTATCTTGCAGATGTATGAGTCCGCCGAATTCTCGTTCTCAAGGCCAACATCCCCAGCCTCCCTCACCGCCAGCTACCACTCGGAGGCGACGTACGTATCCAAAATATCGATGTTCAGGGTATTCCGTAGAATATTTTTCGTTTAGCTTGATCCTACCATTCATTCATTTGCGGCCTCTTACCGGCCACATTCCTGGCCTAGCACAGTAGCATCACTCTTGTACATGTTGTGGCAAATGTTATTCATAACAGATATACTCTAAAGAGTTCTTACTCACATTCTTCATCCCTTTCTTGTTTACAGTGAAGGCACGCTTGAAGTCACAGAGGAGGGCGTCGTCCGAAGGTCCTACAGGTTCCTTGGGCGTGTGATGAGAGCTGCCCTTCCCATCCAGGCTCTCATGCTCCTCATGCTTGGGGTAGCCTCTCTTGTGCCTTCCTCTGAGGATGACTATGCTTGCAGTATGGCTAACAATTTCGCCCGTAGTTTGGACCCCATGCTGCGTTACACCAACGGTGCGCCGCCGTTCTAAAGGATTCACCGTCCTCCAGACCTGACCACGTATGCTGTCATTTCAGAAACGATGCAGGATATTCTCTTCGGCTGTGATCAGTGTTGACTGACGCAGCCGGGTTCGTCTTCTTCCATGTGTATTAATGGGGCCTTCGGGCGCAGATTCTTGAAAAGAAGTTGACATGGGTCTGTCGGTATGACCAGAAATTTTATACCGAACTTCAATGCACGCGCACGCACAGACATACATACTCACACACACACTTACACACACACACTCACACACACACACACACACACACACGTACAAAACAATTGTGCGTGCATGTTATGTGTATGATTTAGTCAACAATTAACATAACTAGACATGAATAAGAACATTCAGTGAAGGTGAAAATAGAATGTGTAGTTATTTACAAACTTGAAGTGTTTGTAATTTGATATATTCAAATATCTTTTAGAAAATATTAATCCAAACTCCAATATGCCCCGAACAGGTACCAGTTGTACTTACATGAATATGGAAATATATAAAGTTCCTTTTTTGAAATCGGTCTCGCCCGTAACCTACCGACCGTGTTTTTAGGTTGATGGGTGAAGTTGAGGCGGAAGCTTTGTCTGTATATAATGGAAGGAAGCCTTAGTCCCCACCTGGTGCTATGAATATGATGAGATGAAGATGTAAAGAAGCTTTTTATGATATGTGAAAGTTTGCATCGAGAATTGTATAGAGTCGCGGACGTTAAGTCACGTGACTGGTGGACGCAGTGCTACTCTGATGTTGTCGCTGAACGACTGATCTAGTAAAGGCTGTCAGTGTGATTTTAGGTTTTAAAGTGAAGAATTAAAACTATTTGGTAATGGTTATATATATGGTGAATGAACCTAAATCTCAGGAAGATGTGTGTGAAAACAATTCCTTAATTCGAAGACTGTGACATAGGATTAAGAAAGGCGTTAGACAACGATGTGGCAACAAGGCGTCGTCTGTATCTCGAAACGACGCAGATGTGATAGACATTTTCAAAGGCCAAGAATAGTTTCATAAGGAATCGTTTGTAGAGGACGCACATTTGCGAATCAAGCATCTTCCTGTATAACACACGAATAGAAGCCACATTGTTTCGGAAAGCTATATTATGTGAAGGTAACCCTTTGATTATTAAGGCACAAGTGCACATGTTTTGTTGTCACGCTATGTCTTTGGATGTCCCATTTCCTTGGTACGATACTTTCTTCTTCTGTACACGACTATTCCATTTATGTTGCGTGGGATATCGGATGAAGGTGAGTCAGAACGATGTAGGACAGTGGCAGGAGGGGAGATTTGCGTGGAACCAAATCTGCTCCCTTTTGGCGTGGCAACAGTGTGGGAGAGAAAGAAAATAAAATAAACGAAACTACGGGAGCTTGGTCCACTTCGTCGCGGGGGTGAGGCCCAGCTCCCAAAGTTGTCCCTCATCTCCCTCCCCCCATACATTCCTCCACCACCTTACCCCGTATCCACCCCCCACCCCCTCTCGACCTGCAACGTTGCCACGTGTTCACTGAACTACTCGCCACTCACCTGATCGCTCTTAGTGTTGTTTGTTGTTGCCGTGCTTACTTTCATTGCAACATACAACATCATATCCCCACACTTTCCCTTGCAACCTTGTTATAATTGTCATTCTAGGGACAGTGTAGTGCTTGGCTTGTCCTTTTAGCAATCGCTTCAACAAGCTTCGTGGTGCCATCATGTCTAATGGTTTAGCTGGTCATGATTTAAGTTGAAAGGAAGAAAGAAAACTTACCGGGTCCCAGGGTCTGCGGTGATGCCGAGCCGCGAGATCCGGGACCCGGCAAACGAGGTGCCGAGGCTGTGATGGTGTACCATTGTGCCAGACCAGCACCAACCAAGCAACCAATCAACCAACCGTTTAGCAGCACTAACCAACCACGCCTTCATGCTGCTTATTCCATGGCATCAGACAAGGACTGAAGATGGGCCTGTTTAGGCTGCAGACTTCAAAGGAACATGAGGAAACAATAAATCACCCCCCCTTCCCCTCACTTAACTGCTTGGGTGTGGTCTCGCCCTCGTGATTTGTGATTCGCTTTCACGGCCTCGCCACGTTCTGCTTGCGGGGCTGCTGCTGCCACTTCGCCAACTGCATCGGCAGTAGCAGACCTTCTATGTACTATTATGGTGTGGAGTTATACACATACACAATACATGTATTCATACAAAATTTATTTTATTATCCTTTTATACAAGATTATGAAATATGATTAAGAAAAATATGAAGAGGAAACAAGGACAGAACAGAAGAATAAGAGCTCTATTTATACCGAGATATAAATATACACATTGCAGGTGTTTTTCTTCATTCATCTTTTGTTTAATTTTCCAAATGTCAAGTTCTTGCCGTCATATAGTGAGAAGCTAAATAACAAACTAGGAGAAATTAAACTTATGCGAATGTTTGACGCATAGTTAAGGAGTTCTTACGGAAGTCCAGAATATTGTAACCAAAGTCGTTTCTACTCTAACGAAGTAACAAAATTAAGTAGCATGCTAGCTTAGTGTGCTGCCACGTTTAGTAAGCATGGCAGCGACTGAAAACATACAATAAATGTGAATAAGTAAACACCAATATAGGAGAGTTAGTGGGAGGAATTTAACCCTGGGTTAACTAACAGATTTTGTATAAAGATGGGGACTTTGTAAGTCGACCCATGACAAGCCTCTATCGTCGTGGGATCCCGTCCCCAGCGGACTTTGGAAATGGGAAAGGTGCTACAGGCTTTCGTTGAACATCGAGCTGTCTTCTTCATACTTCGCACCAAGCTCCTGTCTTCGGGATTCGAACCTGCCTGAGGGTATTAAATGTATTAAGCTTATGCTTGGTGGTCATGCTTAGACACCTCGCAGAGGTATGTGCGAGGTGTATGTATGTGCCCACGCGCACATACTACCATTGTACCATCATAGCGGGGATGGGTTGAGCACAAGATTCGTGTTTATGTAGCTCGAACATGCAAATAATAGAAACTGTGCTCAACTTATATCTCTCTTGATGGCGCAGTGGTTAGTCACTGTTACTTTGATACGTCTGAGCTGAGGTTCGAGCCCTTGGCTTCACTTCGTATCAGTTTCCGCATATGTCTCCGTCGAGCGCATTGTCAGTCTCGTTCGTGATGACATGGAATTAAAAGTAAAAAGTTAATGTGGCTGAAAAAAGATAATATATATATAAATATTAACAACCACAATGCACTTTAATTCTAAGCCATCAAAGGCCAGCATGCTGAAATTGAAATGTGGAACTGCCCAGGACTCGAACCCGGCATCCTCATGACAAGACTTTCCAACTAGGCTATCAAGAGACCCATTCAGTGTTGCACATACACACACACACACACATACATATATATATATGTATGTATGTATAAGGTCTGGTCCCAAGGATGCCCATGACCACTAAGAACCAGGGCACCATCATGCCCAAGAAGGCTCCTAGAGGTCCAGTGAGACCTGGTATGTCGACAACCCTGACACAGACAGAGGGCTTGATATACAGACTCAGTTTGACTCATTGACTATCATGAACAACACACATAATCATACACATATCCCACACCAAGCCCTCTACACACTCTCCTCTCCTGATATCACCTTTTGCTCCCCCTGCCTAACCCCAACAACATCATGGAGAGTGGTCGGATACCTTGGCTCTGACCACCTTCCAATCGTCATCACCACCAAAACAAGATGCACCCCAGTTGGTCACAGACACACATAAACCAATTACAAGAGAGCAAACTGGAAAGCTTTTACTGAAGAGAGAGAACAACATTTTGAAACATAAAACAGTACACCAATCACAAACATATACACTGCTAAGCACACTTAATACAAAATGCTGACAAGAAATACATCCAAAGAGACAACAGAAAATCACACAACCCCAACTTCATACCAGAAATACAAGGCCACATCAGACAACGTGACACACTTAAACACGATACCCCAAACACTAAACACTGTGATTGCCAATAAAATACATGAACAAAAAACACAAAATTGGCAAAACTTTATCAATACACTTGATCACAAAACAAACACCAGCAAATTGTACAAAACACTCAACAGCATTACACTATCCAACAGTAACACTACACGCTCTCACGCAGCAATAATCACAACAACAGATAATCTACCCTCAAACAGACAACAAGCAAACGCACTCATACGTCATTTTGCACAGACAAGCCATCTCACTTCTCACCCTGACGACCGACGCACCATTCGACATAAGAAAGACTTTCCCACAGACTCAGACTATACACCCTTCATAGACAGACAAAACTCATAATACATAGTCTCAAGCACTCATCTGCCTGTGGCCCTGATAACATAAGCAACATCCACCTAAAACATATTGGACCACAAGGTATACACGCACTCACAAACATTGCAAACTACAGCTATTCACACAACACTATACCCGACATCTGGAAGCATGGTAAAATAATCACCATTCCAAAACCGAACAAAGACCCAACAATCCCAACATGGCACCGCCCAATCACACTTCTCTGCACCCCCTCTAAAGTCATTGAACGCCTAATACTTAAACTTGTCACACCACATATTCCCCTTGCTGACTCACAACACGGTTTTAGGCCACTACACTCCACAAACACTCTTCTGACAAACCTCACACAAAGAATTTTAGATGGCATCAATTCAGATAGGCCCCACCAAAGAACACTTCTTATAACATTAGACATTAGTAAAGCTTTTTATGCTATCCCCCGCCACAACCTAACAAACAAAATATATAGTAACACAAACATGCACAATAACACCAAAAGATGGCTGGCCATTTATCTGGCATGTAGAAATGCTTAGGTGTCAAATAATGGCCAATCATCACACACCAGAAACATTAAGAACGGAGTACCACAGGGCTCAGTTCTATCCCCCACACTATTTAATCTATACATGCATGACTTACCCACGCCAGACACCTCAGAAATACAAATCTCTTCCTACGCAGACGACATAACAATCACATGCACACATCGTAACACAGACAAAGCTGCAGAAATAATCCAGCCATACCTTGACACACTCAACACATGGTTCATCACAAACAGACTCAAAATAGCTCCAACCAAATCTACAGCAACACTTCTCACCAACTGGACAAAAGAACACAAATACATACCTCATCTCTACATCAACAACACTCTAATATCACACACAAACACACCGAAAATTCTTGGTGTAACATATGATACATCCATGTCTTTCAAACAACACATCACAAACATAAAAAACAAATTCCCACCCAGACTTAACGCACTTAAGTAAATAACTGGAACAACATTTGGTCAAAACAAAGAAACTAATATAACAATAAACAAACAATGAATACGCTCAGTGTTGAATTATGCGAGTCCTGCATGGTCTCCTAATCTCAGTGAGACACACCACAACACCCTTCAAATCATACAAAACAAAGCCCTAAAAACAATTACAGGCTGCACAAATACAACACCTACAGACCATTTACACCATGAAACAAAAGTCCTCAAAGTCAAGGACCACCTCGACATGAGAGGCACACAAACACTTGCCGCAGCCACCACAAACACATTACACCCGCTACACTACATAGCAGAACACCCACACACACCAAGAAACATTAAAACAACACCCAAAGACCTTTATCACGCACAGATACTCTCTTCTCTTCCTCCACAACCACCAAATACCAGCCTCCGGAAACATATTCATAATCATATCACTCACCGCTCCATTAACACACTGAAAGACAACACACTGCTGCATGCAAGACCCCCTGATATCCACCCTTCTGAATCCTCTCTCCCACGAAAGGACAGAGTCCACTTGGCCAGACTGCGGTGCGGTCACCACCCAGCACTTCTAAGCTACCAGAAGAGGCTGGATGACCGCGTTGTGAACAGCTGCCCAGGATGTAACACTTCACCCCATACCATACAACACATAATGGAAGACTGCATTATACACAATCATGCACGCAAACAACACAACATACGCTCTATAAAGGATTTGTGGGAAAACCCAGTTTCGGCTATGGCATTCCTTGGGGAGACGGGACTGCTCGGACAGACAGTCTAGGGAACGACAACAACAACAACCTCGAGAGACTAAAAAAAATTCCCAAGAAATCCCTTAAGACTAATAGAATTTCTGCGGCCAAAGTGTGTTACCTATTTGAGCTGAGAGAGAGAGAAAGATAGATAGAGAGAGAGAAGAGGTATGACTATGTCTTGAACCAGTTCGCCATGGGCCACATTGTCATTCAATAGACGTTTGTTGTGGTAGGCGGGCGCGCGCGAGAGGGAGAGAGAGAGAGGGATGATTTGCGAAAACTTTGGGAAGGAAATCAGGAAATATATTTTTGTTCTTCTGAACTGCAAGTTTCATGAAAGGGTTCATGACTTGTAGCTTAATTCAGTGAGAAAGCCGTGGGTGTTGACTTGAGCAATATTGAGAAAGAGGGTCTTGAACTAACGAGCTGACCCAGAAGTATAAACTCTTGGACGTAGAATTAAGATGGATCTAGTGGCGTGCACGGGAGGGGGGTGGGGGGGTGTCAGTGGTCCCTGACATCCAAATGGGAGGGGTACCCAATCAGAGCATTTTGGAAAAAGTTTTAAAAAACGTGGTTGATTTATATTCAAATCGAATATTTTTTTCTGTTTCGTTTGCGTTCACATAGTCAAAATGTCTTCCTTTCTCGTAACATTTCTCAGTACTAGGATCCTAGGGTGGATCCTATAAATGTGTAATGAATATGAATACGTCTATGGTTACTCGATTTAACAAAATGTTCACTTAAGAAATTGTACTACACTGTTGCATTAATCGTCTAACGTTAGCTACAAATGTTTAAAAAAATATGAATACTTCTATGGTTACTTGATTTAACAAAATATACTCTTAAGAAATAGTTCTACACTGTTGGATTAATCGCCTAACATTAGCCAAAATAAAGCAAGAAGTACTCATTTATATAATAGCTGAATACTGTCGAGACGGGCTTCTTCGTTACCAAAGACTCGCCAATATGGTGAACGAAATCATCTGGTGTTTGCGAGAGTAGAAATAAAAACAAGAAACATTCGATGGGGAATGGGTATAAGTTGCTGTCAAGTTTCGATTGAGGTTGATAAATGAACGCCTGTCCATTTTAGAGCAAAACTGCAAATAATACGTTAAAGAGATAATTAGAGAGGAGTTACACGAACAAATAAACGTTTTAACATAATTGTAAGGTACAGGGAGAATAAAAGTGGACTGTGGCACTTTTTTTAAATGCATCAGAGAATACTCGAAGGCTAGATGAAATAAATATATACATAAATGACCAATAACTTATTTCCGAAGAAGGGAGAGAATGTGACTATTCAGAATCGCATGGACAGGAACGAGGAAGTCATCATAGATTCATAGTTCCTTCTTGAAATGGTGATAGTCAACGTTGTAGACACGTGAAAAGGTGTCCGAAGACACTTTCAGCCTCTAAGCGAAATATATAAAGTGCAGAGATATTGACGGAATCTTAAAATTGGTATTTATTTCCAAGATGTGTAAGTCGTTTCAACTGCGGTATTGTACAGCCAGAATGAAAAGTCATGGAGGGAAAGAAGCAAAAGGCACACAGGAAGTATGTGTGCGTGCGTGTGTCTACGTGCTCGTGCATGTGTGTGTAAAATTAAAGTGACAAGAGAGGAGGACACGGAAGTATTTCGGCTCAAAGGAAAATAATACTGAGACAAGAGAGTGTAGGTCGGGTGTTGGACGCAAGAGGAATGTGATGCCAGATATAACCTGCAGAGAGAATGTAAATTTGTGGGGACTAAGATTAAAAATACCTACTTTTAGTATAACGAATTATACATCAACGGCACATGGAGGAGCGATTTATGACAACGATGGTAAATGAACAAATAAATAGACAAATAAATACAAAGTTTCTCGTGAGAAGTGCGTGCGAACGTTACTGTGTCGTTTCTGAAAAGAAGGGGAAAGATTAACTTCAAACTCTATGAAAGATATGAATGCAATACTTACGAAACAAAACGCCTTCACGTGTACAGATGAGCAGTAGGGCATTCAAGAGAATTTTTGCAAGGCAGGCAAAGATTGTTCTCAAAATTGGGGATTTGATGTCTATTCTATACAATAGGCCTACATTAATCAGTAATAAATAATAATAAAAAAAGGTGTGGTGTAATAAGTATAGTGACGTTTGTGTACAGCGGCGGCGCCAGGAATTGTTAGTGGGGGAGGCTGAGGGGGGGCTGAGCAAATTTTTGGGGGGCCAATAGTAATATGATAATACACATATATTATCCTCATTTCAGAAGGGGAGGGGGTTAATGGTTGGGCTAGCACTGATGGCTGACAAATCTATAGCCCTGGCAATTAAAAATTCCACTTAATAAAATTATTTCAATGAGTGTTTTAAATTTTCAATTTGCTCATTTCAGTTGGGGGGGCTAATGGGGGGGCTGGCCACTTTTTTTTGGGGGCTAAAGCCCCCCCAAGCCCCCCCCCTGGCGCCGCCACTGTTTGTGTATGTGATGTAATTATACTTCAGGCTGAGTGGATGTTGCATGCTTACTCTGGGGCCCTCTTGGGTCCCTGAAGTAAGCACTGGCTGGAAACTCCCCGCCCCCCAACACATACACCTCTCATAGGCCCTATCTAGGGCACGTAACATTAAGAGCAATACGCCAATGATTGTTTATTAGCGAGACTTGGCGAAATAACGCGACATCGTGTAACGAGTCCGATCAGCAAGAGCATGAGTTTGAATGTGTTCAGAAGGATTTACAAAGCGAGCATGAACGACGAGTGAATGGCGGCATGGTAGCCGACACAGATCATGTGCAGTTATTCATGGTATATGAAAAGGGAGCGGTGAAAGATACAAGCTATATGCGAGTCTGACTGTTGTGCAGAAATAGGTTAGGAACTTGAAACTGGTGGTGGCTGTCTTTTGGGATACAGGAAGCGTTATGGGAAGCCTTCTAGAACTTCCCACGCTTGCTTTCGACTGACGACAGCATCTAGTGTTCACTGATTTGCTACATTTTAAAGTTAAATGTACTTTATTTGGACAGTACATTGTGAACATATTTTATCGCATTTAATTGGATATGTGAATATTCTACCTTCTGGGATTCCTTAGGAGTGGGGGGGGGGGGGTTGAGTATTGTATCGAGTTTCATTGCTAATACAGTACCCCAACCCAACCAAACCGAATCTAACCTAGGCATCCTTCTCCCTGTAGCCCCACGGGGCACACATCCTAAAGACAAAAGTGAAGGCATAAGGGGTGCTGGCGGGCCTCGGGCCAGCACCCTAAGGTTTGGGTCTTTTAATGTGCGTGGATGTGGTACAGATGAGAGTAAAAGGGAAGAGATAGGTAGTATGTTTGAGAGAAGAAAGTTGGATGTGTTGGCTTTGAGTGAAACTAAGTTGAAAGGGAAGGGTGAGTGTATGTTTGGGAGTGTAAGTGGGAGGTTATCAGGAGTGAAGAGAGGGCGAGGGAGGGAAGGGGTGGCTATTCTTGTAAGTGAGGAGATAGGTAAAGGGGTAGTGGAGTGGAAGGAGGTTTCCTCAAGGATAATGTGGATGAAGGTGAAACTGGGAAAGGAGATGTGGGTCTTTGTAAGTGCATATGGGCCGGGCAGTGAGAAGAGCATGGAAGAAAGGGAGGCCTTTTGGATAGATTTAAATGAGTGCATAGAGGGTTTAGGAAGAAATGTCAATGTAATAGTACTGGGAGACCTTAATGCTAGAGTGGGAAATGGTCCAATCGATGGAGTGGTTGGGAAGTGTGGAGTTCCAGGAAAGAATCGTAGTGGAGAGTTGATGGTGGAAATGTGTCTAGAAAGAGAGTTGATGATAGCAAATACAGTGTTTCGGAAGAAAGTCAAGCATAAGTACACATGGGAGAGGGTGGTGGAGGGAAGGGTGGTAGATAGAGCGCTAATGGATTATGTAGTGGTAAATAGGATTATGATAGGAAGAGTTAAGGATGTACATGTGCTAAGGGGAGAAGGTGGGGGAATATCAGATCATTTTTTGGTGGAAGGTAAGTTGAGAGTGGAGGATAGGTGGAGAAGGAGGAAAGGGACAAAAGGTAGGGAGGTTCTTAGAGTGAACTCCTTGAATGAAAAGGAAAAGGAGGAGTACGAAAAGAAGCTGAAGGAGGAGTGGGAGGGAGTAAAGGATAGAGCAGAGATGGGTGTGGAGGAGGAATGGGGATGGTTCAAGGAGGGAGTCTTAAAGTGTGCAAGGATGGTGTGTGGAACAAGAAGGACAGGGGGAAATAGAAGAAAGGGTAGTGAATGGTGGGATGAGGAAACAAAGAAGGTTGTAGAAGAGAAGAAGCGAGCATTCACAGATTGGTTACAAAAGAGGACAGGGGAGTCATATGAGAGGTACAAAGAAAAGAAAAGAGAAGTAAAGCAAAAGGTAAAGGAGGCAAAGAGGAGAGCAGATGTGAAATGGGGTAGGAGTATGACAGAAAATTTTGAAAGTAATAAAAAGATGTTTTGGAAAGAAATTAAGAGAGGAAGAGGAGGCGAATCAAGTAGGGAAGAAAAGGTAAAAGGTACAGATGGAGAGTTGATAATGGAAGAGATGGCAGTGAGGGGAAGATGGGCAGAATATTTTAGGGAGTTGCTAAATGTGAAGGAGGATAGGGAAGGAAAGATAGCTGCAGTGGGAAATACGAAGAAAATGAGAGTGATGAGTGAGGAGAACGGAGGAGAAATAAGGAAGGATGAGGTGAAGGCAGTTGTAAAGATGATGAAAGCAGGTAAGGCACCTGGTCTGGATGGATGTCATGCAGAATGTCTGAAAAAGGGAGGTTCAGTGATGGTGGACTGGTTGGTGAGATTATTTAATGTTTGCTGGAGAGAGGGTAAAGTACCGGAGGACTGGAGTAGTGCCTGTATAGTTCCTCTTTACAAGGGAAAAGGGGACAAGTGTGAATGTAGTAATTTCAGAGGGATTAGCCTGTTGAGTGTAGTAGGGAAGGCTTATGGGAGAATCTTAATTGAGAGGATTAGGAGAGGAACAGAAGGAGTAATTGGTGAGGAACAGTGTGGATTTAGGACGGGTAGAGGTTGTGTAGATCAGATCTTTGTGGTAAGACAGATATGTGAGAAAGCTATAGGAAAGGGGAAGGATGTTTTTTGGGCTTTTATGGATCTGGAAAAGGCTTATGATAGGGTAGACAGAAAGGCACTGTGGGAGGTTATGCAGATTTATGGGATAGGAGGAAAGCTTTTGGGAGCTGTCAAGAGTTTTTATGTGAGTAGTAGAGCATGTGTTAGGATTGGAAATGGAGAGAGTGAGTGGTTTGAAGTAAAGGTGGGACTTCGTCAAGGATGCGTTATGTCGCCCTGGCTGTTCAACTTATACATGGATGGGGTGGTGCGAGAGGTGAATGCTAGGGTAGTGAGTCAGGGATTGGAGATGGTTAAAGAAAATGGAGAAAAGTGGGAGGTGAGCCAGCTGTTGTTTGCGGACGACACTGCGCTTGTGGCAGGGTCAGAGGAGGGATTGAGGAAGCTGGTGGCAGAGTTTGGGAGAGTATATGATAGAAGAAAGCTAAAGATAAATGTGGGTAAAAGTAAGGTGATGAGATGTACAAGGGGTGAAAGTGGCAGTAGACTGGAAGTGAACATTAAGGGAGAGCGACTGGAGGAAGTGGATAGTTTTAGATACTTGGGTGCAAGTGTAGCAGGAAAAGGTGGAGTGAAGGTGGAGGTAGAATGTAGATTGAGAGAAGCGAGTAAATGCCTTGGTGGTTTAAAGAGTGTAATGAGAAATAGACTTTTGGGAATGGATGCGAAGAGGAGACTGTATGAAGGAGTGATTGTGCCAACAGCACTGTATGGGGCAGAAACGTGGAACATAAGAGAAGAAGAGAGAAGGAGTTTGAATGTGTTTGAGATGAGGTGTCTGAGAAGTATGGTGGGGGTTACTAGGCTAGATAGAGTGAGAAATGAGGAGGTGAGGAGGAGAACAGGGGTGAAAAAGGATTTGGGAGAGAGGGTTGATGAAAGAATATTAGGATGGTTTGGACACATGGAAAGAATGAGTGAAGAAAGACTAGTAAAAGAGGTATGGAAGGCAGATGTGGAGGGAGTGAACATGAGGGGACGTCCTAGGATGAGGTGGATGGATGGGGTGAAGGGGGCTTTGGGGAAGAGGGGAATGTCTGTTGAGGAAGGAAGGGAGAGGACGGAAGACAGAGGTGAGTGGAGAATGGTTGTATATGGATGATGTTGTGACTGCATGAGGAGGAATAGGCGGGGGGGTGGGGGGTGGGGTAGTATGTGTGAGTAAATTTTGACGCAGCCCGAAGGGATTTCTCCCCGTCCTCTCCTTATATGCAAAGGGGGACGGAGAGGGGGGGTCGCCGATTAAATGAAGCGGCCTTGCTGTGGATGTACTGTGTCTTGCGACACTGCTTCTGACCCAGGGCGGTGGGCAGGGTTCAGGGATGACCCGTCATCCAGGAGGTGCTCAGATGAGAGGAAGGGTGGGAGGGGTGTGGAGTGTATTTAGGGATGAAATGGGTGGGAGTGTTTTTATGCCTTTCCTTTTGTGGCTACCTCCCTTGGAAGGGGGAAAAAGCCTTGGTATATGTATGTATGTATGTAATATAACCTAACCCATCTTAACCGAAACAAACTTAACCTAAACTAACCTAGCCCAGCTCAACCCATCCTAAACTAACCTATCCAATGGAAACCGAACTTAACCCAAACCTGCCTATCACAACCTAACCTATCCCAACTAATCTAAGCTAACCCAACTTAACCTCTCCTAACCCCATACCAAACCGAAACTAATTTAACCTGAACCTTATCAAAACTAACCTAATCATCTCTAAACCAATATAACCTAAACAAACCCAACCCACCCTAGCATAAACTAAACCAACCCCACCTAAGCTAATTTAACCTACTTTAACCTAAGCTAACCTAACCCAAGTTACATACATACATATACCAAGGCTTCTTCCCCCTTTCAAGGGAGGTAGCCAAAAAGGGAAAGGCACAAAAACACTCCCACCCATTTCATCCCTAAATACACTCCACACCCCTCCCACCCTCCCTCTCATCTGAGCACCTCCTGGATGACGGGTCTTCCCTGCACCTTGCCCACCGCCCTGGGTCAGAAGCAGTGTCGCAAGACACAGCACATCCACAGCAAGGCCGCTTCATTTAATCGGCGACCCCCCCTCTCCGTCCCCCCTTGCATGTAAGGAGAAGACGGGGAGAAATCCCTTCGGGCTGCGTCATAATTTGCTCACACATACTACCTCACCCCCCACCCCCCCACCTAACCTGGCTGAACCCAATCGAAACTACAATCATGAGACAACACAATATATTTTCTCTGAGTGACTTATGGTGCCACCCAGAGCATGTTGCCGGTTACGTGAAGGCCACAGGTCTTCTGCAAGAGAGGCCAGGGACAACAGATTGACTGAATGATAAACTGATGGGTGAGGAAGCAAGTACACGTTTTGGAGGAATGGAAAGTTTCATGAGAAATTAACTAGGGATGGATGCAAAGAAAATACTGTATAAAGGGGTGATTGTCCATGTATCATCACTATACGATGATATTGGTGTCAATTTGTTTGTATGGACCATTTAGGATAACTTGTGCATTTGTATGTTTATATTTTGTATTGATTAAAGTTATTTGTATCTATTTAATGTATTGTAATTATTGAATAAATGCATCACATGTTTATATCATTGGGATCTTGTATACTGTATTTGTGTGGGGAACCATTTCTGCGCATATCGCAATGCGTTTGTTCACGTCGACATTAATACGGAGGTGACGCTCATTACACCAACATTCTCGTCGATGAGTTGGAGGCGTAAGGTGGGACCAGTGACCGAGGTACTGTGAGGACTTAGGTCCCTGCCTGGGTGATGGCTTGGAGCACAAATGTGAGTTATGATTTCTAAATTTTATGTAAGATGTGATAGGAAGGTTGTATTACGGTTAACAGATTGTTTACGTAAATACTGATTTCAATATATTGATCGTATAGAATATGATTTAATGAATACTTACAATAGCTTAAGTTGTGAAATATATAATCGTGTAATTAGCCATAGAGGAATGTTGGACTTGTTATTTGTTACTAATGTCAGTATAATTCACACTATTGTAATTGTCATTGTAGTCACGATTATTCAAAACATTTATTTATGGTTATTTAGAGGATTATGCTAATTTAATTTGCAATGTAGATTGTACAAGTGTTTTTTGTTTGATGGTTTCAATACTTTTCACGTTATGTATAATGTGGATTTATGTAAGGACATTTGTGATATACTCGCAGGTTGTTTTAGTGTGAAGCATTTCAACGTTTTTTTCAAGATGGTGGCTGGACGAATTGAAGAAGAAACGGGCAGCTGCTAAGAGCAAATTCACCCGGAAACTCGACAGCTTTAGTACGGCGCGTGACCAGGAAGCACCCCTTGCTGTGCTAGACGGTATTTATCACAAAGTCGAACTAGTATTCTACTATTATACTATTATACTCAACTATTATACTATACTATTCTACTCGACTATTCTACTAATCTACTCTATTATTCTAATCTAATATTCTATACTCTACTATTCTATTCCACTATTCTCCTCTATTCTACGATTCTACTCTACTATTCTATTCTACTATTCTATTCTATTCTACTCTAATTTTCTACTATTCTATTCTACTCTATTCCATTCTACTATTCTATTCTACTATTGAACTCTACTATTCCACTATATTCTACTAATTTACTATACTATTCTACTCTACTGTTCTATTCTACTCTACTATTCTATTCTACTCTACTATTCTATTCTACTCTATTCTTTACTATTCTATTCCACTCTACTATTCTATTCTACTCTATTCTTTACTATTCCATTCTACTGTTCTACTCTACTGTTCTACTCTATTCTATTCTATTCTCTTTTTCTACTCTATTCTACGATTCTACTCTATTCTTTTCTACTATTTTACTTTATTCTACTCTATTATTCTACTCTACTATTCTACTATACTACTATACTCTATTCTACTCTATTCTGCCATACTATTCTATTCTATTACTCTTCTACTATTCTACTCAACCATTTTACTCTATTCTACTGTAATATTCTACTGTACTATTCTACTCTGCTATTCTACCCTGCTATTCTACTCTATTCTACTATTTTACTCTCTATTCTACTCTTCTAATCTACTATTCCACTTCTATTCTACTATACTATTTTACTCTACTATTCTACCCTGCTACAAAAACTCAACTATTCTATTCTATTCTACTTTATACCACTATTCTACTCTACTATTTTACTTTATTCTATTCTACTCTATTGTACTCTACTATTCTACTAGTATTGTACTATTCTACTCTACTATTATACTATTCTACTCTACTATTCTACTCTACTGTTCTACTCTATTATTCTATTATACTATACTATTATACTTTACTATATTATTCGAATCTACTATTCTGCTCTTCTATTCTACGCTTCTATTCTACTCTTATTCTATTCTACTATATTCTACTCTATTCTACTTTACTTTTCTAATCTAATATTCTACTCTACTATTCTATTCTACTCTGCTATCCTATACTATTGTACTCTATTCTACGATTCTACTCTATTCTACTCTACTATTCTACTCTATTCTACTATTCTATTCTACTTTACTATTTTACTCTACTCTACTATTCTACTCTACTTCTCTACTATTCAACTCAATTCTACTATACTATACTATTCTATTCTACTCTATTCTATACTATTCTTTTATTCTACTCTATTCCACTATTCTACTCTAATATTCTACTATTCTACTCTTCTATTCTACTATTCTACTCTACTCTGCTATTCTACTCTACTCTTCTATTCTACTCAACCATTTTACTCTATTATTCTACTCTTCTATTCTACTGTACTATTCTACTCTTCTACTATTCTACTATACTATAATACTCTACTTTTCTACTCTACTATTCAACTCTACTAATCTACTATTCCACTTCTATTGTACTCTATTCTACTCTACTATATTCTACTGTACTATTCTACTATCCTACTCTAATATTCTACCCTACTATTCTACTCTATTCTCTACTATTTTACTATTCTACTCTAATATTCTATTCTACTCTATTATACTCTACTATTCTATACTAATTGAACTATTCTATTCTATTCTACTATTCTATTCTATTCTTTTTTACTATTCTATTCTCTACTATTCTACTCTCCTATTTTACTCTCTTATTCTACTATACTCTAGTCTAATCTAATATTCTATTCTACTCTACTATTCTACTCTTCTATTATACTATTCTACTCTATTCTACTCTGCTATTCTACTCAACTACTCTGCTATTCTATTCTACTCTACTATTCTACTCAACCATTTTACTCTTCTATTATTCTACTCTACTGTACTATACTCTATTCTACTATTCTACTCTACTATTCTCTTCTATTCTACTATTCTACTCTACTAATCTATTCCACTTCTATTCTACTCTATTTTACTCTACTATTCTACTCTACTCTATTCTACTCTAATATTCTACCCTATTATTCTACTCTATTCTCTACTATTTTACTATTCTACTCTAATATTCTATTCTACTATATTCTACTCTACTATTCTACTCTATTATAGTATTCTACTCTCCTATTCTATTCTACTCTTCTACTATACTATTGTACTATACTATACTCTACTTTTCTATTCTACTATTCTACTTTACTATTGTACTATTCTACTATATTCTTCTATTCCACTCTTCTATTCTGCTCTACTATTCTACTCTCCTATTCTACTATATTCTATTCTATACTATTCTACTCTATTCTACTTTAATATTCTACTTTACCACTCTACTATTCTAATCTAATATTCTACTCTACTATTCTATTCTGTTATTCTCCGCTATTCTACTATTCTACTATACTATTGTACTCTATGCTACGATTCTACTCTACTATTCTACTCTAATATTCTACTATTCTATACTATACTATTGTACTATTCTACTTTACTATTGTACTACTACTCTACTATTCTATTCTACTCTTCTATACTCTTCTATTCTATTCTACTATACTATTCTATTCTATACTATACTATTCTATTCTATACTATACTATTCTACTCTAATATTCTACTATACTATTCTATTATTCTAATCTAATATTCTACTGTTCTATTCTCTTCTATACTCTATTATTCTACTCCGCTATTCTACTATACTATTGTAATCTATTCTACGATTCTACTCTACTATTCCATTATTCTACTCTATTGTACTGTTCTACTATACTATTCTACTATTCTTCTCTATTCTACTATAGTCTACTATACTCTACTATTCTACTCTTCTATTATTCTTTTCTACTATTCTACTCTACTCTACTATTCTACTATACTATTCTACACTTTACTATTGTACTCTACTATTCTACTATTCCACTTTAGTCTTCTACTCTACTTTTGTACTCTACTATTCTACTCTATTCTATTATACTATTCCACTATTCTACGCTACTATTGTACTCTACTATTCTATTCTATTATACTATTCTAATGGTTCTACTCTATTCTATTCTATACTATTCTACTCGACTATATTATTCTACTCTACTATTCTACTATTGTGGTCTACTATTCTACTCTACTGTTCTCTATTCTACTCTACCCTTTTCTACTGTAATATTCTACTCTACTTTTTGTACTCTACTATTCTATTTTACTATTCTACTCTACTTTTGTACTCTACTATTCTATTCTATTTTATTCTATTCTTCTATTCTATTCTACTCTATCTACTACTACACTATTCTACTCTTATACTATTCTACTATTCTAGAAAAGAGTAGAAAAGTACTATTCTACCATTTTACTCTATTCTACTATTCTACTTTACTAATCTACTTTTATTCTACTCTACTATTCTACTCTATTCTATACTATTCTACTCTACTATTGTACTCTACCATTATATTATTCTACTGTACTATACTATTCTACTCTAATATTATACTATACTCTTACTATTCTACTGTACTAGTATAATATTCTACTCTACTATTCTACTAATCTACTCTATTATTCTAATCTAATATTCTATTATACTGTACTATTCTATTCTACTATACTCTATTCTACTTAATTTACATTACTATTCTACTCTACTATTCTGCTCTACTATTCTCTATACGATTCTACTCTTCTATTCTATACTGTTCTACTCTACTTTAATTCTATTTCACTCTATTCTACTCTACTATTTAACTATACTATTCTACTATACCCTACTATTCCACTATTCTACTCTACTACTTTACTATTCTATTCTATTTTACTATTCTATACTATTCTACTCTACTATTCTACCATTCAATTCTATTCTACTCTATACTCTACTATTCTCCTCTACAGTTCTACTATTCTACTCTACAGTTCTACTATTCTACTCTACAGTTCTACTATTCTACTCTACAGTTCTACTATTCTACTCTACAGTTCTACTATTCTACTCTACAGTTCTACTATTCTACTCTACAGTTCTACTATACTCTACAGTTATACTATACTCTACAGTTATACTATTCTACTCTACTTTTCTACGCTATACTACTCTATTCTTTTATTCTACTCTACTATTCTAGTCTACTATTCTACTCGACTATACTATTCTACTATATTCTACTGTTCAACTATCCTACTCTACTATTCTACTCTATTCTACTCTACAGTTCTATTCTACTCTACTATTCTACTCTACTATTCTACTCTACTCTTCTACTCTATTCTACTATACTCTTCTACTTTATTATTCTACTATCCTACTCTAATATAATATATTCTATTCTACTCTATTCTACTCTACTCTACAATTTTACTCAATTATTCTACTCTATTCTAATCTACCATTCTACTTTACTAATATACTCTACCATTCTACTTTACTAATCTACTCTACTATTGTACTCTACTATTATACTATTCTATTCTATACTATTCTACTATACTATTTTACTCTATTCTATTATTCTACTTTACTATTTTACTATTATACCATTCTATTATATTATTCTACTCTACTTTTGTACTAATCTACTGTATTCTAATCTAATATTCTACTATACTATTCTCTTTTATTCTCTATTCTACGATTCAACTCTACTATTCCATTCTACTCTATTTACTCTACTATTCTACTCTATTGTACTATTTCACTACTATATTCTACTCTATTCTTCTATACTATTCTACTCTACTATTCTATTCTACTTCTATTCTACTCTACTATTCTTTACTGTTGTACTATTCTGCTATTCTACTCCACTATTCTTTTCTACTCTACTATTGTACTATTCTACTCTTCTATTCTGTTCTCTTATTGTACTCCATTTTCTATTTTACTCTATTCTACTCTACTCTATTATTCTACTCTCTATTCTATTACTACTTTATTACTATTCTACTCTTTTCTACCCTATTATTCTACTCTTCTATACTATTTTACTCAACCATTTTACTCTACTATTCTACTCTTCCAATCTACTATACTGTAGTACTCTACTATTCTTTACTATTCTACTCTACTATTCTACTCTACTTATCTACTATTCCCTTATTCTATTCTACTCTACTATTCTAATATTTTACTCTTCTATTCTATTTTACTCTACTATTCTACTATATTCTACTGTACTATTCTACTATTCTATTCTACCCTACTCTATCCTACTTTATTCTATTCTACTATTATGCTATTCTACTCCACTTCTACTCTATTCTATTCTACTCTTCTATTCTGCTATTCTACTCTACTATTCTACTTGTTATACTTTACTATTCTACTCTATTCTACTATTCTATTCTATTTTACTATTGTACTCTATTCTACTCCCCTATTCTACTATACTGTTCTACTCTATTCTACTCTACTATTCTACTCCGCTATTCTTCTATTCTACTATACTATTGTACTCTATTCTACGATTCTACTCTACTGTTCTACTCTACTTCTATTCAACTCTAGTCTACTATTCCAGTATTCTACTCTATTCCACTATAGTACTATTCTATTCTACTCTACTATTCTACTCTATTCTATACTATTCTACTCTACTGTTCTATTCTACTCTACTATTCTATTCTACTATACTCTATTATTCTACTTTACTAAACTTTTCTACACTACTATTCTACTCTATTCTACTATTCGCTACTATTCTACTCTACTATTCTACTGTTGTACTCTACTAATGTACTCTACTAATGTACTCTACTAATGTACTCTAATGTACTCTACTATTGTACTCTACTATTCTATTCTATACTCGATTCTACTATTCTACTCGACTACTATATTATTCTACTGTACTGTTCTACTATTGTGATCTATTCTACTTCTATTCTACTCTACTATTCTACTCTACTATTCTTCTCAACTTGTCTACTCTATTCTATTGTACTCCTATTGCACTATTCTACTCTATTCTACTCTACTATTCTGCTCTATACTCTACTATTGTACTATTCTACTCTATTATACACTACTATTGTACTCTACTATTGTACTCTACTATTCTACTAATGTACTAGTGTACTCTACTATTCTAATGTACTATACTCTACTTTTCTACTCTATTTTATTCTATTCTACTCTATTGTACTATTCCATTCTACTATTCTAGAAAAGTAGAGTAGAAAAGTATTCTACTATACCATTCTACTCTTTTCTACTTTATTATATTATACTCTATTCTACTCAACTATTCTACTGTTGTACTCTACTAATGTACTCTGTTAATGTACTCTACTAATGTACTCTAATGTACTCTTCTATTCTATTCTACTATACTCGATTCTACTATTCTACTCGACTATATCATTCTACTGTACTGTTCTACTATTGTGATCTATTCTACTCTACTATTCTACTCTACTATTCTATTTTACTATTCTACTCTATTCTACTCAAATTGTCTACTCTATTCTATTCTACTCCTATTGTACTATTCTACTCTATTCTATTCTACTCTACTATTCTACTCTATACTCTACTATTGTACTATTCTACTCTATACACTACTATTGTACTCTACTATTCTACTAATGTACTAGTGTACTCTACTATTCTAATGTACTATTCTACTCTACTTTTCTACTCTATTTTATTCTATTCTTCTACTCTTTTATACTCTATTGTACTATTCCACTCTACTATTCTAGAAAAGTAGAGTAGAAAAGTATTCTATACCATTCTACTCAATTATATTATACTCTATTTTACTCTACTATTCTACTCTACCATTTTACTAATCTACTCTTATTCTACTCTACTGTTCTACTATTCGACTACACTATTTTACTATTCTAATACTACTATTCTACTCTACTATTCTACTCTACTTTTCTACTATACTCTAACTATTCTACTCTAACTATACTATTTAACTATTCTACTCATGATATTCTACTTCTATTCTACTAATCTACTCTAATCTAATTTTCTACGATTCTACTATTCTATTCTCTATTCTACTCTATTATTTTAATCTAATATTCTACTATACTGTAATATTCTATTATCCTATTCTAGTTTATTCTACATTACTATTCTACTCTATTATTCTACTATACTATTCTCTATTCTACGATTCTACTCTACTTTTCTATTCTATTGTACTCTACTATTCTACTTTACTAAACTATTCTACACTACTATTCTTCTCTATTCTACTCTACTATTCTACGCTACTATTCTACTGTTGTACTCTACTAATGTACTCTATTAATGTACTAATGTACTCTAATGTACTCTACTATTGTACTCTATTCTATTCTACTCTATTCTACTATTCTACTCGACTATATTCTACTGTACTGTTCTACTATTGTGATCTATTCTACTATCTACTGTACTATTCTACTATTCTACTCAACTTGTCTACTCTACTATTCTATTCTATTGAACTATTCTATTCTACTCTATTATATTCTACTCTACTATTCTCTACTACTATTGTACTCTATTATACTCTACTATTGTACTATACTCTATTATACACTATTGTACTCTACTATTCTACTAATGTACTATTGTACTCTACTATTCTAATGTACTATTCTACTCTACTTTTCCTACTCTACTATTTTATTCTACTCTACTATTTTATTCTACTCTTCTCTATTATACTCTATTGTACTATTCCACTCTACTATTCTAGAAAAGTAGAGTAGAAAAGTGTTCTATACCATTCTACTCTACCATTCTACTTTACTAATCTACTCTATTATTCTACTCTATTGTACTCTACTGTTCTATTAGACTCTACTATTTTACTATTCTAATACTACTATTCTACTCTACTTTTCTACTATACTCTAACTACTCTACTATTTAACTATTATACTCTACTAATATAATATTCTACTTCTATTCTAATCTACTCTAATCTAATTTTCTACGATTCTACTATTCTATTCTCTATTCTACTCAATTATTCTAATCTAATAATCTAATATCCTATTCTACTTTATTCTACATTACTATTCTACTCTATTCTACTATACTATTCTCTATTCTACGATTCTACTCTTCTATTCTGCTCTACTATTCTACAAGTAAGTTCTATTCTACTCTGCTATTGAACTATTCTACTCTACTATTCTACTCTACTATATTCTACCATTCTATTCTACTCTATTCTCTTTTAGTTTACTATTCTACTCTACTATTCTATTCTACTCTACTATTATACTCTTGTACTATTCTCTACTACTTTACTATTCTACTCTACTCTATTCTACCCTACTATTCTACTTTACTATTTTACTGTATTCGACCCTACTATTCTACTCTATTCTACTGTACTATTCTACTATACTCTGATATTCTATTCTACCTTACTATTCTACTCTTCTACTATTCCACTCTATTCTACTCTTTTATTCTACCCTACTATTCTACTCTATTGTACTCTACTATTCTGCTCTATTCTACTTTATTCTACTATACTCTACTATTGTACTCTATTCTACTTTACTATTCTATTATTGTACTATTCTCTACTTTTCTACTCTATTCTACTATTCCACTCTATTCTACTATTCTACTATCTTATTCTACTATTCTACTCTAGTATTCCTCTCTACTATTCTACTCTATTTACTAATCTACTCTATTTTAATCTCTTCTATTCTACTATTCTATTCTATTTTACGATTCTACACTACTATTCTACTCTATTGTACTATTCTACTCGCAATTGTACTATTTACTCTGCTATTGTACTATTCTACTCTACTATTCCACTCTACTTCTATTCTATTCTACTCTATTGTACTCTACTATTGAACTCTAATATTCTACCCTACTACTCTACTCTACTATTCCACCTCTACTCTATTCTACTCTACTATTCTCCTACTTTACTATTCTACTCTACTATTCTACTTTACTATTCTATACTATTCTACTCTACTATTGTATTCTACTCTACTATTCTACTAGTTTATTCTACTCTATTCTACTGTTCTACTATCCTATTCTACTATTCTCTATTCTATTCTATTATGTTCTACTCTACTATTCTACTCTACTATTCTACTCTACTATTGTACTATTCTACTCTACCATTCTATTCTAATATTCTACTCTACCATTCTACTCTATTCTACTATTCCACTATTCTATTCTACTGTACTATTCTATTTTGCTCTACAATTCTACTGTACTATTCTACTATACCCTACTATTCTATTCTACTTTATTCTACTATTGTACTCTACTATTCTACTATATTCTACTTTATTCTATTCTACTCTATTGTACTTTACTATTCTATTATTCTACTCTACTATTCTATATTCTACTCTATTCTCTGCTATTCTACTAGTTTACTATTCTACTCTATTCTATTGTACTCTATTCTTTATTCTAATATTCAACTCTACTATTCTACTCTTGTACTATTCTACTCTACCATTCTACTATTCTACTATTGTACTCTTCTAATCTACTACACTATTCTATTATACTCTATTATTCTACTGTACTATTCTACTCTATTGTACTTCTACTATTCTACTCTATTGTACTGTATTCTACTTTATTCTACTATTCAACTCTACTATTGTACTCTACTATTCTATTACTATACTATTCAACTATACTATACTTCAACTATTCTACTATTGTACTCTATTCTACTTTATTATACTATTCAACTCTTACTATTGTACTCTACTATTCTATTCTACTCTACTATTGTACTCTATTCTACTGTAATTGTACTATTCTCTATTCTATTCTATTATACTATTCTACTCTACTATTCTACTCTACTATTGTACTCTATTCTACTGTAATTGTACTATTCTCTATTATTCTATTCTATTATACTATTCTACTATTCTATTCTACTCTACTATTCTACTCTATTCTACTCTACTATTCGACTCTCCTATTCTACTCTACTATTCGACTCTCCTATTCTACTCTACTATTTGACTCTCCTATTCTACTCTTCTACTGCTACTCTACTATTCTACTCTATTGTACTTTACTATTCTACTTTATTATTCTAAGCTAATATTGTACTATTCTACTCTGCTATTCTACTATACTATTGTACTCTAATCTACGATTCTATTCTACTTTACTATTCTATTTTACTATACTTCTACTCTACTATTCTATTCTACTCTACTATTCTATTCTACTCTATTCTTTACTATTCTACTCTATTTTACTCTATTCTATTCTACTATTGTACTATCCTACTCTATTCTCTTATTCTACTCTACTATTCTACTCTATTCTACGATTCTACTCTTCAATTTTACTCTACTATTCTACTACTTTACTAATCTATTCTACTCTATTATATCCTACTATTCTACTCTACTCTTCTATACTATTCTACTCAACCATTTTGCTCTACTATTCTATTATTCTCTACTTCTATTCTACTCTACTCTTCTATACTATTCTACTTTACTTCTATTCTATCATAATCTATTCTACATTACTATTTTACTCTATTCTACTCTACTACTCTACCATTCTACTGTACTATTCTATTCTACTCTAATATTCTACTCTATTTTACTATTCTACTCTAATATTCTATTCTACTCTATTCTACTTTATTCTATAATACTACTATTCTATTCTACTATTCTATTCTACTCTCCTATTCTACTCTATTCTATACTATACTACTCTATTCTTTACTATTATACTATTCTTCTATACTATTCTACTTCACTATTCTACTCTATTCTAATCTAATATTCTATTCTACTGTTCTACTATTCTACTGTTCTATTCTGCTCTACTATTGTACTATTCTACCATTCTACTCTACTATTCTACTATTGTACTCTTCTAATCTACTATTCCACTATTCTATTATACTCTATTATTCTACTTTTACTATTCTACTGTACTATTTTACCCTACTATTCTACTCTATTCTACTTTATTCTACTATTGTACTTTATTCTACTATTCAACTCTACTATTGTACTCTACTATTCTATTCTATTCTACTATTCAACTCTATTCTACTCTACTATTCTACTGTAATGTACTATTCTACTCTATTCTACTGTAATGTACTATATTCTATTCTACTCTTCTACTCTACTATCCTATTCTCTATTCTACTCTACTATTCTACTCTGCTATTCTACTATACTATTGTACTCTAATCTACGATTCTACTCTACTATTCTACTCTACTATTCTATTCTCATTTTACTATTGTACTCTATTCCTTACTATTCTACTCTACTATTCTTTACTATTCTACTCTACTATACTCTATTCTACTATACTTATACTCTATTTTACTATTCTTCTATTCTTTTCTCTATTCTACGATTCTACTATACTTTTCTATTTTACTCTACTATTCTACTCTATTTCTCTATTCTACTATACTTTACTAATCTACTATTCTACTCTATTATACCCTATTCTACTCTTCTATACTATTCTACTCAACAATTTTACTCTATTTTATTATTCTACTCTACTTGTATTCTACTTTACTATTCTTCTATTGTATCTACTATTCTACTTTACTATTTTACTCTACTATACTCTACTATTTTACTCTATTCTACTGTACTATTCTATTCTAATCTAATATTCTACCCTACTATTCTACTCTACTCTATTTTACTATTCTATTCTACTCTATTCTATTCTCTATTCTACTCTATTCTATTCTCTATTCTACTATTCTATTCTCTATTCTACTCTATTCTATTCTCTATTCTACTATTCTATTCTACTCTACTATTCTATTCTACTCTACTATTCTATTCTACTCTACTATTCTATTCTACTATTCTATTCTACTATTATACTATTCTACTATTCTTCTCTACTATTCTACTCTATTCTAATCAAAAATTCTATTCTACTGTTCTATTCTACTCTACTCTTCTATTTAATATTATACTCTACCATTCTACTATTGTACTCGTGTAATCTACTGTTCCACTATTCTATTATACTTTATTATTCTACTCTTTTACTCTATTCTACTCTACTATTCTACTCTATTCCATTCTATTCTGCCATTCTAATCTGCCATGCTGCTATCCTGCCATGCTGCTCTGCTGCTCTTCTGCTGCTCTTCTGCTCTTCTGCTGCTCTTCTGCTGCTCTTCTGCTACGCTCCTCTGCTGCTCTGCTGCTACTCTGCTGCTCTGCTACTCTATTCTACCATTCTACTTTACTATTTCTAATCTACTCTAGAGTAGTAGAGAAATAGAAAGTAGTAGAGAAATAGAAAGTAGTAGAGAAATAGAAAGTAGTAGAGAAATAGAAAGTAGTAGGGAAATAGAGTAGAGAAATAGAAAGTAGTAGAGAAATAGTAGTAGAGGAGTAGAGTAGAACTACTATTAGTACTAAACTACTACTATATTACTATTACTGTTAGTATTACTGGTAGTACTGTAATGGTAGTACTGGTACTGGTAGTACTGGTACTGGTGGTACTGGTACTGGTGGTACTGGTAGTACTGGTGGTACTGGTACTGGTGGTGCTGGTGGTACTGGTACTGGTAGTACTGTACTGGTACTGGTAGTACTGTACTGGTACTGGTAGTACTGTACTAGTACTGGTAGTACTGGTACTGGTAGTACTGGAACTGGTGGTACTGGTAGTACTGTACTGGTACTGGTAGTACTGTACAAGTACTGTTAGTACTGTACTGGTACTGGTAGTACTGTACTGGTACTGGTAGTACAGTACTACCGGTGGTACTGTACTGGTGGTACTGTGCTAGTACTGGTAGTACTGGTTGTACTAGTACTGGTAGTACTGGCTGTACTAGTACTGGTAGTACTCGTTGTACTAGTACTGGTAGTACTGGTACTGGTAGTACTGGTACTGGTAGTACTGGTACTGGTAGTACTGGTACTGGTAGTACTGGTACTGGTGGTACTGGTACTGGTGGTACTGGTACTGGTGGTACTGGTACTGGTGGTACTGGTACTGGTGGTACTGGTACTGGTGGTACTGGTACTGGTGGTACTGGTTATACTGGTTGTACTGGTTGTACTAGTACTGGTACTGGTACTGGTTGTACTGGTACTGGTGGTACTGGTTGTACTGGTTGTACTAGTACTGGATGTACTAGTACTGGTAGTACTGGTTGTACTAGTACTGGTAGTACTGGTTGTACTAGTACTGGTTGTACTGGTTGTACTAGTACTGGTAGTACTGGTTGTACTAGTACTGGTTGTACTGGTTGTACTAGTACTGGTAGTACTGGTTGTACTAGTACTGGTTGTACTAGTACTGGTGGTACTGGTAATACTGGTAGTACTGGAACTGGTGGTACTGGTAATACTGGTAGTACTGGAACTGGTAGAACTTGTACTGGTAGTACTGGTACTGGTACTGGTAGTACTGGTACTGGTACTGGTAGTACTGGTACTGGTAGTACTGGTACTGGTACTGGTAGTACTGGTACTGTTACTGGTAGTACTGTACTGGTACTGTTACTGGTAGTACTGGTGGTACTGGCACTGGTAGTACTGGTGGTACTGGCACTGGTAGTACTGGTGGTACTGGCACTGGTAGTACTGGTGGTACTGGCACTGGTAGTACTGGTGGTACTGGCACTGGTAGTACTGGTGGTACTGGCACTGGTAGTACTGGTGGTACTGGCACTGGTAGTACTGGTGGTACTGGCACTGGTAGTACTGGTGGTACTGGCACTGGTAGTACTGGTGGTACTGGCACTGGTAGTACTGGTGGTACTGGCACTGGTAGTACTGGTGGTACTGGCACTGGTAGTACTGGTGGTACTGGCACTGGTAGTACTGGTGGTACTGGCACTGGTGGTACTGGTAGTACTGGCACTGGTAATACTGGTAGTACTGTGCTAGTACTGGTACTGTACTGGTACTGGTAGTACATGTATGGTAGTACATGTATGGTAGTACATGTATGGTAGTACATGTATGGTAGTACATGTATGGTAGTACATGTATGGTAGTACTAGTACTGCTAGAACTTGTACTAGTAGTACTGGTGGTACTGGTAGTACTGGTACTGGTAGTACTGTACTGGTACTGGTAATACTGTACAAGTACTGGTACTGGTAGTACTGTACTTGTACTGGCAGTACTGTACTGGCAGTACTGTACTGGTAGTACTGTACTGGTAGTACTGTACTGGTAGTACTGTACTGATTGTACTAGTACTGGTAGTACTGGTTGTACTAGTACTGGTTGTACTAGTACTGGTTGTACTAGTACTGGTTGTACTAGTACTGGTTGTACTAGTACTGGTTGTACTAGTACTGGTTGTACTAGTACTGGTTGTACTAGTACTGGTTGTACTAGTACTGGTTGTACTAGTACTGGTAGTACTAGTACTGGTAGTACTGGTACTGGTACTAGTGCTGTACTGGTAGTACTAGTAGTACTGTACTGGTAGTACTAGTAGTACTGTACTGGTAGTACTAGTAGTACTGTACTGGTAGTACTAGTAGTACTGTACTGGTAGTACTAGTAGTACTGTACTGGTAGTACTGAAATGGTGGTACTAGTACTGGTACTAGTACTGGTACTGTACTGGTACTAGTACTGTACTGGTACTAGTACTGGTAGTACTAGTACTGGTAGTACTAGTAGTGGTAGTACTAGTAGTGGTAGTACTAGGACTGGTAGTACTAGTACTGGTAGTACTAGTTCGGGTAGTACTTGTCCTGGTAGTACTAGTAGTGGTTGTACTAGTACTGGTAGTATTCGTTGTACTAGTACTGGTAGTACTCGTTGTACTAATACTGGTAGTACTGATACTGGTAGTACTGGTACTGGTAGTACTAGTACTGGTAGTACTAGTACTGGTAGTACTAGTACTGGTAGTACTAGTACTGGTGGTACTGGTACGGTACTGGTGGTACTGGTACGGTACTGGTGGTACTGGTACGGTACTGGTGGTACTGGTACGGTACTGGTGGTACTGGTGGTACTGGTAGTACTGGTAGTACTGGAACTGATAGAACTTGTACTGGTGGTACTGGTAATACTGGTAGTACTGGAACTGGTAGAACTTGTACTGGTAGTACTGGTACTGGTAGTACTGGAACTGGTAGAACTTGTACTGGTAGTACTGGTACTGGTAGTACTGGTACTGGTGGTACTGGTACTGGTGGTACTGGTACTGGTGGTACTGGTACTGGTGGTACTGGCACTGGTAGAACTTGTACTGGTGGTACTGGCACTGGTAGAACTTGTACTGGTGGTACTGGCACTGGTAGAACTTGTACTGGTGGTACTGGCACTGGTTAGAACTTGTACTGGTGGTACTGGCACTGGTAGAACTTGTACTGGTGGTACTGGCACTGGTAGAACTTGTACTGGTGGTACTGGCACTGGTAGAACTTGTACTGGTGGTACTGGCACTGGTAGAACTTGTACTGGTGGTACTGGCACTGGTAGAACTTGTACTGGTGGTACTGGCACTGGTAGAACTTGTACTGGTGGTACTGGCACTGGTAGAACTTGTACTGGTGGTACTGGCACTGGTAGAACTTGTACTGGTGGTACTGGCACTGGTAGAACTTGTACTGGTGGTACTGGCACTGGTAGAACTTGTACTGGTGGTACTGGCACTGGTAGAACTTGTACTGGTGGTACTGGCACTGGTAGAACTTGTACTGGTGGTACTGGCACTGGTAGAACTTGTACTGGTGGTACTGGCACTGGTAGAACTTGTACTGGTGGTACTGGCACTGGTAGAACTTGTACTGGTGGTACTGGCACTGGTAGAACTTGTACTGGTGGTACTGGCACTGGTAGAACTTGTACTGGTGGTACTGGCACTGGTAGAACTTGTACTGGTGGTACTGGCACTGGTAGAACTTGTACTGGTGGTACTGGCACTGGTAGAACTTGTACTGGTGGTACTGGCACTGGTAGAACTTGTACTGGTGGTACTGGCACTGGTAGAACTTGTACTGGTGGTACTGGCACTGGTAGAACTTGTACTGGTGGTACTGGCACTGGTAGAACTTGTACTGGTGGTACTGGCACTGGTAGAACTTGTACTGGTGGTACTGGCACTGGTAGAACTTGTACTGGTGGTACTGGCACTGGTAGAACTTGTACTGGTGGTACTGGCACTGGTAGAACTTGTACTGGTGGTACTGGCACTGGTAGAACTTGTACTGGTGGTACTGGCACTGGTAGAACTTGTACTGGTGGTACTGGCACTGGTAGAACTTGTACTGGTGGTACTGGCACTGGTAGAACTTGTACTGGTGGTACTGGCACTGGTAGTACTTGTACTGGTGGTACTGGCACTGGTAGTACTTGTACTGGTGGTACTGGCACTGGTAGTACTTGTACTGGTGGTACTGGCACTGGTAGTACTTGTACTGGTGGTACTGGCACTGGTAGTACTGTACTGGTGGTACTGGTACTGGTGGTACTGGTACTGGTGGTACTGGTACTGGTGGTACTGGTACTGGTGGTACTGGTACTGGTGGTACTGGTACTGGTGGTACTGGTACTGGTAGTACTGGTACTGGTAGTACTAGTACTGTAGTGGTACTGGTAGTACTAGTACTGTACTGGTTCTGGTAGTACTAGTACTGTACTGGTTCTGGTAGTACTAGTACTGTACTGGTTCTGGTAGTACTGGTAGTACTAGTATGGAAGAACTTGTACTGGTAGTACTGGTGGTACTGCACTAGTACTGGTACTGGTAATACTGCACTAGTACTGGTACTGGTAATACTGCACTAGTACTAGTACTGGTTGTACTAGTACTAGTACTGGTTGTACTAGTACTAGTACTGGTAGTACTGTACTAGTACTGGTAGTACTGTACTGGTACTGGTAGTACTGTACTGGTGGTACTGGTACTGTACTGTACTGGTACGGTACTGGTGTGGTACTGTACTGGTACAGTACTGGTGTGGTACTGTACTGGTGTGGTACTGTACTGGTGTGGTACTGTACTGGTGGTACTGGTGGTACTGGTTGTACTGGTGGTACTGGTTGTACTGGTTGTACTGGTGGTACTGGTTGTACTGGTTGTACTGGTGGTACTGGTTGTACTGGTTGTACTGGTGGTACTGGTTGTACTGGTACTGGTGGTACTGGTACGGTACTGGTTGTACTAGTACTGGTTGTACTAGTACTGGTTGTACTAGTACTGGTTGTACTAGTACTGGTTGTACTAGTACTGGTTGTACTAGTACTAGTACTGGTAATACTGGTACTGGTGGTACTGGTACTGGTGGTACTGGTACTGGTGGAACTGGTACTGGTGGTACTGTATTTGTACTGGTACTGGTAGTACTGTACTAGTACTGGTACTAGTACTGGTACAGGTGGTACTAGTACTGTAGTACTGGTAGTACTAGTACTGGTTGTATTTGTACTGGTACTGGTAGTACTGTACTAGTACTGGTACTAGTACTGGTACAGGTGGTACTAGTACTGTAGTACTGGTAGTACTAGTACTGGTAGAACTTGTACTGGTGGTACTGGCACTGGTATTACTGATAGTACTAGTACTGCACTAGTACTGGTAGTACTTGTATGGTAGTACTAGTACTAGTAGTACTTGTACTGGTACTAGTACTGTACTGGTACTAGTACTGTACTGGTACTAGTACTGGTACTGGTAGTATAGTACTGGTAGTACTAGTAGTACTGTACTGGTAGTACTAGTAGTACTGTACTGGTAGTACTAGTAGTACTGTACTGGTAGTACTGTACTGGTAGTACTGTACTGGTAGTACTGTACTGGTAGTACTGTACTGGTAGTACTGTACTGGTAGTACTGTACTGGTAGTACTGTACTGGTACTGGTACTGTACTGGTACTGTACTGGTAGTACTGTACTGGTACTGTACTGGTAGTACTGTACTGGTGGTACTGTACTGGTACTGTTACTGGTGGTACTGTTACTGGTGGTACTGTTACTGGTGGTACTGTTACTGGTGGTACTGTACTGGTGGTACTGTTACTGGTGGTACTGTACTGGTGGTACTGTTACTGGTGGTACTGTTACTGGTGGTACTGTTACTGGTGGTACTGTACTGGTGGTACTGTACTGGTACTAGTACTGTACTGGTACTGGTTGTACTGGTTGTACTAGTAGTACTGGTTGTACTGGTGGTACTGGTACTAGTACTGTACTGGTACTAGTACTGGTAGTACTAGTAGTACTGTACTGGTAGTACTAGTAGTACTGTACTGGTACTGTTACTGGTAGTACTGTACTGGTTCTGGTAGTACTGTACTGGTACTGGTAGTACTGTACTGGTACTGGTAGTACTGTACTGGTACTGGTAGTACTGTACTAGTACTGGTAGTACTGTACTGGTGGTACTGGTACTGGTGGTACTGGTACTGGTGGTACTGGTACTGGTGGTACTGGTTGTACTGGTACTGGTGGTACTGGTTGTACTGGTACTGGTGGTACTGGTTGTACTGGTACTGGTGGTACTGGTTGTACTGGTACTGGTGGTACTGGTACGGTACTGGTGGTACTGGTACGGTACTGGTGGTACTGTATTTGTACTGGTACTGGTAGTACTGTACTAGTACTGGTACTAGTACTGGTACAGGTGGTACTAGTACTGTAGTACTGGTAGTACTAGTACTGGTAGAACTTGTACTGGTGGTACTGGCACTGGTATTACTGATAGTACTGTACTGGTAGTACTAGTACTGCACTAGTACTGGTAGTACTGTACTGGTAGTACTGGTAGTACTGTACTGGTAGTACTGGTAGTACTGTACTGGTAGTACTAGTAGTAATGTACTGGTAGTACTAGTAGTACTGTACTGGTAGTACTAGTAGTACTGGTACTGTACTAGTAGTACTGGTAGTACTGTACTGGTAGTACTGTACTAGTAGTACTGGTAGTACTGTACTAGTAGTACTGGTAGTACTGTACTGGTGGTACTGGTAGTACTGTACTGGTGGTACTGGTAGTACTGTACTGGTGGTACTGGTAGTACTGTACTAGTGGTACTGGTAGTACTGTACTGGTGGTACTGGTAGTACTGTACTGGTGGTACTGGTAGTACTGTACTGGTGGTACTGGTAGTACTGTACTGGTGGTACTGGTAGTACTGTACTGGTGGTACTGGTAGTACTGTACTAGTGGTACTGGTAGTACTGTACTGGTGGTACTGGTAGTACTGTACTGGTGGTACTGGTACTGTACTGTACTGGTACGGTACTGGTGTGGTACTGTACTGGTACAGTACTGGTGTGGTACTGTACTGGTGGTACTGGTAGTACTGTACTGGTGGTACTGGTAGTACTGTACTGGTGGTACTGGTAGTACTGTACTGGTGGTACTGGTAGTACTGTACTGGTAGTACTGTATTGGTAGTACTGTATTGGTAGTACTGTACTGGTGGTACTGGTACTGGTGGTACTGGAACTAATGGTACTGGAACTAATGGTACTGGAACTAATGGTACTGGAACTAATGGTACTGGAACTAATGGTACTGGAACTAATGGTACTGGTACTGGTGGTACTGGAACTAATGGTACTGTACTGGTGGTGTAATAGTACTGTACTGGTACTGTACTGGTACTGGTGGTACTGGTACTGTACTGGTACTGTACTGGTACTGGTACTGTACTGGTACTGGTACTGGCGGTACTGGTACTGTAGTACTGGTAGTACTAGTACTGGTAGTACTTGTATGGTAGTACTGGCACTAGTACTAGTAGTACTTGTATGGAAGAACTTGTACTGGTAGTACTGGTGGTACTGGTAGTACTAGTACTGGTGGTACTGCACTAGTACTGGTACTGGTAATACTGCACTAGTACTGGTACTGGTAATACTGCACTAGTACTGGTACTGGTAATACTGCACTAGTACTGGTACTGGTAATACTGCACTAGTACTGGTGGTACTGCACTAGTACTGGTGGTACTGCACTAGTACTGGTACTGGTAATACTGCACTAGTACTGGTACTGGTAATACTGCACTAGTACTGGTACTGTTAGTACTGTACTGGTAGTACTGGTAGTACTGTACTAGTACTGTACTAGTAGTACTAGTAGTACTGGTAGTACTGACTGTACTAGTACTGGTAGTACTCGTTGTACTAGTACTGGTAGTACTCGTTGTACTAGTACTGGTAGTACTCGTTGTACTAGTACTGGTAGTATTCGTTGTACTAGTACTGGTAGTACTCGTTGTACTAGTACTGGTAGTACTCGTACTAGTACTGGTAGTACTGGTACTGGTAGTACTAGTAGTACTGTACTGGTACTGGTAGTACTGTACTGGTACTGTTACTGGTAGTACTGTACTGGTACTGTTACTGGTAGTACTGTACTGGTAGCACTGTACTGGTAGTACTGTACTGGTAGCACTGTACTGGTAGTACTGTACTGGTAGTACTGTACTGGTAGTACTGTACTGGTACTGGTAGTACTGGTACTGGTGGTACTGGTACTGGTGGTACTGGTACTGGTGGTACTGTACTGGTGGTACTGTACTGGTGGTACTGTACTGGTGGTACTGTACTGGTGGTACTGTACTGGTGGTACTGTACTGGTGGTACTGTACTGGTGGTACTGTACTGGTGGTACTGTACTGGTGGTACTGTACTGGTGGTACTGTACTGGTAGTACTGTACTGGTGGTACTGGTAGTACTGGTACTGGTGGTACTGGTACTGGTGGTACTGGTTGTACTGGTGGTACTGGTGGTACTGGTTGTACTGGTGGTACTGGTTGTACTGGTGGTACTGGTTGTACTGGTGGTACTGGTTGTACTGGTGGTACTGGTTGTACTGGTGGTACTGGTTGTACTGGTGGTACTGGTTGTACTGGTACTGGTAGTACTGTTACTGGTACTGTTACTGGTAGTACTGTACTGGTAGCACTGTACTGGTGGTACTAGTACTGTACTGGTAGCACTGTACTGGTGGTACTAGTACTGTACTGGTAGCACTGTACTGGTGGTACTAGTACTGTACTGGTAGCACTGTACTAGTACTGTTACTGGTAGTACTGTACTGGTAGCACTGTACTGGTGGTACTGGTACTGGTGGTACTGGTTATACTGGTTGTACTGGTTGTACTAGTACTGGTACTGGTACTGGTTGTACTGGTACTGGTGGTACTGGTTGTACTGGTTGTACTAGTACTGGTACGGTACTGGTGGTACTGGTACGGTACTGGTGGTACTGGTACGGTACTGGTGGTACTGGTACGGTACTGGTGGTACTGTATTTGTACTGGTACTGGTGGTACTGTATTTGTACTGGTACTGGTAGTACTGTATTTGTACAGGTACTGGTAGTACTGTTCTAGTACTGGTACTGGTAGTACTGTACTAGTACTGGTATTGGTGGTACTAGTACTGTAGTACTGGTGGTACTAGTACTGTAGTACTGGTGGTACTAGTACTTGTACTGGTGGTACTGGTAATACTGGTAGTACTGGAACTGGTAGAACTTGTACTGGTAGTACTGGTACTGGTAGTACTGGTACTGGTACTGGTAGTACTGGTACTGGTACTGATAGTACTGTACTAGTACTGGTAGTACTTGTATGGTAGTACTAGTACTGCTATAACTTGTACTAGTAGTACTGGTGGTACTGTACTGGTACTGGTAATACTGCACTAGTACTGGTACTGTTAGTACTGTACTGGTAGTACTGGTAGTACTGTACTAGTACTGTACTAGTAGTACTAGTAGTACTGGTAGTACTGTACTAGTACTGTACTAGTAGTACTGGTAGTACTGTACTAGTAGTACTGGTAGTACTGTACTAGTAGTACTGGTAGTACTGTACTAGTAGTACTGGTAGTACTGTACTAGTAGTACTGGTAGTACTGTACTGGTGGTACTGGTAGTACTGTACTGGTGGTACTGTACTGGTGGAACTGTACTGGTATGGTACTGTTACTGGTGGTACTGTACTGGTAGTACTGTTACTGGTGGTACTGTACTGGTAGTACTGTTACTGGTGGTACTGTACTGGTAGTACTGTTACTGGTGGTACTGTACTGGTGGTACTGTTACTGGTGGTACTGTACTGGTGGTACTGGTTGTACTAGTACTGGTTGTACTGGTACTAGTACTGGTTGTACTGGTACTAGTACTGGTTGTACTGGTTGTACTAGTGGTTGTACTGGTTGTACTAGTGGTACTGGTGGTACTGGCACTGGTGGTACTGGTAGTACTGGCACTGGTAATACTGGTAGTACTGTGCTAGTACTGGTACTGTACTGGTACTGGTAGTACTGTGGTGGTACTGGTATTACTGGTGTTACTGGTACTGGTTGTACTGGTACTGGTAGTACTGGTACTGTTACTGGTAGTACTGGTACTGTTACTGGTAGTACTGTTACTGTTACTGGTAGTACTGTACTAGTACTGTTACTGGTAGTACTGTACTAGTACTGTTACTGGTAGTACTGTACTAGTACTATTACTGGTAGTACTGTACTAGTACTGTTACTGGTAGTACTAGTACTGTAGTACTGGTGGTACTAATACTGTAGTACTGGTAGTACTAGTACTGGTAGAACTTGTACTGGTGGTACTGGCACTGGTAGTACTGGTAGTACTTGTATGGAAGAACTAGTACTGGTAGAACTTGTACTGGTTGTACTAGTAGTACTGGTTGTACTAGTAGTACTGGTTGTACTAGTAGTACTGGTTGTACTAGTAGTACTGGTTGTACTAGTAGTACTGGTTGTACTAGTAGTACTGGTTGTACTAGTAGTACTGGTTGTACTAGTAGTACTGGTTGTACTGGTTGTACTAGTAGTACTGTACTGGTAGTACTAGTAGTACTGTACTGGTAGTACTAGTAGTACTGTACTGGTAGTACTAGTAGTACTGTACTGGTAGTACTAGTAGTACTGTACTGGTAGTACTAGTAGTACTGTACTAGTACTGTACTAGTAGTACTGGTAGTACTGTACTAGTACTGGTAGTACTGTACTAGTAGTACTGGTAGTACTGTACTAGTAGTACTGGTAGTACTGTACTAGTAGTACTGGTAGTACTGTACTAGTAGTACTGGTAGTACTGTACTAGTAGTACTGGTAGTACTGTACTAGTAGTACTGGTAGTACTGTACTAATAGTACTGGTGCTGTACAACTAGTACTGTACTTTTAGTACTGTACTATAGTAGTACTGGTAGAACAGTACTAGTACTAGTATTACTGTAGGAGTACTGGTAGTACTGTACTAGTACTGCACTAGTACTGTACTAGTAGTACTGGTAGTACTGTACTAGTAGTACTGGTAGTACTGTACTAGTAGTACTAGTAGTACTAGTAGTACTGGTAGTACTGTACTAGTACTGTACTAGTAGTACTGGTAGTACTGTACTAGTAGTACTGGTAGTACTGTACTAGTACTGTACTAGTAGTACTGGTAGTACTGTACTAGTACTGTACTAGTAGTACTGGTAGTACTGTACTAGTACTGGTAGTACTGTACTAGTAGTACTGGTACTGTACTAGTAGTACTGGTAGTACTGTACTGGTAGTACTGTACTAGTAGTACTGGTAGTACTGTACTAGTAGTACTGGTAGTACTGTACTAGTAGTACTGGTAGTACTGTACTAGTACTGTACTAGTAGTACTAGTAGTACTGTACTAGTACTGTACTAGTAGTACTGGTAGTACTGTACTAGTACTGGTAGTACTGTACTAGTAGTACTGGTAGTACTGTACTAGTAGTACTGGTAGTACTGTACTAGTAGTACTGGTAGTACTGTACTAGTAGTACTGGTAGTACTGTACTAGTAGTACTGGTAGTACTGTACTAGTAGTACTGGTAGTACTGTACTAGTACTGGTAGTACTGTACTAGTAGTACTGGTAGTACTGTACTAGTAGTACTGGTAGTACTGTACTAGTAGTACTGGTAGTACTGTACTAGTAGTACTGGTAGTACTGTACTGGTGGTACTGGTAGTACTGTACTGGTGGTACTGGTAGTACTGTACTGGTGGTACTGGTAGTACTGTACTGGTTCTGGTGGTACTGGTACTGTTCTGGTAGTACTGGTACTAGTACTGTACTGGTACTAGTACTGGTACTGTACTGGCGGTACTGGTACTGGCGGTACTGGTACTGGTACTGGCGGTACTGGTAGTACTAGTACTGTACTGGTTCTGGTGGTACTGGTACTGGTGGTACTGGTAGTACTAGTACTGTACTGGTACTAGTACTGGTACTGTACTGGTACTAGTACTGGTACTGGTACTAGTACTGTACTGGTACTGGTACTAGTACTGTACTGGTACTAGTACTGTACTGGTACTAGTACTGTACTGGCTGTACTGGTAGTACTAGTACTGTACTGGTACTGGTACTGTACTGGTACTGGTAGTACTAGTACTGTACTGGTACTGGTACTGGTAGTACTAGTACTGTACTGGTTCTGGTAGTACTAGTACTGTACTGGTTCTGGTGGTACTGGTAGTACTGTACTGGTGGTACTGGTACTGGTGGTACTGGTACTGGTGGTACTGGTACTGGTGGTACTGGTACTGGTGGTACTGGTACTGGTACGGTACTAGTACTGTACTGGTACTAGTACTGTACTGGTACTGGTTGTACTGGTGGTACTGGCAGTACTGGTTGTACTAGTGTTACTGGTACTGGTACTGTTACTGGTAGTACTGGTACTGTTACTGTACTGTACTGGTAGTACTGTACTGGTACTGGTAGTACTGGTACTGGTAGTACTGGTAGTACTGGTAGTACTGGTAGTACTGGTGGTACTGGTGGTACTGGTACTGGTACTGGTAGTACTGGTACTGGTAGTACTGGTACTGGTAGTACTGGTACTGGTAGTACTGGTGGTACTGTACTGGTAGCACTGTACTAGTACTGTTACTGGTAGCACTGTACTAGTACTGTTACTGGTAGCACTGTACTAGTACTGTTACTGGTAGCACTGTACTAGTACTGTTACTGGTAGTACTGTTACTGGTAGTAGTACTGTAGTACTGGTAGTACTAGTACTGGTAGAACTTGTACTGGTGGTACTGGCACTGGTATTACTGATAGTACTTGTATGGAAGAACTAGTACTGTACTGGTGGTACTAGTACTGGTACTAGTACTGTACTGGTAGTACTAGTACTGTACTGGTTCTGGTGGTACTGGTACTGTACTGGTACTAGTACTGGTACTGGTACTAGTACTGTACTGGTACTAGTACTGTACTGGTACTAGTACTGTACTGGCTGTACTGGTAGTACTAGTACTGTACTGGTTCTGGTGGTACTGGTGGTACTGGTACTGTACTGGTACTAGTACTGTACTGGCTGTACTGGTAGTACTAGTACTGTACTGGTTCTGGTGGTACTGGTGGTACTGGTACTGTACTGGTACTAGTACTGTACTGGTACTAGTACTGTACTGGTACTGTACTGGTACTAGTACTGTACTGGTACTAGTACTGTACTAGTACTGGTACTAGTACTGTACTGGTAGTACTGTACTGGTAGCACTGTACTGGTGGTACTAGTACTGGAACTGTACTGGTACTGGTACTGGTACTAGTACTGTACTGGTGGTACTGGTAGTACTAGTACTGTACTGGTTCTGGTGGTACTGGTACTGTACTGGTTCTGGTACTAGTACTGGTACTGTACTGGCGGTACTGGTACTGGTGGTACTGTACTAGTACTGTACTGGTAGAACTTGTACTGGTGGTACTGGTAGTACTGGCACTGGTAGAACTTGTACTGGTGGTACTGGTAGTACTGGAACTGATAGAACTTGTACTGGTGGTACTGGTAGTACTGGAACTGATAGAACTTGTACTGGTGGTACTGGTAGTACTTGTATGGTAGTACTAGTACTGCTATAACTTGTACTAGTAGTACTGGTGGTACTGTACTGGTACTGGTAATACTGTACAAGTACTGGTACTGGTAGTACTGTACTTGTACTGGCAGTACTGTACTGGCAGTACTGTACTGGTAGTACTGTTACTGGTAGTACTAGTACTGTACTGGTACTGTTACTGGAAGTACTAGTACTGGTACTGGAAGTACTAGTACTGGTACTGGAAGTACTAGTACTGGTACTGGAAGTACTAGTACTGGTACTGGAAGTACTAGTACTGGTACTGGAAGTACTAGTACTGGTACTGGAAGTACTAGTACTGTACTGTTACTGGTAGTACTGTACTGGTAGCACTGTACTGGTACTGGTAGTACTGTACTGGTAGTGTACTGGTAGTACTGTACTGTACTGGTAGTACTGTACTGGTACTGTACTGGTACTAGTACTGTACTGGTACTGTACTGGTACTAGTACTGTACTGGTACTAGTACTGGTACTGGTACTGTACTGGTACTAGTACTGTACTGGTGGTACTGGTAGTACTAGTACTGTACTGGTTCTGGTGGTACTGGTACTGTTCTGGTACTAGTACTGGTACTAGTACTGTACTGGTACTAGTACTGGTACTGGTGGTACTAGTACTGTACTGGTAGCACTGTACTGGTACTAGTACTGTACTGGTAGCACTGTACTAGTACTGTTACTGGTAGTACTGTACTGGTAGCACTGTACTAGTACTGGTACTGTGCTGGTAGTAGTACTGTACTAGTACTGGAACTGTACTGGTACTGTACTGGTACTGAACTGGTACTAGTACTGTACTGGTGGTACTAGTACTGTACTGGTACTGGTGGTACTGGTACTGGTGGTACTGGTACTGGCGGTACTGGTACTGGCGGTACTGGTAGTACTAGTACTGTACTGGTTCTGGTAGTACTAGTACTGTACTGGTTCTGGTAGTACTGGTTCTGGTTGTACTAGTACCGGTAGTACTAGTACTGGTAGTACTAGTACTGGTAGTACTGGTACTGGTAGTACTAGTACTGGTAGTACTGGTACTGGTAGTACTAGTACTGTACTGGTAGTACTAGTACTGTACTGGTAGTACTAGTACTGTACTGGTAGTACTGTACTGGTGGTACTGGTACTGGTGGTACTGGTAGTACTGGTACTGGTACTGTTACTGGTAGTACTGTACTGGTACTGTTACTGGTAGTACTGGTACTGTTACTGGTACTGTTACTGGTACTGTTACTGGTACTGTTACTGGTACTGTTACTGGTAGTACTGGTACTGTTACTGGTAGGACTGGTACTGTTACTGTACTGGTAGGACTGGTACTGTTACTGTACTGGTAGGACTGGTACTGTTACTGTACTGGTAGGACTGGTACTGTTACTGTACTGGTAGGACTGGTACTGTTACTGTACTGGTACTGGTAGTACTAGTACTGGTACTGTTACTGGTAGTACTGGTACTGGTAGTGTTACTGGTACTGCTGGTAGTACTGGTACTGGTAGTACTGGTACTGTACTAGTACTGTTACTGGTAGTACTAGTACTGTTACTGGTAGTACTAGTACTGTACTAGTACTGTTACTGGTAGTACTAGTACTGTACTAGTACTGGTAGTACTAGTACTGGTAGTACTACCGGTACTGGTAGTACTACCGGTACAAGTAGTACTACCGGTACTGGTAGTAGTACCGGTACTGGTAGTACTGGTACTGTACTTGTACAGTACTGTACTAGTACTGTACTAATAGTACTGGTGCTGTACAACTAGTACTGTACTTTTAGTACTGTACTGGTACTACTGTACTACTGGTAGTACTGTACTAGTACTCTAGTACAATACAGTACTAGTACAGTACTAGTATTGTAGTGTACTAGTAGAGTACTAGTACTAGAGTACTAGTAGAGTACTAGTAGTAGTAGAGTAATAGTAGAGTACTAGTACTAGTAGAGTACTAGTAGAGTACTAGTAAAGTACTAGTAGAGTACTAGTGCTAGAGTACTAGTGCTAGAGTACTAGAAGAGTACTAGTAGAGTACTAGAAGAGTACTAGAAGAGTACTAGTAGAGTACTAGAAGAGTACTAGTACTAGAAGAGTACTAGTACTAGAAGAGTACTAGTACTAGTAGAGTACTAGTACTAGTAGAGTACTAGTACCAGTAGAGTACTAGTACTAGTAGAGTACTAGTAGAGTACTAGTACTAGTAGAGTACTAGAACTAGTAGAGTACTAGTACTAGTAGAGTACTAGTACTAGTATAGTACTAGTACTAGTACTGTACTAGTATAGTACTAGTACTAGTACTGTACTGGTAGAGTACTAGTACTAGTAGAGTACTAGTACTAGTAGAGTACTAGTACTAGTAGAGTACTAGTACTAGTAGAGTACTAGTACTAGTAGAGTACTAGTACTAGTAGAGTACTAGTACTAGTAGAGTACTAGTACTAGTAGAGTACTAGTACTAGTAGAGTACTAGTACTAGTAGAGTACTAGTACTAGTAGAGTACTAGTACTAGTAGAGTACTAGTACTAGTAGAGTACTAGTAGAGTACTAGTAGAGTACTAGTAGAGTAGAGTACTAGTAGAGTAGAGTACTAGTACTAGTAGAGTACTAGTAGAGTACTAGTAGAGTACTAGTACTAGTAGAGTACTAGAACTAGTAGAGTACTAGAACTAGTAGAGTACTAGGTAGAGTACTAGTACTCGTAGAGTACTAGTAGAGTACTAGTAGAGTACTAGTACCAGTACGAGTACTAGTACCAGTACGAGTACTAGTACCAGTACGAGTACTAGTACCAGTACGAGTACTAGTACCAGTACGAGTACTAGTACCAGTACGAGTACTAGTACCAGTACGAGTACTAGTACGAGTACTAGTACCAGTACTAGTACCAGTACGAGTACTAGTACCAGTACGAGTACTAGTACCAGTACGAGTACTAGTACCAGTACGAGTACTAGTACCAGTAGAGTACTAGTACCAGTAGAGTACTAGTACTAGTAGAGTACTAGTACTAGTAGAGTACTAGTAGAGTACTAGTACTAGTAGAGTACTAGTACTAGTAGAGTACTAGTACTAGTAGAGTACTAGTACTAGTAGAGTACTAGTAGAGTACTAGTACTAGTAGAGTACTAGTACTAGTAGAGTACTAGTACCAGTAGAGTACTAGTACCAGTAGAGTACTAGTACCAGTAGAGTACTAGTACCAGTAGAGTACTAGTACCAGTAGAGTACTAGTACTAGTAGAGTACTAGTACAGTACTAGTACTAGTAGAGTACTAGTACTAGTAGAGTACTAGTACTAGTAGAGTACTAGTAGAGTACTAGTACTAGTAGAGTACTAGTACTAGTAGAGTACTAGTACTAGTAGAGTACTAGTAGAGTACTAGTACTAGTAGAGTACTAGTACTAGTAGAGTACTAGTAGAGTACTAGTACTAGTAGAGTACTAGTACTAGTAGAGTACTAGTACTAGTAGAGTACTAGTACTAGTAGAGTACTAGTACTAGTAGAGTACTAGTAGAGTACTAGTAGAGTACTAGTACTAGTAGAGTACTAGTAGAGTACTAGTACTAGTAGAGTACTAGTACTAGTAGAGTACTAGTACTAGTAGAGTACTAGTACTAGTAGAGTACTAGTACTAGTAGAGTACTAGTACTAGTAGAGTACTAGTACTAGTAGAGTACTAGTACTAGTAGAGTACTAGTACTAGTAGAGTACTATTACTAGTAGAGTACTAGTAGAGTACTAGTAGAGTACTAGTACTAGTAGAGTACTAGTACTAGTACTCTACTAGTACTAGTACTCTAGCACTAGTACTCTAGCACTAGTACTAGTACTCTAGCACTAGTACTCTAGCACTAGTACTCTAGTACTAGTACTCTACTAGTACTAGTAGAGTACTAGTAATCTACTAGTACTAGTACTCTACAGTACTAGTTCTAGTACTCTACTAGTACTAGTACTCTACTAGTACTAGTACTCTACTAGTACTAGTACTCTACTAGTACTGTACTAGTACTCTACTAGTACTCTAGCACTAGTACTCTACTAGTACTATACTAGTACTCTACTAGTACTCGTACTCTACTAGTACTAGTACTCTACTAGTACTAGTACTCTAGCAATAGTACTCTACTAGTACTAGTAGAGTGCTAGTACTAGTGCTAGAGTACTAGTACAGTACGAGTACTAGTAGAGTACTAGTATAGTACTAGTATAGTACTAGTAGAGTACTGGTATAGTATTAGTAGATTACTGTATTAGTAGAGTACTAGTACTAGTAGAGTACTAGTACTAGTAGAGTACTAGTACTAGTAGAGTACTAGTACTAGTAGAGTACTAGTAGAGTACTAGTACTAGTAGAGTACTAGACTAGTACTCTACTAGTACTCTACTAGTACTCTACTAGTACTAGTACTCTACTAGCACTAGTACTCTAGTACTCGTACTCTACTAGTACTCGTACTCTACTAGTACTCTACTAGTACTAGTACTCTACTAGTACTAGTACTCTAGTACTCGTACTCTACTAGTACTCTACTAGTACTAGTACTCTACTAGTACTAGTACTCTACTAGTACTAGTAGAGTGCTAGTACTAGTAGAGTACTAGTACTAGTGCTAGAGTACTAGTACAGTACTAGTAGAGTACTAGTACTAGTGCTAGAGTACTAGTAGAGTACTATACTAGTAGAGTACTAGTACTAGTAGAGTACTAGTGTACTAGTACTAGTATAGTACTAGTAGAGTACTGGTATAAGTGCTAGAGTACTAGTAGAGTACGAGTACTAGTATAGTACTAGTATAGTAGTAGTACTGGTATAGTATTAGTAGATTACTGTATTAGTAGAGTACTAGTACTAGTAGAGTACTAGTACTAGTAGAGTATTAGTAGAGTACTAGTACTAGTAGAGTACTAGTACTAGTAGAGTACTAGTACTAGTACAGTACTATTACTATACTAGTAGAGTACTATTACTAGTAGAGTACTAGTACTAGTAGAGTACTAGTACTGTACTAGTAGAGTACTAGTACTACTAGAGTACTAGTAGTTAGAGTACTAGTAGAGTACTAGTACTAGTAGAGTACTAGTAGAGTACTAGTACTAGTAGAGTACTAGTACTAGTAGAGTACTAGTACTAGTAGAGTACTAGTACTAGTAGAGTACTAGTACTAGTAGAGTACTAGTACTAGTAGAGTACTAGTACTAGTAGAGTACTAGTAGAGTACTAGTACTAGTAGAGTACTAGTAGAGTACTAGTACTAGTAGAGTACTAGTAGAGTACTAGTACTAGTAGAGTACTAGTACTAGTAGAGTACTAGTACTAGTAGAGTACTAGTACTAGTAGAGTACTAGTAGAGTACTAGTAGAGTACTAGTAGAGTACTTGTACTAGTAGAGTACTAGTAGAGTACTAGTACTATTAGAGTACTAGTACTCTAGCACTAGTACTCTAGCACTAGTACTAGTACTCTAGCACTAGTACTAGTACTCTAGCACTAGTACTCTAGCACTAGTACTAGTACTCTAGCACTAGTACTCTAGCACTAGTACTCTAGTACTAGTACTCTACTAGTACTAGTAGAGTACTAGTAATCTACTAGTACTAGCACTCTACTAGTACTAGTACTCTACTAGCACTACTCTAGTACTCTACTAGCACTCTAGTACTCTACTAGTACTCTAGTACTCTACTAGTACTCTAGTACTCTACTAGTACTCTACTAGTACTAGTACTCTACTAGTACTAGTACTCTAGCAATAGTACTCTACTAGTACTAGTAGAGTGCTAGTACTAGTGCTAGAGTACTAGTAGAGTACTAGAGTACTAGTAGAGTACTAGAGTACTAGTAGAGTACTAGAGTGCTAGTAGAGTACTAGTACTAGTAGAGTGCTAGTAGAGTACTAGTACTAGTAGAGTGCTAGTAGAGTACTAGTACCAGTAGAGTGCTAGTAGAGTACTAGTACCAGTAGAGTGCTAGTAGAGTACTAGTACCAGTAGTGCTAGTAGAGTACTAGTACTAGTAGAGTGCTAGTAGAGTACTAGTACTAGTATAAGAGTACTAGTACTCTACTAGTACTAGTACTCTACTAGCACTAGTACTCTAGTACTCGTACTCTACTAGTACTCGTACTCTACTAGTACTCTACTAGTACTAGTACTCTACTAGTACTAGTACTCTACTAGTACTAGTACTCTAGTACTCGTACTCTACTAGTACTCTACTAGTACTAGTACTCTACTAGTACTAGTACTCTACTAGTACTAGTAGAGTGCTAGTACTAGTAGAGTACTAGTACTAGCACTCTACTAGTACTAGTAGAGTGCTAGTACTAGTAGAGTACTAGTACTAGTGCTAGAGTACTAGTACAGTACTAGTAGAGTACTAGTACTAGTAGAGTACTAGTACTAGTGCTAGAGTACTAGTACTAGTAGAGTACTAGTAGAGTACTATACTAGTAGAGTACTAGTACTAGTAGAGTACTAGTAGAGTACTAGTAGAGTACTAGTGTACTAGTGCTAGAGTACTAGTACTAGTAGAGTACTAGTAGAGTACTATACTAGTAGAGTACTAGTACTAGTAGAGTACTAGTATAAGTGCTAGAGTACTAGTAGAGTACGAGTACTAGTATAGTACTAGTAGAGTACTAGTACTAGTAGAGTATTAGTAGAGTACTAGTACTAGTAGAGTACTATTACTAGTAGAGTACTATTACTAGTAGAGTACTATTACTAGTAGAGTACTATTACTAGTAGAGTACTATTACTAGTAGAGTACTATTACTAGTAGAGTACTATTACTAGTAGAGTACTAGTAGAGTACTAGTACTAGTAGAGTACTAGTAGAGTACTAGTACTAGTAGAGTACTAGTACTAGTAGAGTACTAGTAGAGTACTAGTAGAGTACTAGTACAGTACTACTAGAGTACTAGTACTACTAGAGTACTAGTACTAGTAAAGTACTAGCACTACTAGAATACTAATAGAGTACTAGTACCACTAGAATACTAGTACCACTAGAATACTACTAGAGTACTAGTACTAGTAGAGTACTAGTAGAGTAGTAGTACTAGTAGAGTACCAGTACTAGTAGAGTACTAGTACTAGTAGAGTACTAGTAGAGTACTAGTACTAGTACTCTACTAGTACTAGTACTCTACTAGTACTAGTACTCTACTAGTACTCTACTAGTACTAGTACTCTACTAGTACTAGTACTCTACTAGTACTAGTACTCTACGAGTACTAGTACTCTACTAGTACTAGTACTCTACTAGTACTCGTAGAGTACTAGTACTCTACTAGTACTAGTACTCTACTAGTACTAGTACTCTACTAGTACTAGTAGAGTACTAGTACTCTACTAGTACTAGTACTAGTACTCTACTAGTACTAGTACTAGTACTCTACTAGTACTAGTACTAGTACTGTACTAGTACTAGTACTGTACTAGTACTAGTACTCTACTAGTACTCTACTAGTACTCTAGTACTAGTACTCTACTAATCCTAGTACTCTAGTACTAGTACTCTAGTACTAGTACTCTACTAATCCTAGTACTCTACTAGTCCTAGTACTCTACTAGTAGTCCACTACTAGTACTAGTACTCCACTAGTACTAGTACTCTACTAGTACTAGTTCTCTACTAGTACTAGTTCTCTACTAGTACTAGTACTCTACTAGTACTAGTACTCTACTAGTACTCTACTAGTACTAGTAGAGTACTAGTACTAGTACTAGTAGAGTACGAGTACTAGTAGAGTACTAGTACTAGTAGAGTACTAGTACTAGTAGAGTAGTACTCTACTAGTACTAGTACTAGTACTCTACTAGTACTAGTACTCTACTAGTACTAGTACTCTACTAGTACTCTACTAGTACTCTAGTACTAGTACTCTACTAATCCTAGTACTCTAGTACTAGTACTCTAGTACTAGTACTCTACTAATCCTAGTACTCTACTAGTCCTAGTACTCTACTAGTAGTCCACTAGTACTAGTACTCCACTAGTACTAGTACTCTACTAGTACTAGTTCTCTACTAGTACTAGTTCTCTACTAGTACTAGTACTCTACTAGTACTACTCTACTAGTACTTGTACTCTACTAGTACTAGTTCTCTAATTGTACTAGTACTCTACTAGTACTAGTACTAGTATTGTAGTAGTACTAGCACAGTACTAGTGCTAGTACAGTACTAGTACAGTAGTAAAGTACTACTACTGTACTACTACTACTACTGTACTACTACTAGTACTGTACTACTACTAGTACTGTACTACTACTAGTACTGTACTAGTACCGTACTAATACTAGTCTACTACTAGTACTGTACTAGTACCGTACTAATACTAGTGCCGTACAAATACTAGTGCCGCACAAATACTAGTGCCGCACAAATACTAGTGCCGCACAAATACTAGTGCCGCACAAATACTAGTGCCGCACAAATACTAGTGCCGCACAAATACTAGTGCCGCACAAATACTAGTGCCGCACAAATACTAGTGCCGCACAAATACTAGTGCCGCACAAATACTAGTGCCGCACAAATACTAGTGCCGCACAAATACTAGTGCCGCACACATACTAGTGCCGCACACATACTAGTGCCGCACAAATACTAGTGCCGCACAAATACTAGTGCCGCACTAATACTAGTGCCGCACTAATACTAGTGCCGCACTAATACTAGTGCCGTACTAATACTAGTGCCGTACTAATACTAGTACTGTAGTAATACTAGTAATACTAATGTACTAATACTATGTACTAATACTAGTACTATGTACTAATACTGTACTAGTAATGTACTAGTACTAGTACTCTGCTGTACTAGTACAGTAATAGTACAGTACTAGTATAGTACTAGTGCTACTATAGTACTAGTACTAGTACAGTACTAGCACTAGTACAGTACTAGCACTAGTACAGTACTAGTACTTGTACAGTACTAGTACAGTACTAGTACTAGTACTGTAATAGAAATAGGCTACAAAAACGCTAGTAATAGGCTACGAAAAGGCTAGAAATAGGCTACAAAAGGCTAGAAAATAGGCTACAAAATGGCTAGAAATAGGCTACAAAAAGGCCAGAAATAGGCTACAAAAAGGCTAGAAATAGGCTACAAAAAGGCTATAAATAGGCTACAAATAAGTTACAAAAAGGCTAGAAATAGGCTACAAAGGGGCTACAACTAGGCTACAAATAGGCCAGAAATAGGCTACACATAGGCTACAAAAAGGCTAGAAATAGGCTACAAAAAGGCTACAAATAGGCTAGAAATAAATAGGCTACAAAAAGGCTAGAAATAGACTACAAAAAGGCTAGAAATAGGCTACAAATATGCTAGAAATAGGCTACAAAAAGGCTAGAAATAGGCTACAAAAAGGCTAGAAATAGGCTACAAAAAGGCTAGAAATAGGCTACATAAAGGCTAGAAATAGGATACAACAAGGCTAGAAATAGGCTACAAAAAGGCTAGAAATAGTCTACAAAAAGGCTAGAAATAGGCTACAACAAGGCTAGAACAAGTCTACAAAAAGGCTAGAAATAGGCTAAAAAAAAGGCTAGAAACAGGCTACAAAAAGGCTAGACATAGGCTACATAAAGGCTAGAAATAGGCTACATAAAGGCTTGAAATATGCTACAAAAAGGCTAGAAATAGGCTACAAATAGGCTATACAAAGGCTACAAATAGGCCACACAAAGGCTACAAAGAGGCTAGAAGTAGGCTAGAAATAGGCTAGAAATAGGCTACAAAAAGGCTAGAAATAGGATACAAAAAGGCTTGAAATAGGCTAGAAATAGGCTACAAAAAGGCTAGAAATAGGCTACAAAAAGGCTAGAAATAGGCTACAAAAAGGCTAGAAACAGGCTACAAAAAGGCTAGAAATAGGCTAGAAATAGCCTACAAAAAGGCTAGAAATAGGCTACAGAAAAGCTAGAAATAGGTTACAGAAAGGCTAGAAATAGGCCAGAAATAGGCTACAAAAAGGCTAGAAGTAGGGTACAGAAAGGCTAGAAATAGGCTACAAAAATGTTAGAAATAGGCTACAAAGGGGCTACAAATAGGCCAGAAATAGGCTACAAAAGGCTAGAAATAGGCTACAAAAAGGCTAGAAATAAATAGGCTACAAAAAGGCTAGAAATAGGCTACACAAAGGTTAGACATAGGCTACGAAAAGGCTACAAAAGGGCTAGAAATAGGCTACAAATAGGCCAGAAATAGGCTACAAATATGCTAGAAATAGGCTAGACATAGGCTACAAAAAAGGCTAGAAATAGGCTTAAAAAGACTAGAAATAGGCTACAAAAAGGCTAGAAATAAATAGGCTACAGAAGGGCTACAAATAGGCTACAAAAAGGCTAGAAATAGGCTACAGAAAGGTTAGAAATAAGCTACAAAAAGGCTAGAAATAGGCTACAAAAGAAATAGGCTACAAAAGGCTAGAAATAGGCTACAAAAAGGCTAGAAATAGGCTACAAAGGATAGAAATAGCCTATAAAAAGGCTAGAAATAGGCTACAAAAAGGCTAGAAATAGGCTACAAAAAGGCTAGAAATAGGCTACAAAAAGGCGAGAAACAGGCTAGAAATAAGCTACAAAAAGGCTACAAAAATGCTAGAATTAGGCTGCACAAAGGCTAGAAATAGGCTACAAAAAGGCTAGAAATAAGCTACAAAAGACTAGAAATAGGCTACAAATTGGCTACAAAAAGGCTAGAAATATGCTACAAAAAGGCTAGAAATAGGCTAGAAAAGGCTAGAAATAGGTTACAAAAGGGCTACAAAAAACGCTAGAAATAGGCTACAAAAAGGCTAAAATAGGCTACAAAAAGGCTAAAAATTGGCTACAAAAAGGCTAGAAATAGGCTACAAAAAGGCTAGAAATAGGCTACAAAATGGCTAAAAATAGGCTACAAAAAGGCTTGAAATAGGCTACAAAAAGGCTAGAAATAGGCTACAAAAAGGCTAGAAATAGGCTACAAAAAGGCTAGAAATAAGCTAAAAACAAAAGTCTAGAAATAAACTACAAAAAGGCTAGAAATAGGCTACAAATAAGCGAGAAATTGGCTAGAAATAGGCTACAAAAATGCTAGAAATAGTCTACAAATAGTCTACAAAAATGCTAGAAATATGTTACAAAAAGGCTAGAAATAGGCTACAAAAAGGCTAGAAGTAGGCTACAAAAAGGCTAGAAATAGGCTACAAAAAGGCTATAAATAGGCTACAAAATGCTAGAAATAGGCTACAAAAAGGCTAGAAATAGGCTACATAAAGGCTAGAAATAGGCTACATAAAGGCTAGAAATAGGCTACAAAACGGCTAGAAATACGCTAGAAAAGGCAAGAAATAGGCTACAAAAAGGCTAGAAATAGGCTTAAAAAGACTAGAAATAGGCTACAAAAAGGCTAGAAATAGGCAACAAAAAGGCTAGAAATAGGCCACTAAAAGGCTAGAAATAGGCTACAGAAAGGCTAGAAATAGGCTACAAATGGCTAGAAATAGGCTACAAAAAGGCTAAAAATAGGCTACAAAAAGACTAGAAATAGGCTAGAAATAGGGTACAAAAAGGCTACAAAAATGTTAGAAATAGGTTACAAAAAGGCTAGAAATAGGCTACAGAAGGGCTAGAAATAGGCTGGAAGTAGGCTACAAAAAGGCTAGAAATAGGCTACAAAAAGGCTAGAAATAGGCTACAAAAAGGCTAGAAATAGGCTACAGAAAGGCTAGAAATAGGCTACAGCAAGGCTCGAAATAGGCTACAAGCTAGAAATAGGCTACAAAAAGGCTAGAAATAGGCTACAAAAAGGCTAGAAATAGGCTACAAAAAGGCTAGAAATAGGCTACAAAAGGCTAGAAATAGGCTAGAAATAGGCTACAAAAAGGCTAGATATAGGCTACAAAAAGGCTAGAAATATGCTACAAAAAGGCTAGAAATAGGCTACAAAAAGGCTACAAAATGGCTAAAAATAGGCTATAAAAAGGCTAGAAATAGGCTACAAAAGGCTAGAAATAGGCTAGAAATAGGCTAGAAATAGGTTAGAAATAGGCCAGAAATAGGCTACAAAAAGGCTAGAAATATGCTACAAAAAGGCTAGAAATAGGCTACAAAAAGGCTAGAAACAGGCTACAGCAAATCTCGAAATAGGCTACAAAAAGGCTAGAAATAGGCTAGAAATAGGCTACAGAAAGGCTAGAAATAGGCTACAAAAAGGATAGAAATAGGCTACAAAAAGGCTAGGAATAGGCTACAAAAAGGCTACAAATAGGCTAGAAATAGGCTAGAAATAGGCTACAAAAAGGCTAAAAATAGGCTACAAAAAGGCTAAAAATAGGCTACAAAAAGGCTAGAAATTGGCTACAAAAAGGCTAGAAAATGGCTACAAAATGCTAGAAATAGGCTACAAAATGGCTAGAAATAGGCTACAGAAAGGCTAGAAATAGGCTACAAAAGGCTAGAAATAGGCTACAAACAGGCTACAAAAAGGCTAGAAATAGGCTTCAAAAGGCTAGAACTAGGTTAGAAATAGGGCACAAATAGGCCAGAAATAGGGCACAAATAGGCCAGAAATAGGCTAAAAAAGGCTAGAAATAGGCTACAAAAAGGCTAGAAATAGGCTACAAAAAGGTTAGAAATAAGCTACAAAAAGGCTAGAAATAGGCTACAGAAAGGCTAGAAATAAGCTACAAAAAGGCTAGAAATAGGCTACAAAAAGGCTAGAAATAGGCTACAAAAGGCTAGAAATAGGCTACAAAAAGGCAAGAAATAGGCTACAAAAAGGCTAGAAATAGGCTACAAAAAGGCTAGAAATAGGCTACAAAAAGGCTAGAAATAGGCTACAAAAAGGCTAGAAATAGGCTACAAAAAGGCTAGAAATAGGCTACAAAAAGGCTAGAAATAGGCTACAAAAAGGCTAGAAATAGGCTACAAAAAGGCTTGAAATAGGCTACAAAAAGGCTAGAAATAGGCTACAAAAAGGCTAGAAATAGGCTACAAAAAAGGCTAGAAATAGGCTACAAAAAGTCTAGAAATAGGCTACAAAAAGGCTAGAAATAGGCTACAAAAAGGCTAGAAATAGGCTACAAAAAGGCTAGAAATAGACTACAAAAAGGCTAGAAATAGACTACAAAAAGGATAGAAATAGGATAGAAATAGTCTACAAAGGCTAAAAATAGGCTACAAAAAGGATAGAAATAGGCTGCCAAAAGGCTAGAAATAGGCTACAAAAAGGCTAGAAATAGGCTACAAAAAGGCTAGAAATAGGGTAGAAATAGGCTACAAAAAGGCTAGAAGTAGGCCACAAAAAGGCTAGAAATAGGCTACAAAAGGGCTAGAAATATGCCAGAAACAGGGTACAAATAGAGTAGAAATAGGCCAGAAACAGGGTACAAATAGAGTCAAAATAGGCTAGAAATAGAGTAGAAATAGGCTAGAAAGAGTAGAAATAGGCCAGAAACAGGGTACAAATAGAGTAGAAATAGGCTAGAAATAGAGTACAAATAGTCTAGAGTAGAAATAGGCCAGAAACAGGGTACAAATAGAGTAGAAATAGGCTAGAAATAGAGAAGAAATAGGCTAGAAATAGAGTAGAAATAGGCTAGAAATAGGCCAGGAATAGGCTACAAAAAGGTTTGAAATATGCTACAAAAAGGCTAGAAATAGGCTACAAAAAGGCTAGAAATAGGCTACAAAAAGGCTAAAAATAGGCTACAAAATGGCTAGAAATAGGCTATAAAAAGGCTAGAAACAGGCTAGAAACAGGCTACAAAAGGCTAGAAATAGGCTACAAAAAGGCTAGAAATAGGTTAGAAATAGGCCAGAAATAGGCTACAAAAAGGCTAGAAATATGCTACAAAAAGGCTAGAAATAGGCTACAAAAAGGCTAGAAATAGGCTACAGCAAGGCTCGAAATAGGCTATAAAAAGGCTAGAAATAGGCTATACAAATGCTAGAAATAGGCTACAAAAAGGATAGAAATAGGCTACAAAAAGGATAGAAATAGGCTACAAAAAGGCTTGGAATAGGCTACAAAAAGGCTTGGAATAGGCTACAAAAAGGCTAGGAATAGGCTACAAAAAGGCCAGAAATAGGCTACAAAAAAGGCTAGAAATAGGCTACAAAAAGGCTAGAAATAGGCTACAAAAAGGCTAGAAATAGGCTACAAAAAAGGCTAGAAATAGGTTAGAAAAAGGCTAGAAATAGGCTACAGAAAGGCTAGAAATAGGCTACAAATGGCTAGAAATAGGCTACAAACAGGCTACAAAAAGGCTAGAAATAGGCTTCAAAAGGCTAGAACTAGGTTAGAAATAGGGCACAAATAGGCCAGAAATAGGCTAAAAAAGGCTAGAAATAGAAATAGGCTACAAAAGGCTAGAAATAGGCTACAAAAAGGCTAGATATAGGCTACAAAAAGGCTAGAAATAGGCTACAAAAAGGTTAGAAATAGGCTACAGAAAGGCTAGAAATAGGCTACAAAAAGGCTAGAAATAGGCTACAAAAAGGCTAGAAATAGGCTACAAAAAGGCTAGAAATAGGCTACAAAAAGGCTAGAAATAGGCTACAAAAAGGCTAGAAATAGGCTACAAAAAGGCTAGAAATAGGCTACAAAAAGGCTAGAAATTGGCTACAAAAAGGCTAGAAATAGGCTACAAAAGGCTAGAAATAGGCTACAAAAAGGCTAGCAATAGGCTACAAAAAGGCTAGATATAGGCTACAAAAAGGTTTGAAATATGCTACAAAAAGGCTAGAAATAGGCTACAAAAAGGCTAGAAATAGGCTACAAAAAAGGCTAGAAATAGGCTACAAAAAGTCTAGAAATAGGCTACAAAAAGGCTAGAAATAGGCTACAAAAAGGCTAGAAATAGGCTACAAAAAGGCTAGAAATAGGCTACAAAAAGGCTAGAAATAGGCTACAAAAAGGCTAGAAATAGGATAGAAATAGGCTACAAAAAGGATAGAAATAGGCTGCCAAAAGGCTAGAAATAGGCTACAAAAAGGTTAGAAATAGGCTACAAAAAGGCTAGAAATAGGCTACAAAAAGGCTAGAAATAGGGTAGAAATAGGCTACAAAAAGGCTTGAAATAGGCAACAAAAAGGCTAGAAATAGGCTACAAAAGGGCTAGAAATATGCCAGAAACAGGGTACAAATAGAGTAGAAATAGAGTAGAAATAGGCCAGAAACAGGGTACAAATAGAGTAGAAATAGGCTAGAAATAGAGTAGAAATAGGCTAGAAATAGAGTAGAAATAGGCTATAAATAGAGTAGAAATAGGCTAGAAATAGGCCAAAAACAGGGTAGTACAAATAGAGTAGAAATAGGCTAGAAATAGAGTACAAATAGACTAGAGTAGAAATAGGCCAGAAACAGGGTACAAATAGAGTAGAAATAGGCTAGAAATAGAGAAGAAATAGGCTAGAAATAGAGTAGAAATAGGCTAGAAATAGGCCAGGAATAGGCTACAAAAAGGCTAGCAATAGACTACAAAAAGGCTAGAAATAGGCTACAAAAAGGCTAGAAATAGGCTACAAAAAGGCTAGAAATAGGCTACAAACCGGCTAGAAATAGGCTTCAACAGGCTAGAAATGTGCTACAAAAAGGCTAGAAATGGGCTACAAAAAGGCTAGAACTAGGCCACAAATAGGCTACAAAAAGGCTAGAAATAGGCTAGATATAGGCTACAAAAAGGCTAGAAATAGGCTACAGCAAGGCTCGAAATAGGCTATAAAAAGGCTAGAAATAGGCTATAAAAAGGCTAGAAATAGGCTAGAAATAGGCTAGAAATAGGCTACAGAAAGGCTAGAAATAGGCTACAAAAAGGATAGAAATAGGCTACAAAAAGGCTAGGAATAGGCTACAAGGCTAGAAATAGGCTACAAAAAGGCTAGAAATAGGCTACAAAAAGGCTAAAAATAGGCTACAAAAAGGCTAAAAATAGGCTACAAAAAGGCTAGAAATTGGCTACAAAAAGGCTAGAAAATGGCTACAAAATGCTAGAAATAGGCTACAAAATGGCTAGAAATAGGCTACAGAAAGGCTAGAAATAGGCTACAAAAGGCTAGAAATAGGCTACAAACAGGCTACAAAAAGGCTAGAAATAGGCTACAAAAAGGCTAGAACTAGGTTAGAAATAGGGCACAAATAGGCCAGAAATAGGCTAAAAAAGGCTAGAAATAGGCTACAAAAAGGCTAGAAATAGGCTACAAAAAGGCTAGAAATAGGCTACAAAAAGGCTAGAAATAGGCTACAAAAAGGCTAGAAATAGGCTACAGAAAGGCTAGAAATAGGCTACAAAAAGGCTAGAAATAGGCTACAAAAAGGCTAGAAATAGGCTACAAAAAGGCTAGAAATAGGCTACAAAAAGGCTAGAAATAGGCTACAAAAAGGCTAGAAATAGGCTACAAAAAGGCTAGAAATAGGCTACAAAAAGGCTAGAAATAGGCTACAAAAAGGCTAGAAATAGGCTACAAAAAGGCTAGAAATAGGCTACAAAAAGGCTAGAAATAGGCTATAAAAAGGCTAGAAATAGGCTACAAAAAGGCTTGAAATAGGCTACAAAAAGGCTAGAAATAGGCTACAAAAAGGCTAGAAATAGGCTACAAAAAAGGCTAGAAATAGGCTACAAAAAGGATAGAAATAGGCTACAAAAAGGCTAGAAATAGGCTACAAAAAGGCTAGAAATAGGCTACAAAAAAGGCTAGAAATAGGCTACAAAAAGGATAGAAATAGGCTACAAAAAGGCTAGAAATAGTCTACAAAGGCTAAAAATAGGCTACAAAAAGGATAGAAATAGGCTGCCAAAAGGCTAGAAATAGGCTACAAAAAGGCTACAAAAAGGCTAGAAATAGGGTAGAAATAGGCTACAAAAAGGCTAGAAATAGGCAACAAAAAGGCTAGAAATAGGCTACAAAAGGGCTAGAAATATGCCAGAAACAGGGTACAAATAGAGTAGAAATAGAGTAGAAATAGGCCAGAAACAGGGTACAAATAGAGTAGAAATAGGCTAGAAATAGAGTAGAAATAGGCTAGAAATAGAGTAGAAATAGGCTAGAAAGAGTAGAAATAGGGTAGAAATAGGCCAGAAACAGGGTACAAATAGAGTTGAAATAGGCTAGAAATAGAGTACAAATAGTCTAGAGTAGAAATAGGCCAGAAACAGGGTACAAATAGAGTAGAAATAGGCTAGAAATAGAGAAGAAATAGGCTAGAAATAGAGTAGAAATAGGCTAGAAATAGAGTAGAAATAGGCTATAAATAGAGTAGAAATAGGCTACAAAAAGGCTAGAAATAGGCTACAAAAAGGTTAGAAATAGTCTACAAAAAGGCTAGAAATAGGCTACAAAGGGGCTACAACTAGGCTACAAATAGGCTAGAAATAGGCTACACATAGGCTACAAAAAGGCTAGAAATAGGCTACAAACAGGCTACAAATAGGCTACAAAAAGGCTAGAAATAGGCTACAAAAAGGCTAGAAATAGGCTACAAAAAGGCTAGAAATAGGCTACAAGGCTAGAAATAAATAGGCTACAAAAAGGCTAGAAATAGGCTACAAAAAGGCTAGAAATAGGCTACATAAAGGCTAGAAATAGGCTACAAAATGGCTAGAAATAAGCTACAAAAAGGCTAGAAATAGGCTACAAAAAGGCTAGAAATAGGCTACAAAAAGGCTAGAAATAGGCTACAAAAAGGCTAGAAATAGGCTACAAAAAGGCTAGAAATAGCCTACAAAAGGCTAAAAATAGGCTACAAAAGGCTAGAAATAGGCTATAAAAAGGTTAGAAATAGGCTATAAATAGGCCAGAAATAGGCTGCAAATAGGTTAGCAATAGGCTACAAAAAGGCTAGAAATAGGCTACAAAAAGGCTAGAAATATGCTACAAAAAGGCTAGAAATAAGCTACAAAAAGGCTAGAAATAGGTTACAAAAAGGCTAGAAATAGGCTACAAAAAGGCTAGAAATAGGCTACAAAAAGGCTAGAAATAGGCTACAAAAAGGCTAGAAATAGGCTACAGAAAGACTAGAAATAGGCTAGAAATAGGCTACAAAAAGGCTAGAAATAGGCTACAAAAAGGCTAAAAATAGGCTAGAAATAGGCTACAAAAAGGCTAGAAATAGGCTACAAAAAGGCTAGAAATAGGCTACAAAAAGGCTAGAAATAGGCTACAAAAAGGCTAGAAATAGGCTACAAAAAGGCTAGACATAGGCTACAAAAAGGCTAGAAATAGGCTACAAAAAGGCTAGAAATAAACTACAAAAAGGCTAGAAATAGAATACAAATAGGCCAGAAATAGGCTACAAAAAGGCTAGAAATAGGCTACAAAGTCTACAAATAGGCTACAAAAAGGCTAGAAATAGGCTACAAAAAGTCTAGAAATAGGCTACAAAAAGGCTAGAAGTAGGCTACAAAAAGGCTAGAAATAGGCTACAAAAAGGCTAGAAAAAGGCCAGAAATAGGCTACAAAAAGGCTAGAAATAGGCCACACAAAGGCTACAAAAAGGCTAGAAATAGGCCACACAAAGGCTACAAAAAAGGCTAGAAATAAATAGGGTACAAAAAGGCTAGAAATAGGCTACAAAAAGACTAGAAATAAGCTACAAAAAGGCTAGACATAGGCTACAAAAAGGCTAGAAATAGGCTACAAAAAGGCTAGAAATAGGCTACAAAAAGGCTAGGAATAGGCTACAGAAAGGCTAGAAATAGGCTACAAAAAGGCTAGAAATAGGCTACAAAAAGGCTAAAAATAGGCTACAAAAAGACTAGAAATAGGCTAGAAATAGGCTACAAAAAGGTTAGAAATAGGCTACAAAAAGGCTAGAAATAGGCTACAAAAAGGCTAGAAATAGGCTACAAAAAGACTAGAAATAGGCTACAAAAGAAATAGAGTAGAAATAGGCTAGAAATAGAGTAGAAATAGAGTAGAAATAGGCTAGAAATAGAGTAGAAATAGGCTAGAAATAGAGTAGAAATAGGCTAGAAATAGTTCTAGAAATAGGCTAGAAATAGAGTAGAAATAGGCTAGATATGGAGTAGAAATAGGCTAGAAATAGAGTAGAAATAGAGTAGAAATAGGCTAGATATGGAGTAGAAATAGAGTAGAAATAGAGTAGAAATAGGCTAGAAATAGAGTAGATATAGGCTAGAAATAGAGTAGAAATAGGCTAGAAATCGGGTAGAAATAGAGTAGAAATAGGCTAGAAATAGAGTAGAAATAGGCTAGAAATAGAGTAGAAATAGGCTAGAAATAGAGTACGATACATCCATGTCTTTCAAACAACACATCACAAACAAAAAACAAATGCACACCTAGACTTAACGCACTTAAGTCAATCACTGGAACAACATTTGGACAAAACAAAGAAACTAATACAACAATATACAAACAATACATACGCTCAGTGATGAATTATGCGAGTCCTGCGTGGGCTCCTAATCTCAGTGAGACACACCTCAACACCCTTCAAATCATACAAAACAAAGACCTAAAAACAATTACAGGCTGCACAAATACAACACCTACAGACCATTTACACCATGAAACAAAAGTCCTCAAAGTCAAGGACCACCTCGACATGAGAGGCACACAAACACTTGCTGCAGCCACCACAAACACATCACACCCGCTACACTGCATAGCAGAACACCCACACACACAAAAACATTAAAACAACACCCAAAGACCTTTATCACACACAGATACTCTCTTCTCTTCCTCCACAACCACCAAATACCAGCCTCCGGAAACATATTCATAATCATATCACTCACCGCTCCATTAACACACTGAAAGACAACACACTGCTGCATGCCAGACCCCCTGATATCCACCCTTCTGAATCCTCTCTCCCACGAAAGGACAGAGTCCACTTGGCCAGACTGTGGTGCAGTCACCACCCAGCACTTCTAAGCTACCAGAAGAGGCTGGATGACCGCGTTGTGAACAGCTGCCCAGGATGTAACACTTCACCCCATACCATACAACACATAATGGAAGACTGCATTATACACAATCATGCATGCAAACAACACAACATACACTCTATAAAGGATTTGTGGGAAAACCCAGTTTTGGCTGTGGCATTTCTTGGGGAGACGGGACTGCTCGGACAGACAGTCTAGGGAACGACAACAACAAAAACAACAACGAGTTACAACCTCCATGACTTACCACTTCAAACCATGACCTATAACCACTACTTACAACCACGAGTTACAACCTCCATGACATTCGGATGGGGAGAAGTTAGCCCTGATGTTTTGAAGGGTGGCAACAAGTTTCGGCACACTTGACGTGTCATACTTCTTCAACTGGGCTTGCATTAAAGCTCACAAATTTTCTATTGGAGAAAGGTCAGGACTGTTGCCTGGCCAATCCTTTATATATTCAATTCCTACAAAATCCAGCCAACCAGATACTAATTTTGCTGTGTGAGCAGGTACCCTGTCCTACCGGTACACTTCACTTTGACATGTGTTCAAGCAGTCCTCAAGATTGCCAAGATCTCCAGGTATCTCTCCTTGTTGTCTGTAACATTCTTTGGTAAGACCACTAGCTTTCCAACACCAAGTCAGGGTGTTTGACTGTCTCCTCAGCATACCTGGGGGGTACGGATCTTTCCTCCTTGGCTGCTTGTGATACTTATGGCCTCATCAGACCATAACACTTTCTTCCACTTATCTTTTCTGGAAAAAAGGAATCCCATTCTTCTTTTGCCTAGTTGTAATTACCAGTTTTCTTTGAGGTGTGTGGTACTTCTAGCCAAGGTTGTGGTGGATGTGATGCTGCACATTTCTCAGAGACACATTGACCGAAAGTTGAGGGATTTTGTGTTTTAATTCTTTAAATTCTTCAGCAGAAATGTGAGGTTCCTTGTTGAGTTGGCACTGCAGGACCTTCAAGGTCCTGGGTCTAGTCTTACGAACTCCTGGCCTTTTTTTGGAGAGCTCTGGGTCAGCGGTGTCAGCATTATGGTAATGCTTAATCCATCTCTGCATAGAATACAATGGAATATCAGTAATGCTTGAAATTACTTTGTTATATTTTCCTACCTTTACCAGGGCAGCAACATTTGCCAGATTGTCCTTTAAATCCTTTCTCAAGCATATTACTCAGTGATGAACACAATAGCAGAGAGGAATAGGGGAAAAAAAACACGTGACTCACAGAGAAGAACAAAATACATCCATCCACCACAAAGGCCAGTGGTGACTGATCTACTCAAGGCTGCGTGATGTCATCGGTCTTGCTAATCTGAACTTCCCTCTGGCATGCCAATTTTCCAGACATATTTGAACCACTGTTTTTTGGGGTTGTTTCTTTCTCGCCATCAGAATTGGTGTGAGGTATCATGTTCCAATTCTTGTGGAGCTGAATATGATGCCATTTAACATCTATTCTCAAGACTGGTACAATTCCAACTCAAGACCAATTGAAGTATGAAGGAATATTGAAACAAAAATATAGTTAACAATTTATGTACATACAACATGTATTAACAATGCTAAATATATATGTATACATATTATATTTACACACACACTTGCCCCTTGCCATAAAGTGCTTTATTATAACAGATTTCAGTTACAACGGACACTGACCACACATTAGACATCTGACCTGCCCACTGCTGTTATGGCTGTTATTGTAAAATTTTGTCCAGTAGGGGGCAGGTAGCTTACCTGTGGCATACACAGGCCCGCCACCTGGCATTGTTGCCATGTGTACATGAAACATTCACAACTGGGTAGTTTTCTAAGAATTATTGCACAATTCTTTTTAGGGTTGCCCTCTGCACTTTATTGGGCAGTTCTTGCTATGGTTTGTTGATGCCTGATGGGAGCTTTTGACACTTAGTACTTTTGCACTCCCGCACCTTCTCCCCGACCCTAAAGATGAGAGTATTATTTGTTCCACGGGTAAACAGTTCAGCATGAACAGCTTATGTGCTGTTTTTCTGAAAGACAACCACAAGCCCAGTGGCAGCCAACTCACAGGTAGATGTGTTTGTAGGGTTATACCCATGAGTCACATTGATTAAACTGATCACCTACATCACGTGGAATGTTTGCGTAAAAATAAAACACAATCATGGCAGCAATACTACCCAGCCAGTCAATTGAATGTTTCATACCTCACCCAATGCCAATTTCCTGCACTTGTATGTCTATTTCATTAATACATATTTGACACAAAAAAATAATTTACAGTGTTGTATATACAATGTAATGGATGATTATGATTGCATGATTACAATTGTACAGTTAATTGTCCCCATACTGTATCATTTAATTTAATTTCTCAATAACAGTCATTTTCATGCAATGGACACATCAAGTTCCCATTTAGACCTTCATAGCAAGGGGCAAGAGTGTGTATACATGTGTGTGTGTATTTACCTAGTATCTTATGAGAAGGGGAGCTATGCTCATGGTGTCCTTTCTCTGCATCTCACCATATCTAATTTGCTCTTAAATTTGTGTATCTTTTTTGCACACACTATTGTTTTGTCTAGTGCGTTCCATACATCCACCACTCTGTGAGGAACACTGTTCTTTTTCAGGTCTTTTCTACAGCTGTCCTTTTTGAGCTTCCTTCCATCTCCTCTAGTGTTTCTCTCATCCTAATTTAGTAAGTCTTCTCTATCAAGGACATATACCTCTCATAATTCTGTAGATGGTCAACAAGTCACCTCTTTCTCTTCTTTGTTCCAGTTAGTAATTCTAATTTTGATAACTGGTCTTCATATGACAGTTTTGATAGTATTGGGGCCATCTTCGTAGTTGCTCTCTGGATTCTCTCAATTTTCCTTATATTTCTTTTAGTACTAAGTGACTAGTGTTGCTGATTCTAGACTATGTTCTTTTCAAACAAGGGTTGATTCATTATGATTCTCTCAAATCCAAAGCGTGAAAGGTCGACTGTCATGTACTCACTGTGTAGAATACGTTCCATAACTGCACGCCCCACACCTGCTGCCTGTTGTATACCTAAACATAAATGAATTTGATCAACTATTTATTATTGTGACTTTAAATGAAAGCTCACATGCTTACTTTCATCGTCTATGTGGCATTTCCTGCAAAGCAAAGTAAATAAGTGAGAGAAACATCGCCACCCCCATCCATTCCCATCTCACTTGTCCCTTACACTTGTTGCTATAACACATGAGAAAACTGTACCACATGCATATACCATGAAATACAAAAACTAATTTATATTTACATACCAACAGCCTTCTTCACACTTATATGGGAGGTATGCAGCCAAAGCATGCACCCACCCAAACTTATATGAATGGTTTCATCTTTCCCTTATATTTTGCCTTTAGATCTTCAATAATACTCTGAGCCCAACCTATTTGCCTCATATTCTCAGTAACCTTAGTACATACATACATATACCAAGGCTTTTTCCCCCTTACAAGGGAGGTAGCCAAAAAGGGAAAAGCATAAAATCACTTCCACCCATTCCATCCCTGAATACACTCCACACCCTCCACCCTCCCTCCCATCTGAGCACTTCCTGGATGATGGGTCATCCCTGCACCTTGTCCACTGCCCTGGGTCAGAAGCAGTGTTGCAAGACACAGCAAGGCCGCTTCATTAATTGGCGACCCCCCCCCCCCTCTCCATCCCCCATTGCATAAAAGGGAGAGGACGGAGAGAAATCCCTTCAGGCTGCGTCAAATTTTGCTCACACATACTACCTAACCCCCCATCCCCCACCCATTCCACCTCATGCAATCACAACATCATCCATTCTCCATTCACCCCTGTCTTCTGTCCTCTCCCGTCCTTCCTCAACAGACATTCCCCTCTTCCTCAAAGCCCCCTTCACCTCATCCATCCACCTCATCCTAGGACGTCCCCTCATGTTCACTCCCTCCACATCTGCCTTCCACACCTCTTTTACTAGTCTTTCTTCACTCATTCTTTCCATGTGTCTAAACCATCCTAATTATCTTTCATCAACCCTATCTCGCAGCTCCTTTTCCACCCCTGTTCTCCTCCTCATTTCTCACTCTATCTATCCTAGTAACCGCCATCATACTTCTCAGACACCTCATCTCAAACACATTCAAACTCCTCTCTTCTTCTCTTATGTTCCATGTTTCTGCCCCATACAGTGCTGTTGGCACAATCACTCCTTCATACAGTCTCCTCTTAGCATCCATTCCCAAATTTCTATTCCTCATTACACTTTTTAATCCACCAAGGCATTTACTCGCTTCTCTCAATCTACATTCTACCTCCACCTTCACTCCACCTTTTCCTACCACATTCGCTCTCCCTTAATGCTCACTTCCAGTTTACTGCCACTTTCACCCTTTGTACATCTCATCACCTCACTTTTACCCACATTTATCTTTAGCTTTCTTCTATCCCAAACTCTGCCACCTACTTCCTCAATCCCTCCTCCGATCCTGCCACAAGCGCAGTGTCGTCCGCAAACAACAGCTGGCTCACCTCCCACTTATCTCCATTTTCTTTAACCATCTCCAATCCCTTGCTCACTACCCTTGCATTTACCTCTCGCACCACCCCATCCATGTACAAGTTGAACAGCCAGGGCGACATAACGCATCCTTGACGAAGTCCCACCTTTACCTCGAACCACTCTCCGTCCCTGTTCTCCATGTGTCCAAAACCATCCCAATACTCTTTCATCAACCCTATCTCCTAACTCCCTTTCACCCCCCTGTTCTCCTTCTCACCTCATTTCTCATTCCATCCAGCCAAGTATCCCCTATCATGCATCATAAGGGTAACTATACTTTGGTGAAGACAGCCAGCTAATACCCATACTAAAGCTAAAATGTTGGTATCGGGCCAAAGCATAACTACATACATATACCAAGGCTTTTTCCCCCTTACAAGGGAGGTAGCCAAAAAGGGAAAGGCATAAAATCATTTCCACCCATTCCATCCCTGAATACACTCCACACCCCTCCACCCTCCCTCTTATCTGAGCACCTCCTGGATGACGGGTCATCCCTGCACCTTGTCCACTGCCCTGGGTCAGAAGCAGTGTCGCAAGACACAGCACATCCACAGCAAGGCCGCTTCATTAAATCGGCGACCCCCCCTCTCCGTCCCCCATTGCATAAAGGAAAGGACGGGGAGAAATCCCTTCGGGCTGCATCAAATTTTGCTCACACATACTTCCTCACCCCCCATCCCCCTGCCCATTCCACCTCATGCTATCACAACATCATCCATATACAACCACTCTCCATTCACCCGTCTTCTGTCCTCTCCCGTCCTTCCTCAACAGACATTCCCCTCTTCTCCAAAGCCCCCTTCACCCCATCCATCCACCTCATCCTAGGACGTCCCTCATGTTCACTCCCTCCACATCTGCCTTCCATACCTCTTTTACTAGTCTTTCTTCACTCATTCTTTCCATGTGTCCAAACCATCCTAATATTCTTTCATCAACCCTATCTCCCAGCTCCTTTTCCACCCCTGTTCTACTCCTCACCTCCTCATTTCTCACTCTATCTAGCCTAGTAACCCCCATCATACTTCTCAGACACCTCATCTCAAACACATTCAAACTCCTTCTCTCTTCTCTTATGTTCCAAGTTTCTGCCCCATACAGTGCTGTTGGCACAATCACTCCTTCATACAGTCTCCTCTTAGCATCCATTCCCAAATGTCTATTCCTCATTACACTCTTTAATCCACCAAGGCATTTACTCGCTTCTCTCAATCTACATTCTACCTCCACCTTCACTCCACCTTTTCCTGCCACATTTGCACCCAAGTATCTAAAACTATCCACTTCCTCCAGTCGCTCTCCCTTAATGCTCACTTCCAGTCTACTGCCATTTTCACCCCTTGTACATCTCATCACCTTACTTTTACCCACATTTATCTTTAGCTTTCTTCTATCACATACTCTCCCAAACTCTGCCACCAACTTCCTTTCATAAACCCATAAATGCATAGAAATAACCCACATATCAAAGACATAAAATAATAAATCTTAATTAAAACTCTTCAGATGTAAAATAGCCCACGTAGAACTATCAAACATAACTATTATTTGCAGTTATAGACTATCAAAGACCACGAGATCATTTTTCAATTTTAACGTAGACTCAAAATATCAAAATGTCACCGTGAAGAAATCTCCCAGGCAGTCACCCAAAACCTAGTAAATTAGGATAAACCATTGCACGACGACAAATCCCAAGATGAACATAACTAACACTTAAACTATGAATTTACAGTAATTATTCATCCTTGAGGCACAGGACGTCGTGCGATTCGATAGGTTAGGTCCTCACGATCATTTACTTATAAAAACCTTTCTATCTGTAAAAGTACTTCTTCACTTCCTTCCAACCGTGACGCCCCGGAATAATACACTCAAAGCACCCCGCTCAAAGACAATGAATAAGCATTTCATACCATACATATATTAGAATTTTCTAAAAAATTAACTGCCTTAAATAAATATCAATATGTATAAACACAATGATAAGAACAACAGAAATCATAATTTCCCATGAAGATTGTAGCAAATAACCATTCACACTTCTCGACAGCATAAATATTATTGGAACTTTTATGTAAACTAACATATTGATTAAAAAACAAACTAACCATCTAGGATGTCATGTCTTCAGTAAAGCTATGACTCAAGTGAAAGTGTATAAACTAAATATATCTCAGAGAAAAGAGATTATCAAAGATTCTCATTGAACAGAGAAAGAACAAAAGTGAAAATTCATTTTCATTGAAAAGAGAATATACCAGTGTAAAAAAAAAATTACGTAGCTTATTGAACACATTCAAGATATGATAATATACGTAAAAATCCCCCTTTTTTTTACTCATTCAAACCAATTTTATGAATCAACATCCCCCACTAGCAACTCAACAAATTACCATATCTTAAATTTTGTAATTATGTATGCCAAACCCCACTGTCACGACCTTAACCCAAGGTACACGGACGTACCTCAAAAGGTCAGGGAGGCAATGTAACCATTACTAACCATCACCTACCACGCACGTGATCCACATGCTTGCAACATAGCGAGACTCCCCTCTTGCTTACCTTGCATTTCCCAGAACATACATCTAACGCAGCACATTTCAAGACAAACAAGATATAGATGCCCAATGTCACCAGACTAACCTATTAAAAGTCCTTTATTATAACTGCCCTATTATATTACCCATAAACTAACATATATATAATATACCTAACAACATCCACCAACTATAGGACTAACCCTCATATATAAAACTGACCCCAATGCATAGAATAGCGAGACTAATGCCTTTAGTTACAACAACCCACTAACCCCCTATATAACCTATAACACCCATGTCACGAACGCCAAGAGGTGGGTAGGTGAAGAGCCTACCGGCTAGACGCCAGAGCTAGGTAGGTCAAGAACCTACTGGCCAAAGCTAGGCAGGCCGAGAGGCCATTTGTACCTTATCATATTTGTAACCAGATTGCCTTCATTGTTAATAAATAGAAGAAAACTCCCGTTTTGGAGTTTATCTCGCCCGCATTAAGTCCTCCTTATGTAACCACAACCTTTCCACGGTTACACTACCTCCCTTGTAAGGGGGACAAAGCCTTTGATATATGTATATATGTACAACAGCACAACTTACAAGGACCACATCCAGAGTCCAGGAACATTAAAAAGATTAGGAAATTTGTAACAATGGACTTATTATTTCAAATTTAGCCACTTTTTTTTACTTTAACAAGGCGTAATCTTCTAAAATTACACAAATTTAACATATATAAGATGAGAACTTACAGTATGACAATGTGATGAAAGGAAGCACTTACCATGGCCACTAAATCCAGTAGCAATGAAGAGATTTGAGATTGCTGGGTGAATACCAATAATTCCATTTTGGTCGAAGGTGTTGTAGTCATAATGACCTGCCCAAGCACTCTGCACCTGGAGAAGGAATATTAATTTATTTATTAATTTTTCGTACATCCTACAACATGGGAAGACTATCTAAATCTGATGTGTTACCAATATGAGCAATACTAAAAATCTGAGTGTTGAAACAATAGTCCAGATAATTGCCCTCAAGAAATCTGACTTGACGCTCATTTTGCCTACTTTTATTTATTTTTTTAAGAAGCTGAGAGAGGAGTGGGAGGGAGTGAAAGATGGAGTAGAACTAGGAGTGGAGGAGGAATGGGGATGGTTCAACGAGGGAGTCACAAGGTGTGCAAAGATGGTGTGTGGAACAAGGAGGACAGGTGGAAATAGAAGAGAAGAAGTGAGCTTTCACAGACTGTTTACAAAATAGGATGAGGGAATCATATGAGAGGTACAAAGAAAAGAGAAGTAAAGCATAAGATAAAGGAGGCAAAGAGGAGAGCAGATGTGAAATGAGGTAAGAGTATGACAGAAAATTTTGAAAGTAACAAAAACTGTTTTGGAAAGAAATTAAGAGAGGAAGGTGAATCAAGTAGAGAAGAAAAGGTACAAGGTGTAGATGGAGAGATGATAATGGAAGAAAAGGCAGTCAAGAGGAAGATGGGGAGAGTGTTTTAAAGAGTTGCTACATGTGAAAGAGGATAGGGAGGGAAAGGCAGTTGCAGTGGGAAGCACATAGGAAAAGGCAAGGATGTTTTTGGGCTTTTATGGATCTGGAAAAGGCTTATGACAGGGTTGACAGTAAGGCACTGTGGGAGGTATTGCAGATATATGAGATAGGAGGAAAGCTTTCAAGAGTAGTCAAGAGTTTCTGTGTAGTAGAGTTTGTGTTAGGATTAGAAATGGAGAGATTGAGTGGTTCGAGATAAAGATGGGACTTCATCAGGGATGTATTATGTTGCACTGGCTGTTCAATTTATACATGGATGGGGTGGTGCGAGAGGTAAATGCAAGGGTGGTGGGTCAGGGATTGGAGATGGTTAAAGAAAATGGAGAAAAGTGAGAGATAAGTCAGTTGTTGTCTGCTGATGACTCTCTGCTTGTAGCAAGATCAGAGGAGGGATTGAGGAAGTTAGTGACAGAGTTTGGGAAGGTGTGCAAAAGAGGGAAGTTGAAGATAAATGTGGGTAAAAATAAGGTGATGAGATGTACAAGTGGCAACAGACTGGACGTGAGTATTAAGGGAGAGAGACTGGAGGAAGTGGATAGTTTTAAATACTTGGGGGCAAATATGGTGGGAAAGGAAGGAGTAGAGGTAGAATATAGATTGAGAGAAGCGAGTAAATGTGTCTTGGGGTATGAAAAGTGTAATGAGAAATAGATATCTGGGAATGGATGCTTGGAGGAGATTGTATGAAGGAGTGATTGTGCTGAGAACACTGTACAGGGCAGAAACATAGAGCATAAAAGAAGAGGAGAGGAGGAGTTTGAATGTGTTTGAGATAAGGTGCCTGATAAGTATGCATGAGGGGGAGTGGGTGGGGGATGGGGGCGGTGAGGGAGTACATACATACATATACCAAGGCTTTTTCCCCCTTCCAAGGGAGGTAGCCACAAAAGGAAAGGCATAAAAACACTCCCACCCATTTCACCCCTAAATACACTCCACACCCCTCCCACCCTTCCTCTCATCTGAGCACCTCCTGGATGACGGGTCATCCCTGACACCTGCCCACCGCCCTGGGTCAGAAGCAGTGTCGCAAGACACAGTACATCCACAGCAAGGCCGCTTCATTTAATCGGCGACCCCCCCTCTCCGTCCCCCATTGCATATAAGGAGAGGACGGGGAGAGAACCCTTCGGGCTGCGTCACAATTTACTCACACATACTACCCCACCCCCCACCCCCCGCCTATTCCTCCTCATGTCGTCACAACATCATCCATATACAACCATTCTCCACTCACCTCTGTCTTCCGTCCTCTCCCTTCCTTCCTCAACAGACATTCCCCTCTTCCCCAAAGCCCCCTTCACCCCATCCATCCACCTCATCCTAGGACGTCCCCTCATGTTCACTCCCTCCACATCTGCCTTCCATACCTCTTTTACTAGTCTTTCGTCACTCATTCTTTCCATGTGTCCAAAACATCCTAATATTCTTTCATCAACCCTCTCTCCCAAATCCTTTTTCACCCCTGTTCTCCTCCTCACCTCCTCATTTCTCACTCTATCTAGCCTAGTAACCCCCACCATACTTCTCAGACACCTCATCTCAAACACATTCAAACTCCTTCTCTCTTCTTCTCTTATGTTCCACGTTTCTGCCCCATACAGTGCTGTTGGCACAATCACTCCTTCATACAGTCTCCTCTTCGCATCCATTCCCAAATGTCTATTTCTCATTACACTCTTTAAACCACCAAGGCATTTACTCGCTTCTCTCAATCTACATTCTACCTCCACCTTCACTCCACCTTTTCCTGCTACACTTGCACCCAAGTATCTAAAACTATCCACTTCCTCCAGTCGCTCTCCCTTAATGTTCACTTCCAGTCTACTGCCACTTTCACCCCTTGTACATCTCATCACCTTACTTTTACCCACATTTATCTTTAGCTTTCTTCTATCACATACTCTCCCAAACTCTGCCACCAGCTTCCTCAATCCCTCCTCTGACCCTGCCACAAGCGCAGTGTCGTCCGCAAACAACAGCTGGCTCACCTCCCACTTTTCTCCATTTTCTTTAACCATCTCCAATCCCTGACTCACTACCCTAGCATTCACCTCTCGCACCACCCCATCCATGTATAAGTTGAACAGCCAGGGCGACATAACGCATCCTTGACGAAGTCCCACCTTTACTTCAAACCACTCACTCTCTCCATTTCCAATCCTAACACATGCTCTACTACTCACATAAAAACTCTTGACAGCTCCCAAAAGCTTTCCTCCTATCCCATAAATCTGCATAACCTCCCACAGTGCCTTTCTGTCTACCCTATCATAAGCCTTTTCCAGATCCATAAAAGCCCAAAAAAATATCCTTCCCCTTTCCTATAGCTTTCTCACATATCTGTCTTACCACAAAGATCTGATCTACACAACCTCTACCCGTCCTAAATCCACACTGTTCCTCACCAATTACTCCTTCTGTTCCTCTCCTAATCCTCTCAATTAAGATTCTCCCATAAGCCTTCCCTACTACACTCAACAGGCTAATCCCTCTGAAATTACTACATTCACACTTGTCCCCTTTTCCCTTGTAAAGAGGAACTATACAGGCACTACTCCAGTCCTCCGGTACTTTACCCTCTCTCCAGCAAACATTAAATAATCTCACCAACCAGTCCACCATAGAAATCCCTTTGGGCTACGTCAAATTATTTTTCACACATACTCCCTCACCACAAAAGTGGTAAGGGAGTATGTGTGAAAAATAATTTGACATAGCCCAAAGGGATTTCTCTCCATCTTCTCTTTTTCTGCATGAGGCGATAGAAAGGGGGTCACCAATTTAATGAAGCGGACTTGCTGTGTCTTGTGACACTGCTTCTGACCCAGGGCAGTGGGCCAGATGCAGGGATGACCCCGTCATCCAGGAGGTGCAAAGATAAGAAGGGGGTGGAGGGAAGTGGAGTGTACTAGGGATGGAATGGGTGGGAATGGTTTTTATGCCTTTTTCTTTTTGGCTACCTCCCTTGTAAGGGGGAAAAAGCTTTTGGTATATGTATGCATATATTCAGGTCAAGACACACTTTGTTGAACCCTGCAGCTCTGTAAGATTTTCAAATAAATACAAGCAAGCATGTAACTGATCTCCTTTGTATTATTTCTCATTTTTGGAACCAGAAAATGGCAATTCTCAACCTTCTGGACTTTAGTAAAGTTCAGAAGAGAAATGTTTGTACTCCTGGTCCTAGAGCCATAAGAACCAACAGAAATTTCACAGCCAGCTCTGTCAGGGCCAGTATTAGTATTAAAGTTGCCCAATACTACAAGTGTGTCCTGTGATAAGTACTGGTCGGCATCCAACATCCTCCCTTCAAGTTTACAGCCACCATGGTAGTGGTGGAGGAGGTGGAGGTTGTGGTGAATGCTCTCACTGTGATTCTGTATGTCACAGATGGTGGTTGAATGGGAAAGGATTTGAGATTTTCTTCCTACAAAAAGTTTGACAGCAGTCAGGAAAAAATTAGAGTACCAGCCTATACAGAATGGGGTTAAAAGGGGTAGGCTTCATCTCCATGAAGTCACCGTAATTCTTCCTTTTACTTCCGGACAGAGGTAAGTTTTGCAACATCAAATCAAACCATCAAATCTGCTTCTTACCTTGAGTGCTTCAAATGATGGGGTCCGTTCTGCTAAGATAGGCCAAACGTGTTCCATAAAGAAATCATGATCCACCTCCATATCACCCACTTTGGGCTCCTGTTCCTCTGTTGGTGAACGACCACAAAAGTAAAGTCCCCCTACACCTTCCCTCCGAAAGTACGTGCCGTTTGGGTTGATAACTAAGGGGCAATCCAATTGTGGCCCTTGCTCTGTCCGGAAGCAATAGACATAGCGTTTCCTGAAAACAACCCATTGTTTTTCCGTAAATATTCATGATTAAAACGTAGCAATCTATGCATTGCATCATATCTATTACAAGATCAACTTTAATAAGTTAAAACTAAATTACAGTACTACCTCTCATTAACGGACTAAAAGGGGGGTAATGGTGTCCGTTGATGTGAATAATCTGTTGATTTGGAGTGGTTTTTGGGTGGCATAGTGATTGCACCAAAAACACCGCAAACACAGCTAATTAACGTCCGTTAATGAGAGGTCACACTGTATTACAATTAAGTAAACACTATTCTGATACACATTTCTTCCCCTACAACAACCCTTGCTCGAGCTTTTACAAGTATAAAAACCGCTCACTGACCTGTGCTCAACTGGTATTGGAGTGCTGAGTAGACCAGGTCCTATTCCAATGCCAATAAGCTTACCAATCTCGCCTGACCATGCACCTGATGCCAGGATGGCTATGGAGCATTTGATCTCTCTCTCGTCACCATTTTCCAATCTGACCTTAAAAACAACTTAAATGAATAATTCAGTGTGATAACACTTATAGCATAATAGAAAAAAATAAATAAATAAATAAAAATCTTCCTCCATCCATACCCCAACCCTGTACAGCAATCTAAGACACATACAAAACACACAACAACATCTTACAATTCAATATTGGTGGGGAAGAAGAAGAAGAAGAAAAAAACAAAAAAAAAAAAACAGAAGTTACCATTATACAAGAAACAAAACTATGACACTCATAAAATACACTCTCATTTCATAATTTCACCACCATCAAACAAGACTGCACCAATGGCAGTGGACTGATCACCCTGATCCACCAATCCATCTACTTTATAGACACAATACCACTGATCACCAAATCCATCCTCCCTCCCACCTACAGCACCACTGAAACCCAATCAATCCAAATCCAATCAGTTAACTAATCTACAATAAAAATAGTTCACATGTACACCCGCCTTCCCCCCTCCCCTCTTATCTTGGATCCTCCTGGATGACGAGTCAACCCTTGGTCAGAAGCAATGTAGCAAGACACAGCACATCCACAGCAAGGCCACTCCATTAAATTGGCAACACCCCTTCTCCATCCCCTCATACAGAAATGGAGCAGACGGGGAGACCCTCTTTCCCAATGCCCCTTTTACCCCATCCATCCATCTCATCCTTGGTCGCCCCCTCATGTTCACTCCTTCCACCTCTGCCTTCCACACCTCTTTTACTAGGCTTTCTTCACTCATTCTTTCCATGTATCAAAACCATCCCAATACTCTTCCATCAACCCTATCTTCCAACTCCCTTACCACCCCATTCTCCTCCTCACCTCATTTTTCACTCTATCCAGTCTATTAACCCCTATCATACTTTTCAGGCATCTCATCTCAAACACTTTCAAACTCCTCCTCTCTTCCTCCCTTATGCTCCATGTTTCTACATTGTACAGTGCTGTAGGCACAATCACTCCTTCATACAATCTCCTCTTAGCATCCATTCCCAAATGTCTATTTCTCAGTGCACATTTTAATCCCCCCAAGGCATTTACTTGGTTCTCTCAATCTACATTCTACCACCATCTGAGATACAGATAGTTATTTCCTAACATACCTAGATTCAAATTCATGCACTGTTCCAACTTAATCTATATCTTTGATTTCCAATTATCATATTTAGACTTGAACTCATGTATTGTTTGGGCTTGGGCTATATCACCTAAGCTATTCCATCTATATTGAAAACAGAATTTCTTCACATCCTTTAGACATGAGGTCTTTCTTAATCTACTTCCATGATCTCTTAAAGCCTTCCCATCTTTAATCAGATTTCTTCTATCAATGCAATCTATCCCCTTAACCCCTTCCATACGGTGCCGCACACGTAGGCGTCATGGGGAGCGAGTGTATTCGCGAGGCTGCCATATCGGCGTCTTGATTATAGTTATTGTAGTCGCCCCTCCATAATGACATTCTTTCTAATTCTTTTGTAATCGCATTTTCTATGGTTATCAAAATTCACGGGTGAAGAGAGAACGATCGATATAAGCGGTGACTATATTTTATGATGCGAGTATTATTACGACACGTCGTACGGCTGGCATTGGTTGCTGCCACCGAGATCTAAGTCCATGACGCCTACGTGTGCGGCACCGTATGGAAGGGGTTAAGTGACCTGAATACTGTAATCATGTCACCTCTTTCTCTTTGATTTTTCGAAGTTGGCAGACCCACTGCTTTTGGTCTCTCCTCATATGGTTTATCTGCCAGGCTGAGGGCCAGTTTGGTTGCTGCCTTTTGTATTCTCCCAATCTTGCTTATCCTTCACTCTATGTGGGGACTATACTACTGTTGCATATTCCAGTCTTGGATGTATCAAGGTCTCATAAGTTTCATCATCTCTTCATCCATATAATGGAATACCACTAAATATGATAATTGGAAATCAAGGATATAGAGTAAGTTGGAACTTTACATAAATCTGAGGCCAGCCAAATTTATGAAGCGGCCTTGCTGTGGATGTACTGTGTCTTGTGACACTGCTTCTGACCCAGGGCAGTGGACAGAATGCAGGGATGACCTGTTATCCAGGAGGTGCCAAGATAAGAGGGAGGGAGGAGAGGAGGGGAGTGGAATATGCAGGGAATGGAATGGATGGGAGTGGTTTCTATGCCTTTTTCTTTTTGGCTACCACACCACCCCCCGTGTAAGGGGGAAAAAGCCTTTGGTATATGTATGTAGGTATGAAAAAATAATAATAATAAATGAATAATACATACATACATTACATATATCAAGGCTTTTTCCCCCTTACAAGGGAGGTAGCCAAAAACACTCCACACCCCACCACCCTCCCTCCCATCTTAGCACCTCCTAGATGACGGGTCATCCCTGCACCTTGTCCACTGCCCTGGGTCAGAAGCAGTGTCACAAGACACAACACATCCACAGCAAGGCCGCTTCATTAAATCGGCGACCCCCCTCTCCGTCCCCCCATGCATAAACGGAGAAGAATAATAAATAAATGAATTAGAGATACATCAAAGCAAGACATATTTCTGTCAAAGCCACCATGAATGAAGAGTAGAGTACTCCAAATTGAGGAAACTGAGCTCATGTTCATGTAATACTAATTAATGCCCCTTACACTTACTTTAGCTGTGTCAACGTTCTTCACTATGGTAGATTCGTGATCTTCGATGACAAGGTCATCCATCTTTCTGGTGTTAAAGCCAACAACCTTTCCAGTGATGTACTCGACACCCAAATCTACTGCCTTTCGTTTCAAACAATGCAGAAAGCTCCATGGGTCAAACCTAAAAAACAGTAAACATTCACAATTCATTGTGCCATACTTTATGGCATAAAAATATGCACAGGCACGTAAGACACACCCCATTTCAACAGGGCATATTTATTACTACTACTACTACTTTAAAAAATTTAAGTATGTAAACTTCAAAGCAAATTAGCAATATATTACAAAGCATTACAAAAGCATTTCATCTGTGGCAGAAATACCAATGAATTTTGCCAGTATTTTGTCACAATAATTTTTTTGCAGTAATGGTAATAATAGTCCTTTTCAATAGGGAGGTAGCCAGAAAAAATCCCCACATACTCCACTACCGTCCACCCCCCTCCCTCCCTCTTATCTTGGCTCATCCTGGATGACAGGTCATCCCTGCATCTTGCCCAATGCCCTGGGTCAGAGGCAGTGTCGTGCAGAAAAAAAGAGAGGAAAGTGAGAAATCTCTTTGGGCTGTGTCAAATTATTTTTTCACACATACTCCCTCATCCCCCACCCACTCCCTTTCATGCATCACAGCATCATCCATACACAACCATTCTCCATTCACCCCTATCTTCTGTCTTCTCCCTTCCTTCCTTATAAGGCATCCCCCCTCTTTCCCAATGCCCCTTTTACCCCATCCATCCATCTCATCCTTGGTTGACCCCTCATGTTCAATCCTTCAACCTCTTCCTTCCTGTCTTTCCATGTGTCCAAACCATCCCAATACTCTTTTATTAATCCTATCTCCCAACTCCCTTTCCTCCCTGTTCTCCTCCTCACCTCCTCATTTCTCACTCTATCCAGCCTAGTAATCCCTACCATACTTCTCAGGCATCTCATCTCAAACAGATTCAAACTCCTACTCCCTTATGTTCCATATTTCTGCCCCCATACAGTGCTGTCGGCACAATCACTCCTTCATACAATATCCTCTTAGCATCCATTCCCAAATGTCTATTTTTCATTCCACTTTTTCAATCCTCAACCTACATTCTACCTCTACCTCTGCTCCTCCCTTTCCTGCCAGATTCACACACATACATACATATACCAAGGCTTTTTCCCCCTTCCAAGGGAGGTAGCCACAAAGGGAAAGGCATAAAAACACTCCCACCCATTTCATCCCTAAATACACTCCACACCCCTCCCACCCTTCCTCTCATCTGAGCACCTCCTGGATGACGGGTCATCCCTGCACCCTGCCCACTGCCCTGGGTCAGAAGCAGTGTCGCAAGACACAGTACATCCACAGCAAGGCCGCTTCATTTAATCGGCGACCCCCCCTCTCCGTCCCCCTTTGCATATAAGGAGAGGACGGGGAGAAATCCCTTCGGGCTGCGTCAAAATTTACTCACACATACTACCCCACCCCCCACCCCCGCCCATTCCTCCTCATGCAGTCACAACATCATCCATATACAACCATTCTCCACTCACCTCTGTCTTCCGTCCTCTCCCTTCCTTCCTCAACAGACATTCCCCTCTTCCCCAAAGCCCCCTTCACCCCATCCATCCACCTCATCCTAGGACGTCCCCTCATGTTCACTCCCTCCACATCTGCCTTCCATACCTCTTTTACTAGTCTTTCTTCACTCATTCTTTCCATGTGTCCAAACCATCCTAATATTCTTTCATCAACCCTCTCTCCCAAATCCTTTTTCACCCCTGTTCTCCTCCTCACCTCCTCATTTCTCACTCTATCTAGCCTAGTAACCCCCACCATACTTCTCAGACACCTCATCTCAAACACATTCAAACTCCTTCTCTCTTCTTCTCTTATGTTCCACGTTTCTGCCCCATACAGTGCTGTTGGCACAATCACTCCTTCATACAGTCTCCTCTTCGCATCCATTCCCAAATGTCTATTTCTCATTACACTCTTTAAACCACCAAGGCATTTACTCGCTTCTCTCAATCTACATTCTACCTCCACCTTCACTCCACCTTTTCCTGCTACACTTGCACCCAAGTATCTAAAACTATCCACTTCCTCCAGTCGCTCTCCCTTAATGTTCACTTCCAGTCTACTGCCACTTTCACCCCTTGTACATCTCATCACCTTACTTTTACCCACATTTATCTTTAGCTTTCTTCTATCACATACTCTCCCAAACTCTGCCACCAGCTTCCTCAATCCCTCCTCTGACCCTGCCACAAGCGCAGTGTCGTCCGCAAACAACAGCTGGCTCACCTCCCAAGTATCTAAAACTATCCATTTCCTCCAGTCTCTTTTCCTTAATACTCACTTCCAGTGTGCTACCACTTTCTCCCCTTGTACATCTCATCACCTTACTTTTATGCACATTTACCTTCATTTTTTTCTTTTCTACACATTCCCAAACTGTCACTATCTCAATTCCTCCTCTGATCCTGCCACAAGCACAGTGTTATCAGCAAGCAGCAACTGGCTTATCTCCCACTTTTTTCCATTTTCTTCAACCATCTACAATCCCCAACCCATTACCCTTGCATTTACCTCTTGCACCACCTTATCCATGTATAAATTAAACAGCCAAGGTGATATAATACATCCCTGGTGAAGTCCCACCTTTACCTCAAATCACTCATTCTCTCCATTTCTGATTCTAACACAGGCTACTCTTGTAAAAACTCTTGACTGTAATAATAATAATAATACATATATGCATCCATACATATATACCAAAATCTTTTTCCTCCTTACAAGGGAGGTAACCAAAAACCAAAGGCATAAGAAGCACTCCCACTCATTCCATCCCCACACACTCCATTCCCATTCACCCCCCTCATTAGACCTAGACTAGGTAAAAGTAATAATTTGGAGTAAGATTATATCTTGTAGTAGTAAATGTTAGACACCAACAGATGGCTTCAACTTTGCCTATAAGATACAGGGTGAAAGTTTCAGCCAATTTTTCAGAAAAACAGTCCTATATGCCATAAAATATTGTATGTACCCATGGCCTTAAACTCCCACTGTGACTGAGTAAGAGTAGAAGAAGAAGAAGGAAAAGAAGATGAAGAAGAAGAAGAAACAATGACACAAGATCTTTCATCTCAAAACCTTGGGGGAGCTGCTGTCAAGAATAATTTATACATTCCTTTACATTAATTCATGATCATCATGTTCTGTCCCAAACATATTAAGTAAAATGGCTGTTCAGCAGTTGTTGGGCTACCCAAGCAAGTGCTTCTAGGCAGTAAAAGCTGAAATATACTATTTTAAACTACACGTCTAATCTTAGTATTACCATCCTTCATTCTCTCTACCAATAACTCCTCCGGCAATGTCTTCAAACTGCATCCATGGGAATCTTTCTTCCAACTGTCTTCTACTAAGAAGATCCACTTTTGCTCCCAACTCTCTGAAAATATATCAAAATTATTAATGAATTTGGATATTTCATATTTCCATACACACACCACATACATATACATATATATATACAGACGCTCCTCAACTTACGTTTTAGTTACATTCCGAACGGCCGAACGTAAGTTGAAAATGAACGTAAGTTGTTACTGTACTATACATCGGTAAATTCCATTACCGTATCATATAAAACACCCCTAAATCATTAAACACATAACATTGTAAAATAATAACATTAATTTTCAATATATTAAATTCAAGCAACATAAATTGAGATGGGGGAGGAGGAGGAGGCAAGGCATTTTCTGTTTGTCGTCTGCGCAATGTAAACAATGGACGCAGCGTCGTGCGCATGTATCGTTTGAACTACGGAGAGCGCGGTAAACTAAAAAAATTCACTCGAATTTTTTTTTTTTACAATTTTTTTTACCGTCAGTTCAAACGTAAAAATCGAAAAAAACGTAAAACGAATGAACGTAAGTAGAGGAGAGTCTGTATATATATAAGTATATATATATTATTCTGCAGCATTAATTGCACAGTGGTATGCAGCCAATGCTTTGGGGATGGTTTTAGGATACCCCTACAGACTAAAGCCACACATCATTTTGTCTATGTAGAGGTATGATGTTACTTTTGTACTACAACTATCCCTCCTCTATGCATGTTCCCTTTTAAAACTGTCCTGTACCACCTCTTTGAGTATGTTTTTCTTATTAAGTGAAGCAGCCTTGCTGTGGATGTACTGTGTCTTGCTACATTCCTTCTGACCTAGGGCAGTGGGCAGGATACAGGGATGACCAGTCATCCATCAGAAGCTACGATGAGAGGGAGGAAGGGGTGGAGGATGAAAGTGGAATGGGTGGGAGTAGGTACGTGACTTTGATTTGGCTACCTCTCTTATAAGGGGGAAAAAGCTCATGATATATATACATATATACATGCATACAACAAACACACAGGGTTCAGCAAAATAAGAAAATGAACATTCAGAGAAGTGGTACAGGACCGCAACAAGAGTGGGGGAATAGCATAATGGAGGGACAGTTGCAATATAATAAAATATCACCAATTTTCTATGAATAGAGATTTCCTCCACCACACAAAAAAATTATCTGTGGCTCTGGTCCACAGGGGCATCCCATATAGACCCTAAAGTATGAGCTGCATGCTACTGAGCCGCTTTTAACCTCACAATAACATGCAGCTGTTGACTGGTTTAACTTCTATCTTCAGTCCACTAAAGAAGGCCCTGGAGGTTGCAACATCTGGTGCTGAATACAACTCTATATATATACTCTAGAATTAATGTTTCATTCGCCACCTCACCTCCATATTCTGTCAATCTTTATATACATATATATATATAATATATACACATTTTTCCACACAGTGGTGGATGTCTGGAACAAATTGGATAAAACAATAGTGTGTGCAAACACCATACAAGAATTTAAGAACAAACTAGATGTTGCGAGATACAAAGACGGGTCACCACGAGCATAACTTCCCTTCCCATATAGTACAACTAGGTAAATACACGATTAAATGATTTAATGTTGTAAACTCTTCCTATTAGGAGGCTAGGACAATGCCTCTCACAGAGAACTTTGCAGCATGGAATCTGATAAACCATGCCCTTGGTCCAACTCGGTAACATCGGGGTTTGAACTGCCATCACAAGTAGCAACATTCAAACCCTCTTGGCTAGCAAGCATCCTATATACATATATATATATATATATATATATATATATATATACTATAGACTGACAACAAAGAAACAGTTCCACACAACACATACAAGAGTTTAATGTTTGTTTGTTTGCTTTTTAAGCCAAGAGATTTATGGGAGGGCCCAAGGAAATCTGCCAAATGGTACAGGGCTGTTGGTTTCCATTCAATGAAACTCGGGTAACAATCATTAATAAAAGAAGGATAAAAGATAACACTGCTTACTTCTGCAGGTAGTGATTTTCATATAACTGATCCATTCCTGCTTCCGTAGCAAGAGTCAAGTATCCATTAGGATTGAAGTCGATATTAGGCGGATCGGCCCCTTCCACAGCCAGAAGTTTAGGAACATTGCGAAGAAACTCAGCACCAAATAGCGACAGCTGCACATTTTCTCCAATACTGAACTGCTGGCGAACACCTCCTACTGACAAGGTTGTTGAGCACTTACTATACTGCAATGAAGTACAATTTTGTCAAATACAATAGCCAAATATGGGTACTTATAAATCATAATCTAACAGCTATATAATCTATCTATACATGCATTCCCTTACTTATGATCATTTGACTTACAACTTTTTGAAGTTACAATGGGTTTTGGCAGGTACAAAATCCTTTATATATATATATATATATACATACCAGTATATACAAGGAATGAATTACACAGGCAAGGGAGGCTCAATTTTAAGAAAGCAGATTAATTAGGGTTGAAAAAATTCTTTGAAGAAGCAAACTGGGAGGAATTCATAAATACCATGGGAATAAGGAGGAAATAGGAAATCTTTCTTGACATTTACAACTGGGGAGTAAACAAACATGTACCAAAGACTAGAGGAAGAAAGAAGCAGAAACAGCACTGGTCAAAAAGTGTAAGGTTGCAGAAAAGGCCAGGCAGGAACCAAATGTTTTTGGCCAGTCTCACTCTATGGAAAATTTCCTCTTAAAATCAGATTTACTAACTCCTTCCATTAATGTCACCCAGGAAATCTAAACTAACAACAAACTTCCTTTCTTAGATATAGATCATAGGCTAAAGCCTGCTAAGATGATTTCCATTAAATAGGTATTAGTGTTGTACTCGTATTATATCAGCAAATTTTTTCTGGTATTGGAACCAGTATTGGGCAAAATTTTGGCATCAGTACATTTCTATTACATATCCCTGGATAGCTCTATCCAACAATGGACAGTCAATATCTGAGACAGGGTCTGCTGCCTGACATTTTAGTGTCATTCCTGCTGACTGGAAAAAGGGCTCGATTACCCATATCTGAAAGCGGAATTGGGATCAGCAGGATTGCAATAGCTACAATGTAGTTACATTACTCAGTGTGACAGGCAAGGTGTTCACCCACCTGCTGCTGTCATGTTGTTGGGACCACCTGATGAAGACTCAGAGACCTGAGAAGTCTAGGTTTATGCCCAAGAAATCTACCGCAAATCAGATCCTAGCACTACAGGTCCTTGTGGAATGCCGACATGAGTTTCAGCATGGGCTGCTTGCAACTTACATTGATCTCAACAAGTCATTCTATTCAGTGCCCCAAGAGACAATATGGGAACTCCTAAGACTGTGTGGAATTCCCATGGGGATCATAGATCTTATTACAGGTCTGTAATTCTGTATACTGAGAGTGCTGTCAAGTGGGGTGGGGGGCGGTGGTGACTCATAGCTAAAATTAGTGGGGGTGCTGCTTTAGAACATTCTTAGCCATTGTTTTAATAGTGTAAAATGAAACAACCATATAGAAAGAAAATTTACACATAAACTTGATAAAATCTTAAAAAATAATATTTTCTTATTATTAACCTATTAGGCTAGTTGTAAAAACACATGCTGAGTCAAAAAGAAATACAACCTTACACTTGCACAACAGGATCAGCACTACATGATTAACAGTGCTCTCTCTACCTAGCATTCAGCTTCTTATCTTGGACATGTGTGCATGCACAAAACACCCAAACACTGGGCTGCTGGAACTGTGAAGCACACAGTTCCAAACAAGGATTTTTGTCACTTTTTCACGAACTAGGGAATTACTACTGACATTTGGTTTAAGGATTATACAATGAACAAGTATAAAGAAAGGAAAAAGAAAAATCATCATACTGAATGTTATTGATAATATCGAGTGAAAACAAGAGATACTGCATTTCTGCAGAGCCTATGCATGAGCTGACACTGGTGGGGGATATCGGACCTCTTCCTGTTCTCCTTGAATGTCAGACAGGGCTGTGTCCTTGCCCCAACACTTTTCAACATTAGTATGGACTGGATAATGGGCCATGTGGTAGACTGTAGCTCCTGTTGGGCATCAGCCAGCAATTTCACAGTCCCTGACCTTGATTTTGCAGATAATACAGATGATATACTCATCCTTGTGAAAACTCTTGAAGTCCTGGTAGGGGCTCTCAAAGCATTTCATGAAATGTCTGAGCCACCAGGTCTCAAGATCTCCTGGATCATACCAAGATCCAGGTATTTGGTGGCTTGTTGGACACTAGTCAGGTCTGTGTAGACATCATGGTCTTGGATACATTTACATACCTTAGTAGTGATTCATAACATTGGAGATTCAGCCAGAGAGGTGTAACATCACCCTGAGTTGGCCTATGGTGCTATGAATTATCAACAAGAGTATTTGGCACTGTCAGTACCTGAGTAGAAGGACTAAAGTATACTTCTTTAATAGTCTAGTGATCTCTGTCTTACTGTATAGTAGTGAGACATGGACACTGAATGGAGATCTGAGGGGGTGACTGAATGCTTTTGATACAGTGTCACAACATGGAATCATGGGGTATCACTGGTATGACCATGTGTCTAACCAGCAACTGCTCTGTGCAGATACTGTTACCTGCCGGATATTAAAATGCCAACCCTGACTATACAGGCATGTGTCCTGTCTCCCTGAGGTTGACTGTGCTAACTGGTTGGTCTCGGATGAGATCAACCATGACTAGAGGAGACACAGGCTGGCCACAAAACTTGTGGTTAGGGCAAGTTGATTGAGCAAGTCCAAAGTTGTTTGGGGGTGGAAAGGGAAACTGCTTGAGGCTGAGTTGCTCTCACCTCTATTAATGCATTTAAATCTGCACTTTACTGACTGTTCGGTCCTCTTCTTTACCAGTGAAGAGACTAGGTTCTCCCTTTTCTCCTTCTCTTCCCATTCTTACCTGCAAGTCTGTATTTGCACTAACTAAACTATTACTCCTTGATACACCTCTCAACAAATCATGTACAGTACAACACTCGATCTTTGCCTCTCATAAGTTAATAGTACTATCTGCCTATCTGTTTTACAAGACTGGTGTACCTTCACATTTGTGCTGTCCAGATCTGTCATGTTCATTTATACTGAATATCACTCATTTTCTCTATCCAAAACCCCATAGGTAGGGGCATAAATCTAAAACAAGTGATCTCCAATAGCAATGTCAGATTCCCTATAATCAGCAAGAAAATTAATGGAATAAGGGTCTCACTAATTGCCGAACAAACCGGTAAAAGCCGAACAAACCAACAAAACCTAAACAGAGGATAAAAACGTAACTTCTCTTTGATCATATTACATGGAAATCACACATTTTAAAGAAAATAGTTCAAATAATGCAACTATATATATATAGAAGTGTGCATTTTAGCAAAAACCGTCCTTGTTTAGGTTTTGTTGGTTTGTTCGGCTTTTATCGGTTTGTTTGGCAATTAGTGACACCGCAGAAAATAAAGAAATCTTATTTGTTAAAACTACATCAATAATCATAATGTTTATGGATATGAAAAAAATATATATATACAGGATAATATCATGCTGTTACACTTTTCCAGTATAACGCAAACATATAATTCACTACTTTCTTTCTGACACTTATAAAATCTATTTTTTCTATGGAATGACTATGTTAGGTTAGTTTAGGTTTGGTTAGGAGATATTGGACAACTAAAGTTCCATGTTAAATACCCATGTTTGCATGATTCTGGAATTTTACTAAGACTTCATTATACTTACTGTAGGGTCTTTCTCTATTACAACTATGTGCAGACCTCCTAAAGCCCTTTCTTTCAAATGGTAGGCTATAGACGATCCAATTGCTCCTCCTCCAATTATCAAGACATCACAGTGTTCTGAAAAAATCTTGGCTGGGGTGGCATCCTCTTCTTCTTGTCCCATGTTCTTTATGTTCTTTAAAAAACCTTTAACGTCATCTTTCATCACACCTAACGTCTTTAAGAAGGGGTTTTCGTAGTGTTCCCTGTATTCACTAGCATCTTTACCGGTTTGTTTGTTTCTTTCATCGTCCCATACCGAGGGAGTACATGAAAAACTTCTAACTTTTTGACTTATAACGTGTTGTTTCCCTGTAGTTAATAACTTTACACATCGCGATAATATTCGTACACTAGTTCTTCCAATCATAATGTCCGGCACAATTCTTTACCAACATGCATGGAGTATTATTCAATCAGCTGATCGTGTAACTCGCCAGCATGTGCAGACTATACACACAACTTCACCATACAAATCGAACACGACTGGTGCAATTGCTAAACAGATTATAAATGTACAACTGACCCTGAGGTCTTTGCAAGTACAGTCAGTCCTTCACACTGCCGCAGCAACAAGGAAACACATGTTATCAGGCGACCTTGTCCAAAATTATCTCAATTGACTTCAACTATCTTGTTGACAACTGGGCACCAGCCACCAAGTCACTGGGTAAAAATTGCATCGCCTGTGCATTATAGTTCGGTGTTTAACACATAATTTTATTTTACACTTTTTTTTTAATCTTCCACATTCATGGTTGTACTTCTTGAGAACAATATTTCACAGTTGTGGCATATTCAGATCTCATTCGTGAGGATTTTCTGGTAGGGGACCATTTTCTAAAATCATCACCATGCAAAACACTACGAGTCTATATATTGCGTAGATTTTTGTATCACCCATAACATTAATCAAGTTTGAAACAAATACAGCTGTGTGGGGTTGTTTTACACTATTCTTTGTTTATTTATTTATTTGTTCTGAATCCAAAATCTGATTTTAGTTTCCATTAAAACTTTTTTTTTACTTTAATTAACCAGTGAGAGCAAACATCGCGAATAGTCCCTTTAATCATAGAGTTGCGACATTATATGAGCGTGATATATATCGGTTACGTGACCCAGGTTGCCATTTTGTGGCCAAATCATATTAACTCGCGCTTCTTGTTGATTCTTCGAACCTATTGTGTTTGTTTACTGAATACGACAGGTTGTTGTGTATTTGGACTAACCAACAGAAATGACAAGGGTTTCAAGTTGTATAAATCCTTTTCTGCTCCCAACAGACAGTTTGGGAGATTAAAGTCAACCGTGTGGAATGGAAACCCACTTCATCTTTAAGGCTTTGCAAAGTAGATCAGATTATCATATCAGCCCCCAAGCGTTATGTCTGGTGATGTGGTATACTGTATGTAGTATTGCGACTTGCAAGATTTAAGAGGCATGGTCTAAACGTCTATTATATCAATAACATTTAAGCATTTGAGTCTTTGAACTGTAAAGATGCACCTCGACTGACATTCTGAGGAGTCTTTGAGACATAGGAACTGAAACCCACTAGGTGTTGTATGTGCGAAGATGGCTGGTAGGCTAAGCACGATCTTCGCTTCGAACAGTCTGTTGCAGTATGGGCAGGAGACTGCCCATACAAAAGTAAAACTGGAACCCAGCACATTGGAGTTTAGAACATAAGGTTGTCATATTAGGGTATTTTAGTGTAAAAGGCTGGTAGATATAGGTAGACAAGGTAGAGGGGTAGGTGGCGAGAATTTAATTTTATGTGTAGGATGTTTTCCAAACATAAGCCGCGAAGGAGTTGCATAATCTCGCTCCCCGTCTAAAGTTTATAAACAACCGCCAGAGAACATATTTTAATGCTGATGTGACAATATGTAAACTATGCCATTCCGCCTCGATGTCGAGATTGCTTGTGTAAGCAGTATTGCTTTAGACGTTGTAACAGTCTTTCTGATTGGAGAAGGGTGGAGGAGATAAAATTATTGGTACACGGGAGAAAAGTCACGCCCTTGGGGGAGGCACTTATTTGTAACAGTAAAGATCATTGGATGAATAAAGTAGTGACATCGGAACAGAGGCTTAGTGAGTGGATTGAGGATCCCAGGCGGGGGTTCCTTGGTGTAAACTGACAAGCTAAGTGTAAATTATTTGGGAAGAAAATATAAATTTATCCATACGTTTGATTCACCCCATCGAGAAACATTACTTATTTGCTACAGAAGATATGGTGAAAGATATACTTACGTGAAGGAAAGTTGAAAGTGAATGAAGAAATACAATACCATAGAAGGGAACAGTAAACAGATACGGGAATTGAAAGTAATGGGGGGAGGGGGGTGAAATTAGAAATTTGCATAGAGACACAAAATTTTATGTTCCAAGATGTCACTGTTCATGTACTCGAAACAGTTACCTTGACAGGGATTTGAAGAAAGACAAAAAGGAAAGTCACATTCACAGTGAGTGTCTTTGGACAAAAGTTGTCCTTGCAGAAAGAAAAAAATATCATATTTCATTAGTTATACTTACACAAGTATGAACATATATAAAACTACAAATGATTTCTATAAAGATCCTACGATTGTCTAGTAAAATATATTTATTATTTATTTTAAGCATTGGTAAGTTCTCTGCACTAAGTAATTAGCAATAAGTAATATGTAATATATAATTATATATATGTAATATATAATATATATGATAAAACATGAGTAGGCTACATATACATACGAGAAGGAACTGGGAAAGCCCGCAGCGACGTGACCTGGCACAAGGTCTCTTCTCATTTCGATGTTTTGGCAACATTTTTCTTATAATGAAATTATCTAATTTGCACAATCTCAGATTTAAATCTAAATTCTCATCAAATGTATATTTGATTAAACTGAATTCTATGTTTCTGAGTAATATTTACTTTTAACAAGTTATTTTAGGTTTTCCCAATTAATTAATAATGTGGTTAGTCCCTTGTGTGCGCAGTTCTGAACCTGCATCAGAATTAGTAAGTTACGTGTTTTATCTTGGTCTCGTGTACCTTTGCTGAAATCTCTGTAGCTTTAGTATCTTTGACAGCAATCTAGTTAGTACAACTTCTATTAAGATAATTCCTCGAAGTTGGATAAGTATTTACTAATATTGACATACGGTTTGTCTTAAATGAAAAATATAGATTGTACCTATCCTATTAGATCGACATGACGTCACTCCGCAGCCGCACGTTGCCCAAAACATCAATTCAGAACAAATATCTGTAATACGTAAGAGATAGTTTGTATAGTTGTAATAAACATTTTTATGTCTCTTCTTTCATCTTAGTTGGTAAATAAGTCCGAATGATTTACCAAGGAAGGCGAAATAAATAAAAATACGTAACTAAAGAATAGTGTGAAAGGTTAGGTTTTAGTGTAAACAAAAGTTCGTGCAACGAAACTATTTTGAGTCTTTTGAACCCGAGGACGTGAATTTTCTCAAATGCCAAATTGTCTGGTGCTAGCTAGAACAGTCATTAAACTAATAATTTGTCCTTTACGAGTTGATTTAGATGCATTTCTCAATCCTTTGAAACTTGAAGGTTGACCTACGCTAACTTATTTTAACATTAGCCAGAATAAACTCATCAAACTAAATACGTACCCTAGTGGGATTGGACATTGACGTATTTTGCCAAGTTTAAGAATTTTATTCTTGCTAATTTCAGAAAATTGCATTCATCTTACATAATATCTGATATAGAACAGTCTATAGGTACCTCGATGTGAAAAACGTCTCTAATATTTTCTTTATTTTGAAAGTATGACTATTAGCTCAACTTGAGTCTAGTTGAAACAATTTTATAGCTTTCTTTAGCTTGCCATGTCCAGACAGGAGCTGCTCTGCAGCATTCGGGAGCTGACACTCAAAATTGCGGTTGCCAGGAAAGAGGAACGTCTTTTGGGTTTCCAGGTCCAGGAAGTGAGACAGGACATAGCCAGATGTCAGGCTCAGGTTTTCTCTCACATGCTTGAGTCGTCGAACCTTCCCCACCAGGTCGGAGTCGTGCAAGAGGTAAGAACTTCGTGCATAGTTAGTAAATACTTCGATAAAACTGTCGCATATTCTCGCCTCGCATTTATACATCCATTCTTTGGCAGAAAGGGGGTTAATCATCTAGCTCAGGAGTTCTTGGAACCTGGGGTTCGCGGGACGATTTACTGGGGTTAGATGACTAGCGAAAGATTACATTTAAATCTGTAGAGAGAAAATGACGGTTACTGAAGCGCGCGTCGTATCAGATCATTACAATTTGAACCACTGCGGTACCATTGTATATTCAATTAGTCTTAATATATATTGTCATTCTATATTCTGTGTCAGATTAAAGGAGGTACGGGTCGATGGTCTGACTCGGGGTACGCGACGGGAAAAGTTTGAGAACCCTTGCTCTAGCGAATGGAATCGTGTAGCGTCAGTCAGAATAAAATGTAAAGGGGTGCGTAGAGACGAATAGATCTATGAGTGTTGTTGTTGTGTCAGTGTCATTGTGTTTGAATACTGTAGACGTGTCAAATGGTTACATTGTGTGGCAGCTTGGCAGATTTCATGATATAGTGTAAAACTCATTTAACTCTGAGGTATCTCTCAGTTGTGCAAAGTTGTTTAGCGTGCATATGCGGTTATTCATACACATTATGCGGATTTTCTCATTATCATTAAAGTTAGGCTTGAAATTAAATACTGCAGGTCTTGGACAAACGCGATCTCGGCAGAAGCGGCGACGACGACGACGACTACGATGAAGGTGACATCTCGAGGGAGAACCGAAAAAGGTCCATCGACCACAACAGCGATTGGAATCAAGTTCGGAAGAAGTCTGTGCCCTTTGGGATCCCGAGTGACTCCCGTGAAGAGCTGGGGAGGGTGGACGATAATCCCGAAACCCGTCACTCGCAAGCGAAGGAGAAAGAAGAAGAAGAAGCTTCGGTTATTCACAAAAACTCCTCAGGTTGTTCTCGAGAAGTGGCCACGATTCCTCGTACGTTTCACGCCAGTGTTGAACCTGCAGAAACTACCACAAGTACCTTTATCATTGGTGCTTCTGGTGGAAGGAACACTGGAACATTCTCTCCCACTACGACTGAAAATGAAGCAAGTTCGTTCGAATCAAACATGGAAAACCCAAGATCTTCTGGCAAGAGTCTTCCATCGCCCAGTATCTCCGTTTCTGTCCTTAATAACAACGCAACTGTTTTACATGTCGGTGATGACCAAGTAATCTACATTGCTGATCTCGCCATTGGATTTAACCACCATCCAGAGACTGTAATTGATAACGTTGTGATTGATCATGATAACGAAATTAATGATCATGCTTACAGTACTTCGACCAGTGATACGAATGCTCAAAGCACTCTGTGTAATGAGATTGCTGTTCCTGGCCCTCTTGGTGGTAATTCTACAACTACACAAAGTCCCGATTTCAGTGTCAAAACTGATTCATCCTCTAATGAAAATACCAACACATTTCTTATATTTGTTGCCAAGGACCAATGTACCTCATCACCAAACAACATGGATAACAAGGAGGAATTCTATTCCTTATTTACCAGTGCAAGTTTGAGTGAGACACAAAGAGAGCAGATGATACTTTTCAATGATGATGCCACTATCGAAACTCAAATCGAGAACACAGACTTATGTTCCTTTTCTATGGAGGGAGGAAATGTCACAGAAGATGGAACCCATGACGCTTCTTTCACAAAGAACTATTGCCTTCAGTCAGAAGGAATCAGTGCAGAAAGTACCGCCACTGTGAATAAAGAAGAGATCCTCAACCCAGAAATGAAAAGAGAAAAATTAAAATGCATTGACAACAGCATCTGCAAAATGAATCCAGACACTAAAGATTACAGCATCCATGAGAAATGTCATGCAAACAAAGAAACTCCTCAAAGTTCTAAGGAACGAAGTCAAGATTCTAAACAGACCAATGTCGTCAAAGATTTTGGTAAACTAAACAGAAGCTCAATAAACCTGGTAAAGGCAAAGAAAACCATTTCTCTAAAGGACAACCCTGAAAATGCAAAGTCGAAAGACAATTCAAATGATCAGACCCCAATAATCACTGAAGTGACCTCCAATATGGTTGTACATGAGTTTGCCAACAATGAATCAAAAAACGAGCACAATTCTGATGAGCAAGAACACTTTTTTGAGTTTTTACAGAATGATACCCTGAATTTGGAGGATTTTGTTGAGGTCAGTAACCTTAGAGGCAATGTGAATGACCAAGACGGGGATCATCTGTCAACAAATCAAAATCCTCGAGCTGAGAAAGGATATGAAAACTTGATGCCAAACAAGAAAGACGAGAAAGTTTTTGAAGTACCAAATAATGGCCTGAGAAAAGAGAATAAAAATAGTCAAATCTGGCAAAACAGAAAAACATTGTGGATCCCTCAGACTTCACAAAAGGTGAGGACTGTATGGGGGTTGCATTGTGCTAACAGAATGCCAGATTCAGATAGTTCAGGAGATGCTGGAGAAAAGAAAGATGTCGTGAACAAAAGAACCCACATTTCCTCGCCCATGAGGCAGCAGTGTCAAGAGAAGCACATCAACATTATAAGTCAAATAGAATGTGACAACCCAAATCAGGACAAAAAGGGAAACAAAACACCCAAAACCAAAGAACGTCAAGACTCCCCTGTGGCCAGTAGGGACTTCCAAAAAAAAATCCAGAAACCCGCTAAAATGGAAATCATTGAAGATGACAATTACGATGAGTGGTCCTGTACAGACGTTGATGAAAGTGGCGAATCTTGTAGCAGCACTGACTGTAGTGGGAACTTTCTTTCTGTGATGAGTTCCCCTGGAACCGAGAAACAGGCTCAGTCCTGGAAGAGCGACAAGTTTATAGTAGTGAGGACTTTCCTCAGATCCCACATCCTCCTCCGCTATCACCCTTATGTCATCGAAGACGCTCCTCAGGGGATCCAAACTGATGACTTGGTGGGGATGAAAGAAAATTTCGAGGTGGGTATGGCATACTTATCATCATCGTCTATCTAGTAGTATAGTATCTCTTCATCAGTATACAGTGTTTCTATCCTAGGGTGCAATATCCCAGTGCAGAGGAAGAATTATAGAATGTGGTAAAGGAGATATTCAAGGAGGGTTGAAGAACAGAGGGACAGTAAAATTTAAAAGTGACCAGTATTCATTTTGAGTGGAGAATAGTTTCCAGTAAGGAAAGAATGCTGAGTGATTTGATCTGTTGGGATGTCACTAAAATTTCTAAAATACCTGCATATCTATACCCTGTGCAGTCTAATAATAGATTTATAAAAATGTATATACATTCATATAATAGTTTATTTTAAAATAGGGAGGGAAGTAGCTGTCAATCACGAGTCCAACATGTTATCCAAGACCATGATGAATCACACACACACAGCACAAGGCTGAAAAAAAAATCAGTATTGCTGCACTGCAAGCCAGCACTCCAACTACAGTGGGCAAAGAGTTGTGTGATTCACCATGGTCTTGGATCATATGTTGGACTCATGATCGACAGCTATTTCTCTCCCAGAAGAGAGCTTAGAGCTCATATATGACTGATCTATGGGTAATGCTGTGACCTTACGCGCACACACACACACACTCCCAACCCACAAGAGTTGGAGTAACAACCCGCAGTGTAGCTATACTGAAATTGTCCAGTTTCCAAGGATACTAAAATTATTATTACATTGTCCAGTTTACAAGGATACTGAAATTATTTCAGCCCTGGGAGGGATTCGAACCCAGACCTCCGTAGTGGCAGCTGGGAACTCTACCAACTGCAGCACAAGTGTGTGTGTGTGTAAGGTCATAGTATTACCCATAGATTAGCCATACATAAGCTCTGGGAGACCAATAGCTGATTTTCCCCCCAGTTGCTATGATGTTTTGGTTATGCTCAGAACCAAATTACACTTTATTTACATTCCTGTTCATCTTTAGGGACACTACAGGCTGGTGTCACGTCTACCCAGAGACGATGAGAGTTGTCTGATGAATACCCTTTTGCTGGTCGAGAGACCCACAGACACCTTCGAAGATGTGATGGGTTATGAGGATCAGATCCAGGAGCTGAAGGAAGCCATTGTACTTCCCCTGTTGAAGCCAGGGTTGTTCCAGAAGATCGGTATGGCCTTAGGTTTGTCTTGGCATTTACGAGAAATGGATGCTAAAATCATCATAGTAAGCAGAAAGATGGGTGAATCATATTTTTATATTTTTTGTCTTCGTCGAGTTGAGGCAGGTTTTCGGTTCACTTACAGGTATTGAACCGTGCCAAGGTATTCTTCTCTATGGCCCACCTGGTACAGGGAAAACTCTTCTGGCTCGTGCATGTGCCAACGCCTGTGGGTGTGCCTTCTTGTGCCTGTCAGGGACTTTCCTATTACAGAAGTTTCTTGGAGCGGGGGCAACTGTCGTCAGGAAAATATTTGAGATTGCCAAGACAATGACACCCTGCATCATATTCATCGATGATATAGATGCTATTGGTAGTAATTGTGATGTGTTATTGGCACTAATATCATCATTGTAGTCTTTTATTCATATTACTGTTTGAATGCTGGTGGAATTCAGAGCAGTTGATAGAGAGTTTGGCCACTCGCTCCCAAGATGCCATCTTCCATCAATCACTTGTAGCCATGCTACCTCCCCGCCAGTCAATTTGGTCATCAATGAGATATTAATTTATGATATTAATGACACTGTTTCTTCCTCAATTTCATTCATTACAATTTTAAGGTCATTACAATATAAGAAACTGCCAAAAAAAAAAAATAAGACTTTCATGAATACAAAAATAAGTTGCCTTTAATTCCTAACTGCAACCCTGACCATCATACTCTTGCTTTCCAACATGATCTCTTCACTGTAATTCTTACCTGTCACCCCAGACCTCCCTCCTACTCCAGTTTCAAGGGAATAACATAAAGGAGAAACATTTGTAGTACAAGAGCACTATCATTCCTTTATGAGTAGAAATTTTACTTTAACATAGACAAATGATATGTGGCTCCAGTCTGTAGGGAAGTCCTAAAAGAGTTACCATGCAGTCTGTACACCAGTGTATAAACAAAAGTCTATTTCTAATGGTAGAAAGTGTTCACAAGGGCTGACAGAAATATTTGAATTTGTGATCCCAAAACTCTGGTGGATTTTGCAGGCAAAATAAGGCGCCCAAGTTTGAGAGAAGGAGATAATGAAATCCAACGGACTCTACTTGAACTTCTCTACCAATTGGATGGCTTTTCAAGCAACCACCACATTAAGGTAAGCACAAAATTAGGACTGCATTACTCTCACTGAAGACACCATGTTCGGTCTTAATCTAAAATAAATTATTTGCATTTGGCTTATTAGGTTTATTATCATTATTATCAGGAGGTGCCAAGATAAGAGGGAGGTAGAAGGGTGGAGGGGAGTGGAATATATAGGAAATGGAATGGGTGGGAGTGGTTTCTATGCCTTTTTCTTTTTGGCTACCCCCCGTGTAGGGGGAAAAAGCCTTTGGTATATGTATGTATGATCCCATTCACAGGTTTGTCTCCACAAGAGGCAACCCTTGATCTAGGAAATGAAGTGGATGCTCACAGAGTTGATGCTGGGGCAAGTTGATCAATCTATTAAGATTTGTTTGAAGTGGGAACGATGGCTGTGTGGGAGCATTCTTAGAGGGAACATGGGGCTGGTGATGGCATGTATTTACCTAGTTATATTTTATGGGAAGAGAGCTATGCTCGTAGTGACCCGCTTTTGTATCTTTCAGCATCCATTTTGATCTTAAATTCTTGTATAGTTTTCGCACTTCATGTTTCCACATTCAATTTGTTCCAGATATCCACCACTATGTGTAAGAATATTCTTTTTCAGATCTCATCAACAACTATTCTTTTTAATTTTCTTTTCATGTCCTCTTGTTTTTCTTTTATCCCACTTTATTAAATCATCTCTATCAAGGACTTCCATCCCTTTCATAATTCTGTAGTTAGTAGATTTCCTCTTTCTCTTCTTTGTTCCAGGGTTGGTAGTTCGAGTTTGGTCAATCTTTGTATGTCAATTTGGAGGGCATTAGTGTCATCTATGTCGTTGCTCTTTGAATTCTTTCTAATTTCTTTATATTCTTTTTAGTACTGGGTGTCCATAGTGCCACAGCATACTCCAATCTTGGTCTTATCAATGTGAGTCAAGCAATGTGCTCCCAGTTGTACGCTCCCAATTGATGATGGTGTGTGTATATATATATATATACACACACATAGAGCGAAACCGGTCAGGAATAAACTCAGGAACTCGGAACTAGACCCGTGACTTCTTTTTCCACCTTCATCAACTTGTCACAATGTACCAACAACATATATATATATATAATATATATATGTGATTGCCAGTTCTGCATTTTGTATTTTCTTTAAGACATTCTCTTTATGTCTTAAGGTGGTCTTATTGTCTCTATTGAGATCTGAGATAGTTTCTCTGTAGGAGGTCATATTGTGCTGCCAAATTGCGATTTCGAGTCTCTTGACTCCTCTTCAGTGGTTTAGTATAGTGGCTGTCTCTATGTTAGAGTTACTACTGAACTGATAATGTCAGATGGAAGGTATTTAAGGACTGGACTAGCTGTGTTGTGTACTTGTTCTTGGTGTTGATTGGTCTGTCTGATCAGGTGATCTCTCCCTGTGCTCATGTTGGCTTTGTCCAGCAACAGAGTTCCTTCTCATGCTTGGTAGCATTAACAGGTCGGACATTTGGATGTTCAAACTAGGGTTCATATCTTTGATTAACAGTGCTTCTAAGATGGGGAGGCAATGGGTATCTTGTGAGGGTTGTTTGATGTTCTTGTCTTAAATGGTTTTTGGGGGCTCCAGATGCCTTAAGACACAAAGAGAATGTCTTAAAGAAAATATAAAAAGCAGAACTGGCAATCACATTTAACTCTACTTGTTTAAGAGAGAATCTCTTGCCCATTTAAACACATATATGTGCAAAGACCATCACATAATATTCATAGACTTCAAAAAAGCATATGATAGCATCAATAGCCTGTGGAAAATTATGTCTAACTGGCACTATGTCTATTTAATCTGGCCCTAGAATGGGTTTTCAGTCAACTGCAATGACAACATAGGCATGACTATAGGCAGAATTTAGGTCACTGAACTTGCCTATGCCAATGATATTGCCATATTGGATGAGGACATGCACACCCTTCAACAGGTCTTGAGTGATTTTGTTAATGTTGCTAAGAAAATAGGACTGATAGTAAATAAAACTAAGACAAAGTTAACACATCCACAAAGGAGGGTGGCCAACCAACAAGGATACAAACATGTTCAAAACCTTAAAATTTAGAAGGTAGACTGCTTTGTTTATTTGGGCTCATAATTGGCTCCTAACAATGATAACATAGAAATCACAGGATGAATCATTGCAGCAAGAACAGCTTTCCATGGTCTAAGACAACTCCTCACCCAAGCCATGGAAATGAAAATTCTAAGGTTTGAGAACAACATTTTCAAGATATTTTGTGGACCAATATTTGATGCCAGTTTGGGCTTATGGAGGAGAAGGGATACACAAGAATCCCACCAACTGACATTATATCCCTTGGTGAGTGACTGCCTAAGGTAATCAAGGATAAGGTGGCGCATCTCAAGAATTAGTTCAGAGAGAATTCTACATCATCTTCCTTGAAAACAGGAATGGCATAAGACCTAAGTGTACTGAATGTTAACCTAAATGACATGGTGGAGCTGACTGAATATCATGACTAGTTGTAGTGGCCAAGGGCCTCAAACAGGCCTATTGCATCAGAAGAGTGTATGATACTGTCATATCTATCATGTATTTTACTAGATCAAAGTTGCTTGAATAATACACTATTCAAATGCATTAAATCTATTTGAATTTTTGCTTATGTGTTATGTACAGTCAGCAAGATAATGTGGGTGGGTGTTAAGGAACTAATTTATGGCGTTTATTATGAAGAGTGGTGACTGTTGCAGACTTGGTTCATACCTTCATGGTTCAGACCAACAAAAGACACTTGCTTATAAAGGTCCTGTGGTTGTTGTTGTTGTTGTTCCCTAGACTGTCTGTCCGAGCAGTCCCGTCTCCCCAAGGAATGCTACAGCTGAAACTGGGTTTTCCCACAAATCCTTTATAGAGTGTATGTTGTGTTGTTTGCGTGCATGATTGTGTATAATGCAGTCTTCCATTATGTGTTGTATGGTATGGGGTGAAGTGTTACATCCTGGGCAGCTGTTCACAATGCGGTCATCCAGCCTCTTCTGGTAGCTTAGAAGTGCTGGGTGGTGGCCGCATCGCAGTCTGGCCAAGTGGACTCTGTCCTTTCGTGGGAGAGAGGATTCAGAAGGGTGGATATCAGGGGGTCTGGCATGCAGCAGTGTGTTGTCTTTCAGTGTGTTAATGGAGCGGTGAGTGATATGATTATGAATATGTTTCCGGAGGCTGGTATTTGGTGGTTGTGGAGGAAGAGAAGAGAGTATTTGTGCATAATAAAGGCCTCTGGGTGTTGTTTTAATGTTTCTTGGTGTGTGTGGGTGTTCTACCATGTAGTGTAGCGGGTGTGATGTGTTTGTGGTGGCTGTGGCAAGTGTTTGTGTGCCTCATGTCAAGGTGGTCCTTGACTTTGAGGACTTTTGTTTCTGCAGCGTCTACGTCATGGGACCACCCCCCAACCCCAAGAGTTGGGGGCCAAACAGCAGCAACCACCCCTGGCCATCAGCTCTACGTAGGTCCTGTGGTTGCATTCCCAAGTTCAGTCTCTGGGCAGGACCCTAGAACTCTTATCAACTTTGTCTATTATTATTCTCATTTTTTTAACTGGTGATTACTCCTTTTCTTCTTTTGTTAGTCAGTGTAATAAAATACACTCGTATTAATATGATGACAGATGAGAGTTCAAAGTTTCTTTTCTGAGAGATCTATGGGAAAGCCCAAGAACCATTGCTTACTACTGTGGGGCTGCAAGTCTCACAGCCAATGAAACTCAAGGCAATAATTTAGTTATTTATCTATTTAAACTTCATCCAGGAGATGCCAAGATAAAAGGGAGGGAAGGGGGTGGATGGGAGTGGTTTTTATACCTTTGTTTTTTGGCTACCTCTCCTGTAAGGGGGGAAAACCCTTTAGTTTATGTATGTAATTGTGTTTATATACTTATTTTGTTAAATAATTTTCATGTATTTATCCATTTATTTAAATAGTTTTAAACTATCTAAAACAGATTTTAGCAGCAACGAATCGTGCCGACATCATCGACCCGGCACTCCTGAGGTCTGGGCGGTTGGATCGGAAGATTAAGTTAGATCTGCCAAACCTTCTGGTGCGCAAACTCATCCTGGAAAAACATACTGAGAAGCTTGTTATTTCTGAGTGCGTCAACTTCGAAGAACTAGCCAAACTGACGAATGGATTCAGCGGAGCACACTGCAAGGTTGTCTGCACTGAGGCGGTGCGTTCCAAGAACTCTTTGCAATTATCTTTTCTTTGTTTATCTATTTATTTGCTTGTTCATCTGTTTTATATACTTGTCACTTCCTGTTCCTGTGCTGTGGGATAAGAATGTCACCATCATATCCCAATGCATTTCACAAAAGGGGAGTGGCACTCCCTTAATATTAAATGATCTCCATCAACTCCCTTTCATACCGGGCGATATCTTTCCTTTAATTCTGACTAAATTACCCCCTTGGTAGTGAAGAAGGTAGTGCGTGTGCATGTGTAAGTACACATGCACACACACATTTTCTTTAGGAATATGTGTATTTCACCCATGTGAGAGTCTATCTACTAAACCACTCACATACACCGCATAATGTGATCCAGTGGATCCATTTTGAGCTTCTGTCTGCCTTATATGGTACATATGCATTCCTGAAAACCTTACCGCAAATTGAAATTACCGTATACCGAACCCAAGTTTCAACTTATGGCAGACGTACCTTCTCCCTGCTCTTTCCTCTTCAAAATATCTAATTTTACCTCCAAAACACGAGCAGATACTGTATCTGTGAATTTTTCTTACCATAAATAGAATCGAGGGTAGTAATTACCAAATACCGTAATTGTGAATTTACCGGATAAAGAATTACCGTATAAGGAGGACTCACTGTATCAATTACAGTACTGACTGACTTGATTTGTTTTCTCTCTCCTTATCTCTCACAAACTCCATTTGTTCATCATTAGCTGGATATCTTAATCACGTGAGATTCCCCCTAGGGAAGGGGATTTCAGGTGGAAGGAAGGTTAAGACCACAGATTCTCAGACTCAAAATGCTGATCTTAATTCAAAATATATTCATACAGATTCTGCAATTTGCATAATTTACAAAGTATCACACTTTTTTCAACTCCAGTGATTAAATAAAAAATATATTCCACCTTTTGGGTTCATTAAATGAGTACAACTGGTTGTTTTCCTCCAGGGCCTCCAGTGTCTGCGGCGAGGAGGAGACATTATCAGCCATGAAGACTTCTCTGAAGGGGTCGCCATCATGCAGACAAAAAGACGGGTCGTCCCTCCCTACTTTGCATGACCATGGCAAAGTAGGAAGTACTGAGAAGTCTCACCTGATATGGCGGCTGATTATACATATTTGTATATATCATATACATTTTGATTCTGGTTTTATACATATATTTTTATATGTACATATATATATTTATATACAAGGTAACTACTTTAGACAATAAACAAATGGAGCAGAGCGCTTTCATATATTACATCTCACTGTAAATTATACTGAAAGATGTAATATACAAAAGCCCTCTGCTCCATTTGTTTATTTTATAAAGTGGTTACCTTGCATTTATACAACACATGTTCCTAGTGTTTTTATTGCATATATTCATATATAAGTATGTGTGTGTGTTTAGTTTAGGTTTAATGGTCTACTGCAGGACCAACATATCCCCTGAGGGATGATACAGCCTCTGTACCTCATTAATGAGTCTTAATCTGGTTTGGTAAGATTGTATAGCCTATTTCAAAATTCTGTTATATATATATATATATATATATATATATATATGTTATGTTACAGAATTTTGAAATGGGTGCAGGTATCATGGGTCCAACTTTACGCATTTGTATAACATTTTCATTATCACAGCTTTCTGTTTATTATACATTTTCTTCAGAATATCAACAGATGGTTTTATTAGTTGAAGCGCAGACCTTGGACTTTGCCTTTGATCCACCATATTCTTCATTTCAGACAATTTCATGGTGCCTCTCAGATACAGAATGAATTTGTGACATTGCAACAAAATCCATTAAGTTGCATTTTCCAATATTTCTTCAGCAATACACAGCACTTCTATCCTTGAGGCCAGTATTGTACTGAAGTCATAAAAAGGAGAAATTTGAGGAGGATTGCAAATACATACATACAAACATATACCAAAGGCTATTTCCCCCTTACAAGGGAGGTAGCCAAAAATCAAAGGCATAGAACCACTTCCACCATCTCAAAAGATTGAGCACTTTCCTCATTTCCACATTCATATTTTCTAAACCCAAAATATTTGCTCACCTCATTTTCCTCTACAAACCTGCTCTTCTTTGTGAAGACAGACTAGAAATTTCCATTCATTACTTGTTTGTGTCTGTCTTGCCGATTGTTGGGGACCATGCTGTGGAGGCATAATCAGGGGTGTTTCTTATGAATTACTTGAAAATGATTATTAGAATTCTTTCTGTTGTCCAAAGGCAGTGCTTACAATGAACATGAAAATATAATATAATTGAAACAAAAGTATGTGCAATATCGTCACATTTATTAACCAATCATTACTCCATACTGGGGTACAGACTGCATGCTATCATGCAGTAGTGATTGCATGGCAGCATGCAGACAAAGGAGAAAGAGATCTACTGACTATTTACAGAATTATGAAACGAATGGAAGTCCTAGATAGAGATGATTTATTAAAGTGGGACAAGAGAACAACAAGACGACATGAAAAGAAACTCAAAAAGGATAGTTATAGAAGATATCTGGAATAAATTGGATGAGGCAAATACTATTAAAGAATTTAAGTAAAAATTTGATGCTGAAAGATACAAAGACGGGTCACTACGAGCATAGCTCCCTTCCTGTATAATACAACTAGGTAAATACTTTAGAGACTGTTTTGAGGTGTCCCTATGGACTGGAGTCATACATCATTTGTTTACGTTGGAGTAACATCTCTACTCATAGAGAACTGATGCTGCTTTTGTACTACAACTGTCCTTACTTTATACTTTTCTCTAGAAATTGACCTTCACCACTGCTATCACTATACATCTCATGTGCTAAGCGAGTCATAAAAGTCAACAAACTGGGACAAAGTGATGGAACTAGGGATCCTACTCTCTGTATGTTCATCCTACGAGATGTCAAGGCATACTAGGGTCTGGGAGCACTACAACCAGAACCCTAAAATGTGGGGCATTAAATGTGCATGATTGTTGTACAGATGAGAGTTAATGGGAAGAGATGGGCAGTATGTTTGTGGTGGGGAGAATGTCTGGAGTGATGTGGGGGTGAGAAACAGAAGAGGTAGCTCTGCTAGTAAGTGATGAGATAAGAAAGTGCATGGTGGAATGGAGGGAAGTATCTTCAAAGGTGAAGGGTGTGGGTCAAGGTGAAACTGGGATGGGAGATGGGTGTCATGTAGAGTGTTTGATAATGAGAGGCACAGTTATAGTGGATTGACTTTGAGGTTGTTTGATATGTGTATACGGAAGGAGAGTATGTCAGAAGACAGAGGACTGGAGGAGTGCATGTATAGTTCCTTTTTACAAAGAAAAAGGGGACAAATGCAAATATAGTAGTCTTAGAGGGATCAATCTGTTGAGTGTAGCTGGAAAGGTATATGTGTGTTTATTGAGAGGATTAGGTGAGGAACTGAGGGAACAATTAGTGAGGAGCAATGTGGGTTTAGGAAAGGTAGAGGATGAGTGGACAATAATTTTAAGTTATGGCAAATTTGTGAGAAGTTTTTGGCAAAAGATAAAGATGTTTTTTTGGGCCTTTGTGGCCTTGAAGAAGGCTTATGACAGGGGAGACAGGAAGGCACTGTGGGAGGTTTTCCAGATATATGGGATTGGGGGAAAGCTGTTAAAAACAGTCAAGAGTCTTTACATGAGTGGTAGAGGTTCTGTCAAGATTGGGAATGGTGAGTGAATGGTTTAAGGTGAAAATAGGGATGGCTGTTTAATGTGTACATGGATTGGGTGGTACAGGAAAGTAAATACAAGACTGATGGACAGGGGATTGGAGATAGAGACAGTAGAGGGAAGTGGGAGGTGAGCCATTTACAGTTTGCAGATGACACTCCAAATTGGTGGGGTCAGAGGAAGGTCTAAGGCAGTTAGTGATGCAGTTTGGGAAGGTATGTGATAACTGGAAATGGTTAGAGAGGGAAGGAAGTGAAGCAGTTACTGTTTGCTGATGACATTACACTTGTGGTGGGATCAGAGGAAGGTCTAAGGCAATTAGTGATGCAGTTTGGCAAGGTATGTAATAGGAGGAAGTTGAAAATAAATGTTGGCAAAAGTAAGGTGATGAGATGTACAAGAGAAGGAGATAGAAAGTTGGAGGTAAGTCTTAAGGAGAGAAGTTAGAGGAAGTAGATAGTTTTAAGTATTTAGGGTCACATGTAGCAGCAAATGGAGGATTGAGGGTGAAGGTGTGAACTGTAGAGTGAGGGAAGCAATTAAATCTCTTAGAGGAATGGAAAGTGTCATGAGAGATAGGTATTGGGTCAAAGACTTGGAATTTAAAAGAGGCAGAAAAGAGAAATTTAAATGTATTTGAAATGAAGTGTCTGAGAAGTATTTTGGGGATTATGTGAATAGATTGAAAAAATGAGGTGAGGAGGAGAACTGGGATGGAAAGGGAGATGGCAGATAAGAGCTGATAAATGATTAATGAGATGGTTTGAGCACATGGAAAGAATGAGTAAGGAAAGATTAGCAAAAATAGTGTGGAAAGTAGAGGTGGATGGGTGAACTTGATGGGAAGACCAAGGATTAGATGGATGGATGGGATACGAGGGGCTTTGAGCAAAATAGGAGAGTCCGTTGCGAAGGGAGAAGGCATGGGATAGTTGTGAGTGGAGAATGGTTGTAAATGGATAATTTGACCCAGCCCAAAGGGATTTCTCATCAGCTTCCCTATTTTTTGCACGAAGGGATGAGGAGGGAAGGTTGACATGTAAATAAAGCTGCTGGCCCTGTTGTGGATGTACTGTGCCTTGCTCCATTGCTTCTAATCCAGGCACTGGGTGGGAGATAGGGATGACCCTTCATCCATAAGGAGTTAAGATGAGTGGGAAACAAATGGGTGATGAATGGGAATGGAATTTGGTGGTGGGGGTGGGTGCATGCCTCGCCTGGTTACCTACCTCATAATAGTAAATAAGCCCTTGGTACATAGAAAGATATATACATAGACTTTGCCTTATATACATATGCCAAAGGCTCTTTCCCACTAACAAGGGAGGTAGCTAAAAAAACACTTGTACAAAATACTTATATATATACTTATACAGCCTTATACAAAACACTAATCATACTTCAATGACATTTTCCAAATATAAGCTTACAATTTTTCTTCTTCATGAATTCCTTCCTTACTAACATGTCTTTGTACTTCAGATGTATCACTACCATCATTTTGGGTATCAACCACATCACCTTTTTCTACCTGCTCAGCAAGTTTTTTGGTAGCCCTGATGTGATCACTTTGTAACTTTACATAAATCTGCTCTAATTCACAATTCTTCATTGCGTTGGATTCAACCTATGGGAAATGAGACAGAACATATATAATTACACTGATGCATGATATATCTATGAAAGTATACCTGGAAAACAATGTGCTATATTCACGTCAGAGAAATAATCTAATTTTATAATAAGATATGGAGATACTGAGTCTTTGTTGACACTTTAAGTTATGAAGCTCTTGATCTTGTTAAACTCCCTAGTGTTAGAACTAATATCTATAAGTGTTATTTTTTCAACTTTACACCATTATGCACAAAACTGAGGTACATACATATACCTCCCTTACAAGGGAGGTAGCCAAAAAACAAAGGCATAAAAACCACTCCCACCCATTCCATCCCCACATACTCCACTCCTATCCACCCCCTTCCCTCTCTCTTATCTTGGCTTCTCCTGGATGATGGGTCATCCCTGCATCTTGCCCACTGCCCTGGGTCGGAAGCAGTGCAGCAAAACACAGCACATCCACAGCAAGGCTGCTTCATTAAATTGGTGACCCCCTTCTCCATCCCTAGCTTTATTCACTCCGATCACACTTGTCTCTTTCATCCCTTCTAGCTTAATCCATGTGAAAATTGTACATTTCTTACTTAGCAATAGTTCATCCCTGGTGGACCCTTCTTATGGAAGAGATCATCACTTTAATCTATATACTCCTCTCCAAGTTCCTTTGTAATTCACACATTTTTCCTTGTTGAGGGGATGGCAGTTCGAATCCTGCCACTGGCGAAGTTGAACCAAAGGCATGGTTTATTAAATTTCGCACTACAAAATACTCTGTAAGGGGCACCATCCTAGCTTTCCAATGGGAGGAGTTTGTGATGTTAAACCATATCACCATCCCTTCCCTAAGCCTTTAGAGCTTCACATACCCCATCCACCTACTTGTTCCCAAATCATGACCAAATCACCTAAAGCTGGCCTGCTGTAGTCTTTATTCCAATCCTATCTGTGCCCTAGTCACTTCTAAAACTCTTCTGAATTAGTTACAACAAATTGGAGAGAGAGAGAGAGAGAGAGAGAGAGAGAGAGAGGGATAGAGAGAGAGAGAGAGAGAGAGAGAGAGAGAGAGAGAGAGATAGAGAGGGATAGAGAGAGATATTCAACAAAGACCAAATTAGATAGCTTTCTGCTCTGTGCAGTCTTTTTTTTTACCTGCTGTTGCGCATGAAGCAAAGCTTGCTGGGCAGATGAGGCTGAAAACTCACAGCCAACAATGTATACAGCCATTACAGCATTTTCTAATACGCCTTTGGTATATGTCCAAAGCATTATCAGGTCCTGTGAAAGAAAGAAAAAAATCTGGAAATTCCAATGGTAAAAGATTTGTTCTTATCACCACACACCAATCAAGAATGGGAAATAATTTTTGATACCATCAAATGTAAAATATGAATCTGTTTTCCCTAAAAACATATGAATCTATTTTCCCTAAAAATGCGTAGACTCAGAGGTGACTTGATACAGGTCTTTGAAATTTCAAAGGGAATTGACAACATCAAAAGTGGCAAAATTTTCACACTGAATGAGAATCCGACAAGAAACAATGGTCTCAAACTGTCTGGAAATAGATTCAATTTGGAAGTGGGTAGAAACAACTTCACCAACTGTGTAGTTAATGAATGGAATAAACTTCCTGCAGAGGCAGTGCAATGTAGTTCAGTTCGAAACTTTAAGAATCATTTAGATAAACACCTAATAAAGACGCTGTAATGATTATCATTTATTTTATATTATTTGTTTTTGTTTTATCATCATTTGCCTGTTTGATTCTCATTAATTATTAGTTATATGTCAATTTATCATTCTTTACTATTTATCTGTTTGTTTATTATTTAACTATACCTATGCATTCATTTATGTTTTTTATTTGTTATTTACATTATTATAGTTTTTATTTATTCATTTATTATCTTGATTTTTTTTTCGCATCCGACCTAGATATGGACCAAAATGTCTCCTGTCGGTATGCTCCACTTTTGTAATCCTTTGTAAAAGTACTGGAAATGAGCAATAGCTGCAAAAGATCATCTTTAGACTATTCCTTGGGAAGAGAACCCATCACAAAAACAAAAGGGGGAGAAAGATTTGGGAGTGATGACAAAAGACAACTTGTCCCTTGACAGACATACCAGTAGGATTGTGGGAGAGATATACTGACTGCTGCAGTATAGATCAAAAGATGATTAAAAAAAAAAAAAAAAAAAAAATCAAAACCTTGATCCGTCTAAGCCTGGAATGCATCAATGGTATAGTCCCCACACAAACTGGAGAATATAAGCAAAATCAAGAGAATACAAAGGGCAGTGGCCAAACTGGTCCCCAGCCTGGCAGATAAACCATATGAGGAAAGACTAAAGACACTGGGTCTACCAACTTTGAAAGATCGAAGAGAAAGAGGTGATATGATTACACTATTCAGGTCAGTAAAGTGGACAAATTACATTGACTTTTAGGAAGGGTCCAAGAGGTCATAAGTTATAAAGGAGATACAAAGGAGGAGCATGCTGACAAGAGAACAAATTAAGGAAGACTACATTTCTAAAGGACATGAAGAATTACAGTTTTCAATATACTGTAACTAGTACATTGGTTGGACCCAAAGTTCAATAAGTGTAGAAAGCTCAATATAATAAAACCTTCAGATATATCAAACTTTCAGCTATAGTGACCAAACCTTACCCCAAATTAATATAGCATGGGTTTACTGTGGATGCATAAATACTTGGAATAGCTTATAGGGTAACATAGCCTAAGCTAGAACAATACATGAATTCAAATTTAAATATGATAATTGGAAATATAGGATATAGACTCAGTTTCAATTGTGCATACATTTGAGGCTCAGTGTGATAAATTGGAGAGTGGGAACAAGACCCAATTAGCATCGCTCCTTTTCAGTCTACTAGTTGGATAAATATATATCAGTTGTCAGAAATTCTAAAAACATACAAGTTGGTTAATCCTACCTGCAACTGTTGTTTGTATACATCCATCTGAGTTCTGGCAGCCAGAGCCATTTCCCAAAGAGTATCATGCTCTTCTGCTTTCTTTACGCTTGCAATACAATACTCAAGAAGATCTGCTGCTTCATGAAGACTTCTCCTATGGGGCAATTATTAGAATATCTTTAGTCTAAGTCTGGGGTTCTCTACCAAAGCTAAACTACCCCAAGTGGTATATTCACTCTTTTCTGTGAGGTAATGGAGGACATGCCCAAAAAGCTTAAATATAGTAGTGATAATTATTCTGTCTTTTGTGACTAGGTCATAATTATTATCAATATGTTTACAGACCAAAAAACTATTGTAATTCATTTTGACTTAACATAATTTTCATAGACACATAATACTAAAGGTCATTACATGTATCTGTATTTTTTCAATGGATATTATTTTTCATATTTCATCAACCATAAAATGAACCACACTATCTCCTGAGTGAATTCAGTGGTGGATGGTAGATCTGAAGAAAGTGTATGACTTCCATTTTTTTTTTTTTTTTAAATCTTAATAAGGAACCTCAATGAAGGTCCCGTATCTTTTTACTTTCATAACATTATAAGAAATAAATACAGTATCAGAAAACACTCTCCCTCCTGCCTCTCAGTTTAAATTCTGCCCTCTGAAAACCAACAATTAAATCTTATGAAATAAATACTTTAATTCAAATGGGATTTCTTGTCTACTTTGTATTCTTGAGTGGATGAGGAGAAAGGGTTACCATGCAATGAAGCTGTGGGGGTAAACCAGTTTTGGCTGCTGAGCCCTGCTTTGGAATTGCTGTGTCTTACTGCATTGCTTCTGACACAGGCAGTGGGAGGGATCCTTTATTCACAAAGTTCTAAGATGAAATGGACAACAAATGGGTGTTGGATGGGTGTGGTATATGTGAAGGATGGACACATACCTTAGTTGGCCACCCCCCTTATTAGAGGGAAAGTGACTTTTGGTATGGGAATGTATGTCTCCCCTCCCAGTCTTAAATGTCCATCTCCTACCAGACATACATATTCACATACAAATATTAGAACAAGTTAACAAGTTTACCTATATGTTTCTGATGTATCCAGAATTGCTCTGACAGTCTGATTCAAAAGACGTAGTGAAGAATCGATGGTCAGCCCTCCCGCTTGTTTCAGGAGTGTTGTATGAGTCAAAGCTGATGCTTCATTCAACTGGGACCATGGATGAAAAGATTAAAATATGAGTATTTTCTAATCTACTTATGACAAGCCTTTCTACATACCAATTCAGTAACTACCATTTGAGATCATCCATATATCGATAGAGCCACACTTGCATGGTTGCATTCAGGATACCATCCAACATTAAAACAGTATCAACACAGAATAGGCCAGGCCGGATTCAATTTGCCCTAGATACAACATACACAGGAGACATAGAACACCTCATTCTACAATAATCCCTGGACAACAAAACAGTAATTCTTCCCTCAGTGACTTATGGGCTTGCCTGGTGGCTATTGCTGGTTACTTGGGAGCCATGGGTCTTCTGCAAGATCTGTGGCAAAAGATTTCATTTATATATCTAGGCATCCAAAATTTGGGATACTTAATTACTGTATACTGGTACATAATCTCATATTACTTATATACACCATAGCTTCTCCCTGCATAGGTGTAGGTATTTAATGTCAAGTGCATTGCTAGCATATACAAGTGTAGCCCTTTGTAGTGACTGCGGTTATGACATTTGACAAATTTAATGTTTTTCTTTACAAGTGTCATACTCGACCAAAGATTGGGTTGTCAACCATCCTAATTTTTAAGGACAATCTTTCCTTCAGCTCTATCTGTCCTTCTCCTTTATTATAGTTGGAAATGGCACCAAATGTCCTTTATTTGGAGGTTATTTTTCCCTTCATGACTGGTTGTTAAATTTCCCACTCTCAAAATGAGATTAATCTCCATATGAATAAAATGCAAACAGATGCTTAACAGGCAAAAGCGTTTATTTCTTGATTCTCCCATGTCCTGAGTCCAGTATATGTTCAATATCTTAATATGGAATATGGTGCAATGAATTACATAATTTACTTTTTAGAGAATGCTGATGAAAGCGCTGATGGAATATTTAAGTGTCTGAGAACTACTACGAACAATTTGCAACTTGACAAAAAAAGTTTCTGGTCTTAGAGCAGATATTGTAAATTGCAATTTCAGAATATAGCATGCTTTATATGCAAACACCCTGACAGACTATATCCCAGGATAATATAAAAAGCATATCAACAGCTAGCAGAGCCCCTTAAGATAATTCTTTATAGATTATTTATAGATTGCGGACTCCTGGTGGACTGAAAAATAGGGCACATAACAGCACCCTACCAGAAAATTACAGATCAATAAGCCTGACTGATAAAGTATGTTAATTGATGGAATCTATTATCAAGGAAAGAATTATGATACACCTAAAACTGGATTTATTCTTTTGTAAGAAGCAGCTTGGATTTCTTCTGGGATAAGTAATTAATGACTGGATTCATACACTGGAGGACAGGGATGCAGTGGATGTGACCTACTGCGAGGTTATAGGAAAAAATCAAGTTATAATATTGGTGAGAAGTATTGAAAGTGGATAGAATTGTTTACAGTAGAAAGAAATCAATGGGTTATTTCCAAAAGTCATAAGTCTGAGTGTCACTGAGTCAAGACTGGAGTTCCTCAGGGTTGAGTGTTAGAGCCACTACTTTTTATTATTCGTAAAAAAAAATGGGAAGTAAAATTTACATATTTGCTGATGGCACCAAATTTTACATAAAAAATCAAAATAAATAGACCCAAACTTCAACATACACCTACAGGAGGATGTAAACTGCATGAAGGAATGGTCTAAGAAATGGTTGTTATTTCATCCAAAGAAATGCAACTACATTCAGATTAGAAGTTGTGAGGCAAGAAATAAAAGGTACTACAACAACACACAAAAAAGCACACTGTGAATCAAGTTTGGACACCCTACATTGTAAAAGATCTAGAATCAAAGAAGTACAGAGGAGAGCAAATGAACTGGTACTGTCCCTGAGGAACTTGGCTTATGAAGAACAGCTTTGGAGATGGGGGCAGCTAATGCTGGGATACTGGAGGGCTCAAGGAGACATGATTGAGACATACATGATTCTGCCAGGAGTGTATGACTGGGATGTAGGTAATGATATCTTTCATATCAAAGAAGGAAGAACAAGGGGGCACCCTTGAATATATTGAGAAAGATCAAGGCTTAACAAGAGAAAGAATTTGTCCTGTTTTCAAATACTGTATAGAATTAATCATTGAAATGGATTATCTCAGTATGTAATAGTCTGGTGTTAAATTTAAAATCAATCTAAATATTAATATACGCTTGGTACAATCTGGATTTAATTACAAATCATAGGGCTTAAATTCAATATAACAATACTATATTTATAATATTAATATTAACCAATGTTGCTGTCACTGACACACATGACATGTGAATCAAATTAAAAGTCCAGAGAATGTACAGGCCTTGAAAACCTCTTCCAGAAGATCTACTGCAAAAAATTATGTATAGGAGAGTAGAAGATGGGACTCAAACGTTACTTCTTTCCTGTATATCTATAATATTACAATATAACAATTAGGTAAATACAGCCTACCAAGTAGTCGTCACAAGTACAATTGATAGTACTTACTTCTAGAGACTTAATTTTGGCATCTAAAACGGATATTTCTTCTTCATCTATTGGTTCAGCACACTTCACGTGAGTACTATTAACAATAAAGGGCATAAATGATGCTGTCATTAACGCTAATTTCCCTACAAAGGCAAAATGTGATTTATCCAAACTTTTACCCTCTTGTACAGTTTTTGAAAAGCTAGTTCTCGATCCGAGATAGTGATTATGTCTTTGTTGGAATACACAAAATATTTCACTAATATATTTTCTTTTGACAAGTTTTCTGAACATTATGCTGAGGGTTTTATAGCACTGTGACTATCTCGTTCTACGAAACTATTCTGATTATCTATATTTTTCTTTTCTCTCGAATGTAGACTATCTCTTATCTTCGCAGAACTATGCACTTTGTTATTGTTGAGCTGGTTCAGGAGTGTATATGAAAATTACTTTCCTTGAATCTATAATTGAGTCATTCAATATCATTACTTGGGGTTTAGAATCTTATTTAAATCATGGGAGTATTGTTTTTGGACTAAGGAACAGTCATATAGCAAGTGTATTGTTTTATGCATACACGTACCGACAGTCGAATACCGGTCAACGATTGGTCAATCCGTTACATCACATTCGTTTGATTACAAACATGCCAACCTTTAAAATAAATGGTCCCTTCATGTTGTGAAAACACTAGGGCAACACCAGAGATGTGATTGATTTCATTTTTTGTGCATTATTTGCAAACTGCATCGTGCTCTGCATGTAATTTTTGCGCTGGTGATTTAAATTTATTACAAGATTATTAAATTTTAATATACATGACAATACAATACATGGATGTATCATATTGTGCTGTAAGTAATTTATGAATATATACGAATAAATAAACTTGTTTGGATGACTAGATCTGTGTTTGATATTTGGCCCCAGGTAGGACTTGTTTATAGCACCTTTTGAAGTCTGTTGTGGCACGTATAAGTTCATAATACGGGCATGAGCAGGAGTAAAACTGGAATATAGGCTCAGTATGATGAGGCCACCTACTGGACGCCGGGAAGGCTCAATCACCTCGACCAGACTGTCAATATAATTCATACATTTATTATGAATTATTTTTTCAATCCGCGAGTGGTTGAAGTAAATGAAACGTCTTATGACACCAGGAAGGCGTCGGTGAAGTTCACGCAACAGGGTTCTATCTCCTCTACTCAGAAGGTCTATAGAGAATTCCAATAATAAGTTTCTCCTTCCTGCCTAAAATATCCAGGCAAATTGATTTTGTGTCCACCTCATCCTTAATCGAGTAGTTGATAAATAATTTAGTTGTTTTTAAATGAAAAGCGTTAGCCTCCCCCCCCCTGCTGCCTTCTATGAAAGAATGCAAATAGGATATTATCAAAGGTAACCATGTAGTGAGCTCTGAAAATATCAGTTGTTTTAAGAAACGTTTAGACAACTTTATGGATGGGGATGGCAGGTGGTCATGGACATGGAACTGCCTAGTGTAGGCCTCATGATCTCTTGCAGTCTCCTTCATTCTTATGTTCTTATGTCCCTTTGGTTTTCAGTCCCGCGAATTATTATGAAATCTAAAACTTCTGGTAACTTACCAAATTTGAGGACGACTATCTTCCAGATAAGACGTTTCTCTAGAATTGGTGTCTGTTTTTATAAACCAATCAAACTTTGGTATATAAATATCGTCACCTCCGGCTCCACTTTTCATAGATCTCTTCACTTTATTCACTTCATTCCCATATGCATCCTCAAGTTCTTTATTTTCTTCCTCAGTCGATTCGCCAGGAATCTCCACACCAAATTCAATTAGTTCGTTAATAAAATTTTAAAATGTGGTTCCTCGTAATTCTCTTCATTTAGTTTTCATTGTCTGTATCCCACAAACCTTCATATTTTCTGTGTCCAGAAATTTAACGATTTTATCCCCTGACCACTTTAAACCTTGTCTGTCATATTTCATACGTGGAAAAACAGACTCAATAGCTGACTCGTCGGTGGTCGTGACTATGGACCTACTGGTACCTGCGACTAGGTCACGTGATCATGAAGTCACGCTCCTGGCGAGCAAAAGTTGAACATGTTTAGCTTTAGTAGCTGAGAATATTTTCAGTCGCCAGTCGGACTTGCTGGTGAGGACCTGGCGCTCGCTGTACTATGCTCGCACAGCGATCATAGTACAGATATATTGTGAGTTAGGTTCGGGTGTTCGTAATAGTAACTACAGTCGCAGCAACTGTAGTATTGACGAGTAAAGTCGTCTCGAGTGACTGCGGCTTAAGGCTCGCAACAACCTCTTGTAAGGCTACAACTCTACTTCGAAGAGATTGGATATTGTCTTCCTGTTACATTTCAGAAATGCCCTGCGCAATTTGTCTGTCCCTCTCCATCACCTTGGAGCAACACACACACACTTCGTGACCGCACTCACTGACACTTGAGCTCTGAGAAGGAGGTAGGCCTCTCTTTTCTACTGCCCCCTATCACCCTCTGACTAGCTATACTATTCCACCTCCTCTCCACAAGGTGTGTCTTACATAAACACCACCGAACGGGCTCAAACAAAGCCAGTGGGAGTGATACTTCACTCCCGAATTTCGAAAAAAAGGGAGGTAGGGAGGGAGCGAAGGGGGGGGGGAGGGAGATATAGGGATATAGAGAGGGTGAAAATGATCGAGCTAAAAGGGGAAATAAGTAGAGAGCGATTGCGATGTATGCACGCAGCGGTGGCAAAGAAGGGCGCTAGTGGGGTTAATGGGAGAACATAACGATAGGGGCGGTCTTGGTCTATCATTGATGTGTGGGGGAGGGAACAGGTCAGTGGGGGTGGGGGAGATACGGCATTGGAAGCATCCAAGGCTATAAGACGGGTGGGACGGAGAGATGAAAGGGGTTTGTGTGGCTGTCAAGGGCCCTTGAGAACTGAGATTTTTATTTGTTTATTTATTTATCTATTTATTTATTTATTAATGTATTTATTTATTTGAAAACACTGGTCCTTTCTCTCACTTTGTGGGTTTACTGGACAATTCCTGGAACCTTTATCAAAACTTCATCCTTTTGTTCTACGTCACTGTTTGTCACTTTCAGTTCACTTTCATATGAGACATACTGTAGATGAAACCGTCACCTTTCACTGTATAAATTTCTCCCACTTACGAGTACAACGCACACACCCTCAAATCCTCTAGAGTCGTGAGAATACTATAATACACTTCTTCTACAGCTTAGAGTGAAACGGGGATGTCTGTTGAGCAAGGAAAGGAGAAGGCAAGAGATAGGCGTGAGTGGAGAATGGTTGTAAATTAAATATAAACTGACACAGCCCAAAGAGATTTCTCCTCGTCTTCTCTAGTTTTGCATGAATTGACAAGGAGGGAGGGTCGCTATGTAAATAATTCGGTGGTCCCTGCTGCTGTGGATGTGCTATGCCTTGCTGCATTGCCTGACCTGGTCAGTGGGCAGAGAAGGAGCAAGGGAATTGGATGACGGATGGGAGTGGGTTGGGTGTGTGTGTAGGATTCACCTTGGTCTTTGGATCACGTGTTGGACTCGTGATCGACAGCTATTTCCCTCCCCGGAGAGAGCTCAGAGCTCGTATGGCCGATCTATGGGTAATGCTTTGATCTTGCACTCATATACACACGTAATTCCCCACCCACGAGAATTGGAGTAACAACTCGAAGCGCAGCGGTACTGAAATTATTTTCAGCTCTGGGTAAAATTCGAACCCGGACCGCCGTAGTGACAGTCTGGGATTCTACCAACCGCGCCACCGAGTCGTGTGTGTACTTTGTCTGGCTACCTTCCATATAAGGAAGAAACCTGTTGGTATATAGACAGAACCTTGCATGGAACCATTCTGATGATTACTGGAACTGACCTCTGTTCATCATTTGTTTGGATGCATGCCAGTAATTATCTTATAATAGATCATTACTTCACCCATTGATAAATAATCAAGTCTCAGTGTTACTATTACATATATGTATGAAATACGTACAAACTCCCAAGCCTGAGTCATAATATATCAGAACTTTTCGTCGCATTGATACTATCTTGTTGACAAAAAATTCCTTCAATTATCATGTAAACACTGTTTACAGAAATATATTGAATACTCAAGAACTAAACATATATGTGAAATTCGGATTAAAGTCGCGAATTCCCCCTATCAGGAGGCTAGGGCGGTGACCATTACAGAGTACTTTGTAGTGTGGAACTAAATGAACAGTGCCCTTGGTCCAACTCGCTGGAGGCAGTGTTCAAACTGACGTCACTCCGATCTACGCCACGGGTAACGACGCTCTAACCCCCTCGTACAAATATATTATGAGTTAGGTTCGGGTGTTCATAATAGTACATACATGCACCAAAGGCTTTTCCCCCCTTACAAGGGAGGTAACTAAAGAACAAAGGCATAAAATCCACTCCCACCCATTTCATCCCCACATACTCCACTCCCATCCAACCCCTCCCTCCCTCTTATCTTAGCTCCTCCTGGATAACGGGTCATCACTGCATCTCGCTCACTGTCCTGGGTCAGCAGTGTCGCAAAATATAGACAATCCACAGCAAGACCACTTCATTAAATCGGCGACCCCCCTCTCCGTCCCTTCATGCAGAAAAGAAGATGGGAAAAAATCCCTTCGGGCTGCGTATATTTATTTTTCACACATGCATCACAGCATCATCCATACAGAACTATTCTCCACTCATCCCTATATTCTGTCTTCTCCCTTCCTTCCTCAACAGACATTCCCCTCTTTCCCAATGCCCCTTTTACCCTATCCATCCATCTCATCCTTGATTGCCCCCTCATGTTCACTCCTTCCACACCTCTTTTACTAATCTTCATTTTTGTTCCAGTACTTACCAGGATATACTCAATATCCTCTACTTCATATTTTGCTTCTTAAAAATGAAAAAGACAATGTTACTATGTGTCCCAATATGTTGCATAGTTCATTTCTTTCTTGTGTTAATTTTTTACATAGTGATCATTGCCGGTATTTCCAGTGGGACATTACTTACCATGTTATATTGTTATCATTTTCACTGATTTGTGTACATGCTGTCAACTACTCCTTTATTTCACTCTGTTGATTCTATTGTAGTTCAGATTTAGTTGGCCAGGTTTTGAGTCACAGGTAGTTCCCATACTGAAGAAGTTAGCACTTAACTAAAGTAATGATACCTCGCAGACCAGAATTCTATTTTTTTTCAGACACCAAACTTACCCCATGTTCTTTATCTCTCCCTCTGCTTTCAACACCTTTGTCTTTCCAACTCCCCAAGGATAATGAATTATAAGCATAGGAAAGTCATTTCTATATCATACAGGTCGATATATTACAAAAAATATATATCACAATTTACAACCAGTGTACATAAGTCGGTCAGCACTTGTTGAGGCAAACAGAGGATAACAACAACAATCTTACTGAGAATTTTTTTTGACACATAGGATCTCACTGAATGATGTGTTTGACACAGAATCTCACAAAATGGGTCTAGTACATGAGATCTCACAGGGGAATGGGTTTGACACAAGATCTCACTGAAAATGGGTTTTGACACAGAATTGCATAATATCTGATATATAGAATCTTAAAGGAGAATAGGTTTGACACACAGGATCTCATGGAAAAATGAGTTTGACACGTAGGATCTCATGGATAATGCATTTGGCAAAACAGAATCTGAAAGGGAAATTGCTTGGACACATTAACTACTGTTAAGGGAGGGAGTCGTGCAAATCAGTGATCATCCCTGTGGGCATCGTTGGCACGAAGGAGGAACGCGCCCACGATGTGATGAATAATGAAATGATTCTTCTTCTTCTTCTTTTTATCTACAGGGCAGAAAAAAACCTTCTACCAACCAAAAGAGTCTGTCTCATCAGATGTTCCCATCAGGAACATCTGCATGTTTCATTATTTCATGTGGAGGAAGAGTATGGAGAATGAACATTATGTGTGAACTATTGCAGCTTTACAAAAATAGGTTTTCCTGAATTTTGCTCTTGTGTTTATTTCCATCAGAGCAAGAATCCCGTAATTTTTCACAATGATTTAACTTCACGGACATTGTATATTATGAAACCAATGGTGTGGTTAAGGACGCATTCTTCGTTTTACTTCTGCAGAATCATAAAAATACATTCTCTGCTAAATACATGTCTAAGAACCATATGGCGCATGTCCTCTGTATGGGATTCTGGAAACGGTTGAAACATGTAACCTTAGAATTGGCATGTGCTCAGCAACAAAGCAATATCCCTTCTCTCTCTCTCTCTGAGGCTTTGCATGATTTTAGTTAGGAATCTGATCCCCTGTGCCAACAAATCTCGACACATTTTATTCATGGGCGTTCGGTTAACTAAAATGGGTTTCAAAAGCAAACCCACTTTTTCTCCGCAAGGAAGTTTGCTTTGCTTTGTTCTTCAGCACATTTTAATCCAAGGCCAAGATGATGTGCAGAAGCCTCCATGGGCATAGCTACACGATCATCTATGCAGAGGACCCCTAGTCGTCGTCGCTCCTCATTCCACCTAAAGTCAATGTCTGAGGTTATACGTGGCTTATGGATGGCATGGATTTCCTTTGGCACCGTGGGATGATGACCTCATGCCCCGATAATACAGTCGTGGACTCCACTGTTGTAGCTCAGTTTCGTAGCTCGAACGAAGAGTGCGTGAGATTAGAATGTTCGTGCAAGAGCGCGGATAGACGCTTATGTGTATATGCATGTGTCTCCTTAAGACTACAAACGAGGTGCTCACAACTGCAGTAGCAGGAATATCCATTTTGGAATCATTAATCACCTGTAGCCCACCTGTGGATTGGCACTGTTCAGGTCAAGTGTTCCACTCGTGAGGTCAGGTCCAGGAGTGGCACTTGGAAGGTAATTGCTTGGATAGGTTATCACATGGGTTGTGTCGCTTGCATTCACATTAAATACACATTATGTACATCATGGATACAATGTCACTTTGCACGAATCCCCCCTCCCTCTCCCTCCCATCCCTGGTAGGCACTCTGATACTTGGCACTGCTTTCCTTGGCACAACACGACCCTATCACACACACAGTATGAGTTTAGCACATACTTAACACGAGGATGACTGCTGGCTGTGATGCGAAAACTGTTTATGGGTCTTGGTCTTAGTCCAGACGCTCGGATGTTTACTCGGCCGCTTACACGTCTTGCTCTTTACATCGTTCGATTCGTCCGACTGTTCGTTCTCGGAGGGCTCACTCGTGCCGAGCACTTGCTCCATGTATTCGGCGATCTCGGACGAACCTATACGAGCCCCGACACTGATCGATTCGTCGTGTTCGTAGGCGGGGTTGAAGGCGGCGTACGTGTGGAGTTCGGTCACTGTCTGCAGAAGCTGCTCATCGGGACGGGAACCAATGCTGGGCGGGTGAGTCCCTATGGCTTCGCTGTCACGCTCGGGACCTCCGCTCTTGAGTTCGTAGAAAGGTCTTGGAGGTTGTCCTCCCGTGGCGGAGGAACCGAGGTCGGCGGGCTTTGTGCTCCCCCTGGATGGGGAATACCCGGAATAATGCGAATCGGTCATGGACCGGCCGTCTCCTTCGTCCCTCCGGCTAAGCTCGGAAACGCTCGAGGAGGACGCCCCGTTGGGACTGTCGATGTTGACACCCACGTTGGTCACGTGTGGGTGGGCGGAGACCCAGGGTTTGGGACCCAGCCTCTTGGGTGGTATCGGGGGCGGTTTGGGCTTGAAGTCTGGCTTCGGGGGAAGAGCCAACTGGTTGTCGTCGGCGAGGGAGAGCTTGTCGAAGTTGCCATAGCTGTCTTCGGATGCCGATTTACTCTCCGTGTCCCCGTGGTCATTGGGCACGATGGGCTGTGCAGCTGAGATGAGTAATTTGGAGAGCGGAGGAGCCAAGCCGAGACCGAGGTTCCTCTCGTGGTACACGTCACTGATGGGCATCTCCCGGTTGAGCCGGGACATCTGGGTCGCAATGATGTGGTCCTGGATACTCTTGTGGCCCATGTGACCCATGTGGCCCATCTTGATGGACATCTCGTCCCCGGAGCGGTAATTGTAGACAGAGTCGTTCTCGTGGATCGTCGCCGTGTGGTTCGTGCGTGGTCTCAGGAGCCGCCCGATGGAAGAGTCCAGCTTCAGGTCAGGCATCTTCCGCTGGGGAGGTGGCCGACTCTCGGGAACTTCGGGCTTAGGCCCAGCGGCGCTGGAGGTGGAGGGCTGGGGTTCGCTTGTCTCTGGTCCCGACAGCTCGCGCTCGCTGCTACGGTCGCGACTTCGACCGCCACGGGCGCCTGCTAGGAGAGGCTTTCCGACCTCCGTCCGGACGCTCAGCCGGTCAAGAGTGTCCATGCTCGCGTTCTTGCTCAGTTTGAGGGTGGAAGCACTGCCCACGGTCGTGTACACGCTCCTGACGGTGCCCGTTCTTCGAGGGCCGAAGTCTGAGTCCGAACTCTGGGACTCAAACCCAGACGACGCTTGGGAGTTGCTTTTGTTGATGGAGACATGAGCCGGTCGGTGGAAACCGGCGCTGACGTCACTCACCCGGCTGTTTGGGGCTGTGTTTGCTTTGGAAGCCACCAAGGGCTTCGGGAGGGGCTGGCGGCGGACGGTGGCTTGGCCACTTTCCCAGTCCGTCATACTGCTGGTGCTGCTGGAACTGTCGGGTCTCTTGCCACCGCCGTCACTAGCCGGCGAGTTGGAGGTGAACATCGACCGGATCTTGTTCTGGTGGGCAAGAGTGAGCGACAGGCGCGGGGAGGGTTGCGGTGACCCGAGATCACTCGGTGGGCCTCCGTGGGGGGATCGGTAGGTCCTCGAGGAGTACTTGGATACAGGGTCCACCGGGGAAGGAGTAAAGGCCGCATCGCTTTCTCGCCCCTTCTGCTCCGTCGTCGACGCCCGCGCTCCGTCAGGCTCTCCGCGGTTCCTGACGTAGCTGGAGAAAGCGCCACGACCCAAGAGAAGAGGGGCAGTGCGCTGGGGAAAGAGTGGTTGGGAGGGGGGAGGGGGTGGAGGGGGAGCCGTCACGGAATCGTCCTCGTCGTCCGTTGTCGCCAGAGACTCGAGACTACTGCCGGAGTCGACGCTGAGGCTGTTGGGAGCTTCTTGGGTATCTGCGAGAGTAAAAAAGAGAGATCGAATGAGGAGACAAGGTCTCGAACAACAATAAACAATAGGTAGGGAAAACCAGCAGGAGACCAGTGAGTCCATGGTTAGGATGGCTGGAAAGAAAAGTAAAACAGAAAAAAGAAAAAGTACGTAAAGTTGTGGGACTAGCTTGTTCGATGTTTTGTTCGTGTGTATTGTCATTAAAAAAGCTTTAAATCTCGTACAACTCGATGAACGCCGGACAATCAGTCTTAGTAGCTGAAATAAACAATACTCTGTTCATTCTCAACAAACCACTACGACAGTGGCCCCCTTTCTATCTGCACTACTGACGCTTTGGGACAGCACTGATACGCCCATGACCAAGGTATTCTCGTTTCATTCATAATTTTCTTCTGTCTTCTCTCCTCACTTTTCTCCGGAAGACAGGGCTTTTCTTTGCAAAGACTGATCATCCCATAAAATGCACATCTAAGATGACACATCGATATTCTTATAACTTTGAAAAATCACGACCCCCGCTGTACCCACGCCCTACTAGTTGATACAGATCTCTCATCTAATACCATAATCCCTAAAAAATTCTCGGTAACAGCGCAATATTGCCCATAAGGAAGGAAATAGTGGCAAACTGGTGACCATAAAATGCATACATACCATGGCTTTTTCCCCCTTACAAGGGAGGTAGCCAAAAAGAAAAAGGCATAAAACTATTCCCACCCATTCCATCCCTAAATACACTCCACCCCCTCCGCCCTCCCTCTTACCATAAATTGCAAAATGTGAATAAACTTAAGTCTGAATCTAAAGCTAAAGAGGGCGGCAAGAGTATTTTGAAAGGGGAAACTTGGTAACTAAGGAGCTGCAGAACTCACCAAAGAGTGCCAGGAGGGCCTGGTGAGCAAACTGAATGTTCCTCTTGTTGGCTGACTTGCCCGTGCGTAGCGTCACCTCGTTCCGGCCAACCTCCATCAGGTCCAGACCTGCGGGCGAAAAGAAATGAGGTAGAGCGTTATTTCGGGTCCGTCTCCTTTTGTCCTGTCAAAGAAGTGACAGCACGCCAGCTACATAGGTAGGTTAGAGATAAATTATTGCGGACTTTCAGGGTGAGGGTAGAGGAAACCAGACTGCCTTTTTACTGCATGAGGCTAGAAGTAAAGAGAGCCACATACTTATCAAGCAAAGCTCTAGGTAAACACTGCATATCCAGTGGCTAGAACTAATAGAAAGCTGCACACTTACCGAGCGAGGCTAGAAGTTCGTGGCAACCGTCGACTCTCCACAGCTTGACGGTGACGGAGACTTCGATGGACTCTGCCTCGAGGTCTTTCGAGGACAGCTGCATGACGACGGCCCTCATGACGTCGATGACGTTCTCTGTGTATTCTGGGGAGTCCAGGAGCTTGGAGACGGCGTGGAGTGAGGTTTGGGAGAGGCCTGTAAGAAGGATGACGACAGAAACATTAGCCTACTGCCCAGTCAAGTTATCAAGAAGAATCTAATGTATGAGACATCTTGGTCTAACACATAGTGAGTTAAACTCCTTAAGTTCTCCTAAATACACATCTTAGCATATCAAAGAACACATCATGAGTGACATCACTAAGGAGACTTCCTGACCTATCAAAGAACAGATCGTTAGACGCCTTCGAGTCCTAAAGACACTTCTTATTATATCAAAGAATTGTCACCCAAGAACGCCCACATGAAGATTCGCCATTCCATGAGATCCCACCTGAAGAATTGCCACCCCAGTACGCCGAAAATCAACAGTAGAATAAATATTAGCTTAAGTTAGGTTGAATGAGGGTTATGGTTATTGCCATTAATTTATACAACTGAAGAATCGCAAACCCAGGATGGCCCACATGAAGAATTGTCACCCTAGGATAGCCCACATGAGGAATTGTCACTCTGTCGAAGTCTGGGGTGATCCGATATTCTTTAGACGACTCACCAAGCAGGGCTTGGAGGCTAGCCGAGCACTGTGTTAGCCTCTCTCCAGGGTCACTCTGCGGGAAGAAGACACTGCTGGGGATGCCGTTGGCCGCCGGTTCGAACCTGAAGCCAACACTCATAAGGAGGTCCTTCCAACCCATAACGTTGCCCACTTTGTTCTCGATGGACTTCTGTGTCGTGTACATTGCGTTGCGGTGACCGCGGTGGATACGTTGGAGGGATTTCTCCACCTGGTGGGGGTAGATGTTGTTGTATACAGTACCCAGTATGGGTGTGACGGGAAGTTCAGTTCACCAACTGAATGTGGGATGGGGTTTCCGCCGGCTGAATAGAATCATATGGAGGCAGTGTTCAGAGGATTATAGACTGAGGAGCAAGAGATCATTTGATGAGGTTGAAGAGATACGATAAGTGATACTTCAAAGGATGAATGAAGTGACACAAGAGAAAGCATTACTTGAAGCCTCAGCAGTGTATCTCTCTCTCTCTCTCTCTCTCTCTCTCTCACACACACATACCAACACTATAAAAGAGTTTAAGGGAAGGTATGACAAATAGAGAAAGATAGATGGGACCCCATGAACATTGCTTAAATCCTGTATGCTACAACTAGGTAATTACACACACATGCACAAGTTAATGGGCAATATGATACTGAGTTCTACTTGACTGTAGCCAGACGAACTTAGTCGTAGGGATGTTCTTTGCCTAGCAGAAGATTAAGCTAATTTGATAACAGAAAATATAGTGTCTGACTTTTCCATGACAAAAGATTCTAATAAATATAAACCTAAAAATCCTACTGTATAAGTAATATTTAAATGGGTATATATATATATATATATATATACATATATATATATATATATATACACATATATACATTATATATCTATGTATATATCATCGTTGGTGCAATAGTCTTAATAGAGTACACACATTCACATGAAAAATAGCATTCAGAAATGACGAGCAACAATTGTAATCCACTGGAACCCGAGAATCTGAAACTATTTGTTCATTGACGAAGAAAACCTCCATCAAAGGAAACAACTACAAACAAGAGGCCGGAACTGACTCTTCTGGAACCTCAAGATACTAACCAGATGCAGCGTCACCCGAAGGGCGTCCCGACACTTCTCAGGAGTCCTCAGGAGCTCGCAGAGGGCCTGGCCCATAAGGGCCACCTGGGGAGGAGAACAGGAGAATTCAATTGCTAGGATGACACTTGCTGAGAATGTGAGACAAGAAAGGTAACAGTTGTTGTTGTTGTTGTTGTTGTTTGGAACTGTAGTTTACAACAATTCTGTCCTTGTGGAGACAAGAAAGGTAATAGTTGTTGTTGTTGTTTGGAACTGTTGTTTACAATAATTCTGTTCTTGTGGAGACAAGAAAGGTAACAATTGTTGTTGTTGTTTGGACCTGTAGTTTACAGTAATTCTGTTCTTGTGGAGACAAGAAAGGTAACAATTGTTGTTGTTGTTTGGACCTGTAGTTTACAGTAATTCTGTCCTTGTGGAGACAAGAAAGTTAATCATTTAATTCAAACATTCCCGTGGCTCAATTAATGAGTTTTATTCTGGCTAGTGCCTTATGTCGGGGGGTGGAGTTAGATATGAGTAAAAAAACAGATTACTGCAAATCAAATTCTTCTGAAATGCATAACTCATATGAGAGTGGGAATGGAATATAAATAATACAAATCATATACGCAATCTGGATCGATGTGTTGCATAAACGACTGGCATCAAATGTATTTTAAACCGATTATGTATTAATTTACAAACAGAAAACAATACAGACTGAATTCTTGTGTAATAGAAGGTTTGTGTTAAAATTGAAATGCTATATAAAACTTAAAATCATGCAGGCTACACACATTTGAGACCGATGTGGTTTGAATAAAATAAACACATCTGAAACTGATTCGAACATTACATAAGTGATCTGAATCATATACACGCATAAGAAACGAATTCCAATGTTACATCAGCGACTCAAATTAGTTTCTGTAACCAATTCCGATGTTGCATAAACGATTCAAGCACAAAGAGGATTCCACCCGTCACAACAACAATGTCTCTCTTGAAACTGACCTTATTGGACAATTTGATGTCAGATCCGACGAGAAGGAACCCAGCCCAGTTGGCCGGGTGGGCGAAATGCTTCGTCGTCTGCACTGTCTGCTGTGCCTCCGACAGGGCCCGGCTCACGCGCGCCCCCTGCACGGGAGAGATTAAGAGGAATTAGTCACTGTTTAAGGGTGGCAGGCCCCAAAGTGTGGGGGTCACAGAAGGATTTTAGAATGTATTGGTACCTACATAAAAAGACACTCAACCTCAAATCTGACTGAAAGCAAACAATGTAATCTCTTCTATTGACACAAAGCTCCATTCACTGTGATGATTGTAAACATTAAAACAAATGGAAAGAACTAGAACAAAATGTTCATAATTATTTGTGATCGAGGGAGCTTCAAGGGAAACTAAAGAGGGATCACGAGGATGCTAATGTTTCCTCAATTTATTTATTTATCTATTTATTGATTGGTTTATTTATTTTAGAAACGCCGGGTTTCGGGGAGAATGGTATGGAGGGTTGGGTAGGGGGTTGGGGGTATGGCACTGGGAGTAGAAGGGAGGGACATGTCACAGAAGAAGGGAGGTGGAGATGATCGTCCATTTCATTTAACTATAAATACTTTTATCCCTTTATTTGTTCAATATTCTATGTATTCATTTATTCACTATCTATCTACCCACTTTATGTTTCAGGTCGAGCTACGGGTTTTCACTCCAGGACTTACCTGCAGGAGGGACGAGTAGAAAGTTCGGAAAAGGATCTTGACGGCCGTATCCGGCACCGGCCAGAGGGACACGAGGACGCACTGGGCGCCCGCCGCCAAGAGGGCCCGGGTAAGACCGACGACCCCGTCGCTATTGGCTCGCCCGTGGTGGTCCCTCGTGTGGCAGGAAGACACCACGACCAGCTTCGCCCGGAGTTTGAGGTTCAGGATATCGGCTGCCGTCAGGAGGAACTCCGAAAGCGCCGGGAGGTCGATCGTCGAAGCGATCTCAGACCCTTCGTCGTCGAGGTGCTCGTGGATGGCTTCGGGTTGGGAGGAGTGGGAGAGTCTCTTCGATGCCCTCGACTCCACGAACTCGCCGGGGGAGAGGATCACCGCCGAGAGCTTCCAGGAGACGTGCGTGGCCAGGTGGATGCACTCGACCTGAGGTATGAGCCTGAGTATGGCCTCCTTTGTCGCGCAGGCTCCCGTCAGCGCCTTCGTCTGGAGCATCTCTGCCACGATGTTGGCTTCCTGCTCGGCGTAAGGGATGTCGCCCCAGCCCCACTGGTCGGTCACGGCGCTCGGGAGCTTGGGGTTCCCGAGGACCAGCGCCGTCGTCTGCTCACCACTCGGCTTGTTCTTCGTCCGTTGGTTGACCTTGAGGGCGCTGATCGAGGGTACCACGAGGAGGGAGTACCTCTCGCAGAGATAATCTGTGCAGGTGACGCCCTTGAGGACGGGGAAAGGCACGAGGTAAAGGTCGCCCTCCAGTACGAGCATGAGCTCCCTCGAGACGTTGGCGTCAGGAAGGTGGTCCTCAATGGGCGCGATGAGGAGTTCGTAGAGAGATCGGAGACAGGAAGGTCCTTGCCACGTCACCCTACGAGAACGCGTGGAACCGGGCCTGGAGGCCGTCCCGGAAGCTATGGAGCCGCTTACCGAACCCAGAGAGAACAAGGAGGACAGCGAGTAGTTCGAGGAGTTGAAGAGGTGGTTCCGGTTGACCATCCGGAGGAACCCAGTCCGATCGGCCTCGTGGTTGAGTTTGTCGCCCAGTTCTTCCAGATGGGCGTTCCACATGTCCCCTGCCTCGCTCTCCGTCTCGCTGGCCACGCCTCCGCGGGTCACCCCGGTGCCGCACTCGACCCCAAGGGCGTCGCGGACGGATTGGATGTAGTGCTCCAGAAGAGACCCCGAAGTCCCGACCGAGTCTTCGCAGTCACCTTCGCGCTCGGCCTCCACTTCGCCCTCCACTTCGCTCACGCTCACCTCGTGGAACTTGACGATTCCTGAAGAAAAGAAGACGGGAATGAAGGTCATCATCTACGGGTGTATACACACACACACACACACACACACACACACACACACACACACACACACACACACACACACACACACAATGTATATATTGAGACATTTTGAGGAAATAAGAAGAACAGGGACCTTAGTTTAAAATTATTCTTGACTAAGACTCATGTTTTACACCCATACACTCACTCACACACACACACACACACACACACACACACACACACACACACACACACACACACACACACACACACACACACACACACATATATATATATATATATATATATATATATATATATATATATATATATATATATATATATATACATGTATGTACGCACGTATTTATGTGTGTTTGTGCATGTCTTCAAGAGAACTCCAAACATAAGTACAATGTTCATTCATATCAGGGTCAAAGAAATATATCTATTTTGTCACTGATAGCTAGCACCTCTATCTATACGGACAATATCGATTCGAAGAGGAGTCACAGAACTGTTAAACAAAAGATATAAGGAGGGTGACAGAAAAGAGGAATGGTGAAAGGTAAAGATGATCAGCATTCTTAGAGCGAAAATTAGTATCCAATCATGAAACGAATGTGTGACTCTAGTCCGTAAGGGTGTCCCTAGAGCGAAAAAAGCAGTGAATCTTTGCACTGAAAGCAACGGTGCCATTTAGCACCTTCATGTATGAATAGACCAAGTGTGGAGCCGTGAGGACGATCCACTAGACCACCAGTCCGAGAGTCCACTGGTCCACTGCTACTCGCTCACTAATCCACTGATCCACCTGTCCATTGGTCCACCTGTCCACCAGCCCACCAGCCCACCAGTGGACTGGTCCATTGGTCCACCTGTCCACCATCTCACCGGACCACCAGTGGACTGGTCCATTGGTCCACCTGTCCACCATCTCACCGGACCACCAGTGGACTGGTCCATTGGTCCACCTGTCCACCATCTCACCGGACCACCAGTGGACCGGTCCACCTGTCCACCAGTCCACTCACCTTTGTTTGGAACGATGAGCCAGCTGTACAGGTACCCGGCCGCAATGCTGTAATAGAGGACGGTCGCTTTCTGCCGGTTGATGATCTCTACGATCTGATCCACCGACGAGGGCGTCGAGTCTTCAATCCTCGTCGCTCTGGTGGAGGACGTGGCACCCTGCCTCTCGAGGAGGAGGTCGACGAAGGCGCGGGTCCTGCCTCTCTCTGCCACTAGGAGGGCCTCCTCGTGTCGGCCTAGGCCCACGAGGACGCGTTGGAGAGCCTGGTAGGAGGCAGTCTGGAGATCGAACAGAGAGAGTCTGTAGTCTTGAGAGCCTCTGGCTTCCCTCCGGATGGTGTCCAGAAGGTGCGCAGCGCGATCCAACTGCGTCTGGGCCGCTTCGAGGTCGCCGTGGCTCCAGAGGGCCATGCCGAGCCGGTGACGGATCTTGGCCTCGTCCTCGCGCCGGCAGAGCTGCTCTGCGATCTGGAGACCCTGCTGGAGGTACGCCACCGCCTGCGTGGTGTTCCCCAGGGCGTGGTGCACGCGACCCAGCGAGGAGTACGCAAGCGTCTTGGCCACCTGAAGAACAAAGGGAGTCAGACGTTTGTGAAGATAATAAACGAGGCAGAACCTCAGGTATTAGGATATGATAACTAAATATAAAGACAAGTGGACACACGAATATCAGTTCAACTAATTAAAACTAAATACACAGTTTAGCAAACATAAAACAAGAACGAAGTTAAAGTAAAAAGTTCAAATTTTTCTCGGTTATAACTATTTTCATTAGCCGAACCTTCGTTTACAAAACTATTACTATTCGTCAGATTTTATGTACCAAAACTATCTATGCTAACAGACTCTACATCTCCAAACGCTTTTGCTCCCAAAACTAGTCAATACTTCGCGATTTTGGCCCCAGAACTAGACCTTGGCATCCCGCTATTCAGCCAGAAAATTTGTTCCACACCCCAAGCCTTTGGCCCAAAGCTAATTGACCTTGAAGTTGGCACTGACCTGATCTCACAAAATCCTAAAACCCCAGTTTAGAATCCCTGGGCGAACCGCAAAGATGGGAGTTAGTAGTAAGGCTTCCTGAGTAACAAGTACGTGTGTTTCACCCTGCCAGGTTCACCCGATGCCTCGTTCAAACAACGCACATGCATAACCAAACCCAGGCCAACCCCTTCCTTCCACAAGCAAACTACTTTTACACGAAAGCCTTAGTGTATCTTCCCAGGCATGTGACAAAAGAAGAAAGCACACTCTCAGGCCTCCTAGGACGTCCTCCTCCAAGGTTGACCCACCGAGGAGGGGCTGTCCACAGTAGCGTGGCAAGCTGCAGATAACTAAACTCAGTTCATCTGAACTTGGCGAACATCTCTAATGCTGGCGGACTCTCTAATGCTGCTCAACAATTCATTTGTCGTTCTCCAATCTCATTGAATGACACACTTTCACTAAATCTAGTTTCTTTTTCTACGTTAATGTAAGCATTCAGACAATATTGCTTAATCTGACGACAGAGGAAACTTGTGGGCCTTCAACAAACATTGGCAAGGTTAAGATGAGAAGACTATTAACCCCGAAACGGGGCCACATGTTCTTAGTTCCTGATCTCCTCACCTTGTCGTTCATCTGAGCAGCGATGCTGAGGTGCTGCTCGCCGTGAGTCACAGCCTGCTCGAAGTTGCCCAGAGACTCGAAGGCGACGCTGATGTTGCCGTGGGCCCGCCCCTGGGCTGCCGGGTTGCCCAGCTCCTCGGCGATGCGAAGGTCGAGTTGGTGGTACCGAAGGGCGGTCGAGTACTCGCACATTTGCTGGTAGACTGTGCCCAAACCACACGCGGCTTCTGCCTCACCCAACTTGTCTCCCAGCTCTCTGGAGAACGTAAAGCAGTATGTTAAATGACATGAGGGTTGTAATGGATTGATACGAGAGCATGATGACATTATTACTTTTGTATAGAAAATTATAGATATTTAGATTAATAGACAGATAAACAGGTACACAAATATATGTACCAATGGTCTTCTTAATAAGGGACTGCCTGAGTTAAAGTACACACCTACAATTAAAATCCTTTCATTTATCCCTCCCATCTCACGGCTAAAATTAATTAACCATTCTTTAAACCATCATGCAGCTTGTCTAAACCTTCATGAATACCCAGTTGACTTGAGCGAGCATCGCCTATCCCACACAAGTATTTGTCATCAGCAAAAGCAAATATGTCAGTACGTGATTCTTGTCACATCCACTACGAGTAGAAGTGGTCCTATAACAAGACCCTGAGGAACTCCATCAGATTTAGTACAAATCTTTGACTTCTGAGTTACGCTCAAATGTTAGCTATTCCTCTTTCAATTCCCTCATCCCTGATTTTCTTTCCGATCACCGTATAGCTGCTGTTATAGCCAGTCACTGCTCTTCATGTAAGTCCTGAGTTGTGCTATAGGGTTACTTTTTAATCTCCTATGGAGAATAACAGATCTTTGGTTGAGGTAAGGCCGAAAAAGGGCGAGATATTTGCCCCCACTAAAAAGGATGATGAAACGTAAAGAATACCTGGCAATGTTGAGCTGGTGTTCCATACAGGAGATGGCCTGCTCAAAGTTGCCCAACAAGGAGTGGATGTGGCCGAGCTCGCCGTAGGCAGAGCCTCTGGCGGCGGGTGTGTTGACTTCGTGGGACACAACGAGGCGCTTCTCGTAGCACACCAGAGCTTGCTGCAGGTTCCCCACGCAACGATGAGAGCTTCCCAGGCCCCTGTACGCTCGCTCTTGGTCTCTCGGGCTCTTAGTCTTAAGAGCGATGGCGAGATACTGCAAGGGAACGGAAGAGAGTTGGGTTACTTAGGTGGCTGGAAACTGGTGGTGGCATTGCGATCAGGACAGCAACAAAGCGTCTCGTAGCTTGTAAACAAAGTCTGACGTCATGTCGTCTCGTAAGTAGCGGACTTAAGGCGACCCGTGTCCACTAGATATCTATTGACAGTGATGAAGTAATTTTATCAATACCAAACATTATAGGGAGACATTTAAAGGTTTGTTTTTAATACTAAAAGCACGGGAGGGGTTATGGCTGCCAATATAAGAAACATTGACAATATCATTGATCGTTATTGTCAGTAGAGATAATCATATTCACAACTTTGACCTTAACCTTACCTGTTCGTGACATTTGATGGCTTCCTCGAAGTCTCCGAGAGCATCGTAGCAGTCCCCGAGGTTCCCGAAGGCCCTTCCTTTGTCCATGATGGCCGTCGTGGTTGAGAGCTGTTCCAGCGTCGCCAGTTGCTGTTCCAGGTAGCCGATGGCATCCTCGAAGTGGCCCATGTTTAGTCTTGCGATGCCGAGGTTCCCAAAAGCTTGAGCCTCCATCGCTGCGTCCTGGGAGATGAAAAAGGACTTTTACACGAGTGAAGACAGCCTTCCTGAACCGACTAAAAATCCATCTTCACCCACAGCCTCGTCTCTAACCACCCTCATCCCCATTTCTGTCTCCATCCCTATTTCTGTTTTTCATTTCCGTTCCCATCCAGATCCCCGACCTTCCAACCCCTATCGATCTCAGGGAAGTCTTCCCTCCGTAACAACCTTTTTTTTGGGCTGCACACAGCTCATCCAGGTACCTCATCCAGGTACCTCATCCAGGTACCTCATCCAGGCACCTCATCCAGGTACCTCACCCAGGCACCTCATCCAGGTACCCCATCCAGGCTCATCCAGGTACCTCACCCAGGCACCTCATCCAGGCACCTCATCCAGGCACCTCATCCTCACCTTGAGGTCCTTGGCGCGTTCCAGCTGCTCTTCGTAGCACTTCATGGCGTTGGTGTAGTTGGCGAGGGACATGTGCACGGCGCCCAGGTGCCCGTGGGCCTTGCACTCGCCCTTGATGTCGCCCATCTCCTGCCGGATGGTCAGCTCCTGAAGGAGGACGTCGGGGAGAGAGGAGAGAAGTGTTACTTGGTGATGTGCGAATGGGTCTGGATGCGTAAGTAGGTAAACAGGTAAGCTGTTGTTAGGTGGTTCAGTAGGTACACAGCCAGGCAGGTAAGTAGGTGGATAGGTTGGTAGGAGGTTTTAATGTGGCTTGGTAGGTAGGTTGGGAAGGGAGGAGAGGTAATTAAGCAAGGGGACAGGGAGGTAGGTAGGGAGATAAGGAGTAGGTTGGCAGGTAGGTAGTCATATTGGTAGGCTGGTGAGTCAGTAGGCTAGTAGAGGGGTAGGTTGGATGGTAGGTAGGAAGGTAGTTTAGTGGATAGGTAGGTGGGTGAGAGGGTGGGTAGTTAGGTGGGTAGATATTTAAGTAATTAAATAGGAAGATTGGTTGATATGTGGTTAGGCTGATAGGTAGGCTGATGGGATGGGAGTTAGATAGACTGGGAGATACAGTAGGATAGTGGTAATTGAGACATGAACAAAAGCGTCTAATGCATAAAACATGTAATCGTAAACATTCATATTCGTTGTCGCTTGCATGGTTGCACAAAACGTGCAAGATGCCCATCCATAACCAGCCCACCAATAACAAGCACTCGCAAAAAAAAAAAAATAATAATAAATAGAAAAAAAAAAAGTTAAAAATAAATAAATAAATAAATAAACAAATAAAATCTTATCAGGCAATTCCTGAAATTATATCGATCTCAAAGTGGGACGGACCCCTTATGACCTCATGCACTGGCTGTGAAACATTTACCAGACCCCGACGTAAACAGTATACGGACAACATATTTCGAAAACATAGGAATTCTTTGACCGACTGTACAGTCACTTGAACTTTGCGTCAGGGGTGTAGTGCCGAAGCTGTCGGGGGGTAGTATTAAGCCATAAATGCTAGGGAAGTGCTTAATCTATTTTAATTTTATTTGATTTGATTTAATACTTTATTTAATTTTACTTTGTTTTATTTCATTATCTAATTTTATCTTATTTTATAATTATATTTTGCTTTGTTTTATTTTATCATTTTATTTTATTTCATTTTATCATTTCATTCTATTATTTTATTTTGCTTTGTTTTATTTCATTATTTTATTTTATTTTATCTTATTTTTTCAGACCACTTAGAGAGGTGCCGACGATCTCCACAACCACCGAACTTCTGTTTTGCGTGCACTGAAGACACGGATACGACAAAGACCCTTGCGAGTCACCAGACTTCGTACCTGCGTGTGGTAGCCCAGGGCCTTGTCGAAGCACCTGAGGAGGCGATGAGCGAAGCCGAGGGCGCCGTAGGCTGAGGCCTCGAGGACTTTGTCCCGCGACTGTTTGGCCAGGAGGAGCTGCTTCTGGTAGACCTTGACGGCTTCGTCGTAGTTCCTCATCTTCATGAGAACGTCACCGATGTTACCCAGAGCTCGGAACTTCCCTTGGAGATGTTTCATCATGTGAGCCAGAGCTGGGGGGAAAAGAAGGTCAAGTTAGGTTTAAGGGAAACCGAATTAGGTTAATCTAGGCTGTCACACTGGACTCTGAAAGAATTCTGAGGAAGGCCATGGGCTATGAACATCCTTTACTTCGGTGAATAACCTTATGGGAGATTCCAGACCGTTTGTGTGTTTTCCAGAGGTATGGATCCTCTTGACCCAGAACATCGTGCCAAATATGCCTCGACGGACATCCAGAAGGCTTCTGTGTATGGGTACAGTGTTTGCATGGTAGGGTGTTTGACTGCCTTGCA
>NC_134803.1:55984619-55997119 GCF_046742065.1 Oratosquilla oratoria | reverse complement strand
TAGGACTGTGAGACATAGGTGGGGATGAAGTGGATGTGAGATGGGCTGGTTGGCGTTGATTCAGTGAGTTATGATCTCAATGCTAGAGCACACTGACAGGATTCAAGAAAAATGAAAAACGTGAAACTTAGGAAATTTTACATGAATAACTATACATTTCCTAGGTTCAAAATCTACGCTGCTTTTATTACGCTCAAAGGTTGGGTAGAGGGCATAGTGGACGAGCCAACTCGTCCTTGTAAACTCCACATGGAAAAAAGACACCATCCACCCATAGAATCCACATCAATTGTAGGTTTTGCCACACGCTTCAGCCCATGAATCCTGAAATGCTGCTTTCAAGCCACAACCCTTCGACTAATCCTAGACTCGATACAACCCTTTCTACCCAATCATAGTTCACGCAAGGCAGCCCGCAAACACCCCACGAAGTACTCAAGAAGAGGTTCTCAAGGTCCACAGAACTCCCAGAGGAGAACTCACAGTAACCCATAGATACCCAACAAAGTTCCCACGAAGACCAACTGATCCAACTCCTACTTCTCCTCTTCTTTTAGTTCTCATTCCTACTCTCCTTTTTCTCTTCCTCCTTATTTTCGTCCTCTTCTTCGTTTTCTTTATTATCTTGTTCTTTTTCCTATTCTTCTCCCTCTTGTTGTTGTTGTTGTTGTTGTTGTTGTTGTTGTTGTTGTTGTTGTTGTTGTTGTTGTTGTTGTTGTTGTTGTTCTTCTTCTTCTTCTTCCCCTTCTTCTTCTTCCCCTTCTTCTTCTTCCCCTTCTTCTTCTTCTCCTTCTTCGTCTCCTCTTTCTTCTTCTTCCTCTTCGTCTCCTCTATCTTCTTCTTCTTCTTCTTCTTCTTCTTCTTCTTCTTCTTCTTCTTCTTCTTCTTCTTCTTCCTCTTCTTCTTCTTCTTCTTCTTCTTCGTCTCCTCTTTCTTCTTCTTCTTCTTCTTCTTCTTCTTCTTCTTCTTCTTCTTCTTCTTCTTCTTCTTCTTCTTCTTCTTCTTCTTCTTCTTCTTCTTCCTCCTCCTCTTCTTCTTCTTCATCCTCCTCTTCTTCGTCTTCATCTTTCTAACCCACTTTCCCTCTCCCTGCCTACCCATCCCATCCCACGAGCCAAGGAGGCCATCCGTTCAGGACAGAAGGACCCCACCTTCCCGACACCCATACAAGACTCCACAGCCACCTACTGACAACCCCAGCAGGAACTCCTCAGGAGTACTCCACTTGAGACGACTACCTCCTCCCCGGGTGCGGGGGGTGGGGGGGTAGGGGGGGGTCCTGCTGTAATGACAGGGCGGAGCAAGTCCACTTAGGCGACGCTATCTCCGCTTCATCGCCTCTGTGGACCACTCGCAGTCTAATGGGCCGCAAGCTAGTGTCCTCCTGTCCTGCTGCCCGGATGGCCTCTTCGGTTCTCGGGACGGGTGTTGGGGGGGGGTAGGGTAGGCAGGGAGAGGGAAGTGGGGAGGGTGGAAAGAAGAAGAGGAAGAAGAAGAGGAAGAAGAAGAAGAAGAAGACGAAGAAGAAGAAGAAGGAGGAGGAGAAGAAGTAGAGGAAGAAGAAGAAGAAGAAGAAGAAGAAGAAGAAGAGGAAGAAGTAGAAGGAGAAGAAGAAGAAGAAGAAGAAAAAGAGGAATAGGAAGAAGAAGAAAAAGAAGAAGAAGAAGAAGAAGAAGAAGAAGAAGAAGAAGAAGGAGAAGAAGAAGAAGAGAAAGAAGAAGAAGAAGAATAGATAGAAGACGAAGAAGAAGAAGAAGGAGAAGAAGGAGGAAAAGAAAGAAGAAGAAGAAGACGAAGAAGAAGGAGAAGAATAAGAAGGCGAAGAGGAAGAGGGAGAATAATAGGAAAAGGATAAGATGATAAAGAAAACGAAGAAGAGGACAAAAATGAGGAAGAGAAAAAGGAGAAGAGTGAAAAGTAAAAGAAGAGGCGGAGAAGCAGGATTAGAAGATGGAGGGGATGTAGGAGGAGATGGAGGAGGGACAAGAGGAGGAGGAGGAGGAGGAGGAGGAGGAGGAAGGATAGGAATAGGGGGGAGGAGGAAGAAGAGAAGGAGGAGGAAGAGGATAGGGTGAAGAATGGTAGGGAGCAGGAGAGAATAAGAGGGAAGGTACGGTAGTAGAAAGATACAGCAGGACTGAAAGGAAGAGAAGGGTAGTACGATGGGTAGGGAGGAAGGGGAGAAAGGGAGAGGAGAGATGGAGGGAGGAAGGGGAGAGAGAGGAGAGATGGAGGGAGGGAGGGGAGAGAGAGGAGAGAGAGGAGAGAGAGGAGAGATGGAGGGAGGAAAGGGAGAGAGAGGAGAGATGGAGGAAGGAAAGGGACGATTGAAGGTGATAGAAAATGGGGAGCGAACCAGGACAGGCAGGGGATGATGGGGAGATCAGGGAGGGAAGGAAGGAAGAGGGAGGAAAAGGGGAAGATACTGGAAGAGCTGGAAAGCGGAGGAGGGGAGGGGAAACGAGGGGAGAGGAGGGAGAAGAGAGGGAAGGGTGAAGAGGAGAGGGAGGGGAAATAATGAAGAGGAGAGGGGAGGGAAGGGGAAAGGTGAAGAGGGAAGGGAGGGGTAGGAAAGGGGAAAGGGAGGGATGAGAGGGAACGGGAAAATGAGGGGAAGGGAGGGGAGGGGAGGGGAATGGAAAGGGGAAGAGAGGACGGGAGTGGAGGGGAGGGGAGGGGAGGGAACGAATGAGGAGAGGAGGGGATTGGAGTGGATGGGAGGAGAGGAGAAGAATGAGGAGAGGAGGGGAGGAGAGGAGAAGAGAGGAGGGGAGTGTAGGGGATGGGAGGAGAGGGGGAGAATGGGGAGAGGAGGGGGGTGGAGGGGATGGGAGGAGAGGAGAAGAATGAGGAGAGGAAGGAAAGGTAAGATGGGATCAAGTGAGGTGAGGAAGGGAATTTAGGGAAAAGGAAAGGGAGGGATCAAGGTAAAAGGGGAAAGTAAGGGTAACGAAAGAGAGAAGAAGAGAGAGAATGGAGAAAGGGGGAAGGAAGGATGAGGAATGAAGAGTGAGGGAAAAGAGAAGGGATGGGGAGGGAGGGATAGGAGATTTTAGTCATGGGTGAAGGGTTGGGTGGGAGAGATCAGGGAGGAGGAGGAGGAGGAGGAGGAGGAGGAGGAGGAGGAGGAGGAGGAGGAGAAGGTGAAGAAGAAGAAGAAGAAGAAGAAGAAGGTGAAGAAGAAGAAGAAGGTGAAGAAGAAGAAGAAGGTGAAGAAGAAGAAGAAGAAGAAAAGAGGAAGAAGAAAAGAAGAATGCGAAGAAGAACGCGAAGAAGAAGGAGAAGAAGAAGAAGAAGAAACAAAAGAAAAGAAGAAACAGAAGAAGAAGAAACAGAAGAAGAAGAAATGGAAGAAGAAGAAACAGAAGAAGAAGAAATAGAAGAAGAAGAAAGAGATGAAGAAGAAATGGAAGAAACAGAAGAAGAAATATAAGAAGAAGAAATACAAGAAGAAGAAATAGAAGAAGAAGAAATGGAAGAAGGAGAAGAGGAAGAAGAAGAAGAAGAAGAAGAAGAAGAAATGGAAGAAGGAGAAGAGGAAGAAGAAGAAGAAGAAGAAGAAGAAGAAATGGAAGAAGAAGAAGAGGAAGAAGAAGAAGAAGAAGAGGAAGAAGAGGTGGTGACTTGGAGCCAGGGGACTGACAAAGGCAGAAACCCAAGAGGAGCAAATGGTCCGGGTGGGGGGTGGTGGTGGGCCTACTGTCCGGAGGTGTCTGCGAGGTGCTATCTGAGGTGTATCGGAGCTGGAAAGGTGTTAAAGGTATTAGGAGGGAGGGAGGGAGGGAGGGAGGGAGGGAGGGAGGGAGGGAGGGAGCGTGTGAGTGAACACTGTAGGTTAGACCAGAGACATCACAGAAGAGGGGTGAGGACTTGGGGGAGTTGGGTGAAGGGTGGCAGCGATGTAAAAAGGAGGGAGGGAGGGAGGGAGGGAGGGAGGGAGGGAGGGAGGGAAGGGAGGGTGGAGTGGAGGAATCAATGGTGGATGTCGGAAATGACAGTGGAGGGCTGCTGTTGCAGCAGACGAGGTGGGGTGTTGGAGATGTGGTGGAGGAGATATGGTGGAGGTGTGTTGGAGATTTGCTGAGCCAGTGCTGGGACTTGGCCGAGGGGCGCTGTGGATGCGATGTAGGAACTGTTGGAGATGTGTTGGAGATGTGCCCGAGGTGGCTGGCAGTGATGGGGATGAGAGGGAGATGATGTGATATATTGAAGAAAGATTGGAGATGTGGTACGCAGATTCTATGCATATAGTACGAGAAATATTTGAGTGTTGGAGATATTAGTAAGTTTGTGTTGGAGGTTTCAGGGGCTGCTGGGGAGGGAGGAGGGGGAGGGAAGATGTGTGTGTGCGCGCGCACGTGCGATTGAGAAGAGAGACTAGATTCTTTCAGTAATGAAGTGATGCCACCAAACCATGGCGAGATTATAGCGTGCTACATCACGGTTGAGTTAGTATTTGTGTGTCCGCGTTGTGATGTTTTGTGGTGTCCGGGGTGATGAGACGAGGAAGATATGATCTCAGTGTGTTGAAAGGAGAGTAGCCACCATTTCTACAGGTATTTCAGTGTCAGTATATGACATTTGTTCACTAAAAGCTTTTCAGTGTTCACACCAAATGTACGCTGTTCATCACTGACAACGACAGCTCAACTGTGGTAAACAATTCTCCATAATTGTCGTTTAATGTTCACCCCATACTGTTTACAAATGCAGTTGATCGGCGGTCATTAAAGCTGTTCATTAAAGCTGTTCACCATTGCCGTATTTTGTTCAACTAAAACACAAATTGTTCACCACTGACAAAGGCAAATCAACTATAGCAAACGAAAATGTTCATCCGTTTCGTTCACTGTTGACGCCTATCTGACAGTATTCGCCACCGACTGACGCAATCAAATCAACTGTGGCAAATGATGGATGTTCATCAATGGAGTATGCTGTTCATTCCAAGGTTACACTGTTCGACACTAACTGTTGGCTCAAGGTAGTGTACGTACGCTACACGTGGATATCCGAATCGCATATCATTTCCCTTACTACTACAATGGAGGCTAGTTTCGCTAGGGGGGAGTAATGCTTCAAGTCAACCTGTTTGCCAAACCTTTGTCCTTTTCTGTACAGTTGCCTCCACTTAGAAGTACCTCAGCAGCTGATGTGTTCTTCTTAGGAGCTGTGAGAACAACATATCTTATGATTCGAGGACTTACGACGTGAAGTGGTCATTTATGATTTCGTAAGTTTCCTAAGTTTTTTTGTCAGTACAATTCCCACAGTTTCGCCAACCCTTGTACTACTCAGAAGTGGAACTAGGTGTAGTACATGGCTTTGAACGAGTGGCCTCAAGGCCACCGGAGAAGGAAGGAAGGCACCAAATTCCGGTCAGTCTCTCTTCTTCGTCTACAGACCAACCCGGAGGAAGAACCAGCATCAAAGACCTCTACCGAAGTCACATGACCTTGTCCGCTATCTCCATCAATGACACAGGCTTCGAAACGAGGCAACACAACCTGGTTTGCTACGTCGGTCATCTAAGATTACCCTTAAATTGTCTGTTGACATTTTTATATCATTTGACCATGCGCTGCAGTCTAGGAACTTCCTTCTGGCTCGCGAGGGACGATTTTGTTTTGTTGGAAAGGTCGGAGGTAATCCACACACACACACACACACACATACACACACACACACACACACACACACACACACACACACACACACACACACACACACACACACACACACACACACACACACACACACACACACACACACACACACACTGGACAAAAGGAAAAGCGTAGCTAGCATGAATGGGGTGAGTGAGCGTGGTCGCATGCACGCAAGTTCACCTAAAAGGAATGTATCATTGTACGCACACGTGCACGTAAACGCACACAGAGGCATGTGTGCGTGTACGCACGCACACGTACACACGCACACACACACCTGCTTTGTAAAATAATTAGTCGAAATTCTTTTTTCTAAGAGCAAAGTGGCTGTGGTTTTGTTAATGGTGGGGCTTTAATGGAGATGGGGAGTAATGGTGGAGGAGGTGGTGGTGGTGGCGGAGGTGGTGGTGGAGGTGGTGGAGGAGGCTTTAGGTGCGGTGCTGGAAGTGAAAAGAAATATGGTGTTGGGAGTTGATTGTTTGACAGTATTTGTTGAAGACGGAGGTCAAGATGGAGACAAGAGATGGGGTCTGCGTGTCTGGATGATCTTCTGGAAGTCTTGAAGAAATGGTGATGTCCTCTTGGTGTGGTGAAGATGGTGAGATGATGACTGAACCTTATATAAAGCATATGACGCGATGTCATTAGTTCCTGTTATTGGCCTCTTCAGTTTAGTTTTCAATCTGTGAGTTATCATATATTTAATTTCACTTAAATCTAAACACTAACTTGCTTTGCCAACTCATCTTCGAATATGTGACCCATCTAGATTCACTCCTCCATGTACAGATCTTTTTTCGAGAGATTATTTTGTTTTCCTTTCTAGATTTTTATGCTGACTTAACTCCCAGCATTTTCCTCCTATGCTGCGGCAACTTGTTTGCCATCGTGCATGTGTTCCTAGCCATCACTTCGGATAAAGATCTGGCACTGAGAACCTTGTCTGACCTAGAAAAAGCCTACTTAGTCTGTTTAACGAGTTAAGCTTAACTAGGAATTCATTAATAAATAAGGTTCGGGGCTAGAATCATATATATATATATATATATATATATATATATATATATATATATATATATATCTATATATATATATATATATATATATATATAATATATATATATGTGTGTGTGTGTGTGTGTGTGTGTGTGTAAAACCAAGCCCGGCCGTCGGTAGACCTCGATCTCGGGTCCCTCCACTCGTGAAACCAGATACAAGGTCTTGTATTATGGACAGTTAACTTCTAAACTAGTAATAGCATCAAGGGACCATTGTCCTTTAGAAGTACTGAAATTCAGTAGTAGTTTTACGTGTTATTTTATAACCCAGACCTGACGCTATCCTTGACAGACGTGCAACCTGACTGCAAACAATAGGTCAAACCCCTCCACGTCCCCACTATGTATCCTCCGAAGGAGTATGTAAACCCGATTACCACCATCATGCCCAGCTCCGCCGAAGAGGGCCACAGATAGTGGTCGTAATATACAGATCACCTTTCAACAATATTTCTTTCCTCCGAATGTGGGGTTTACAGTTTATTTTACGAATGTGTTAGAATGTCTAATTCGTCTGGATATACATATGAGTGAATAAAACAAACAGATAACTGAAATAAAGAAGTAAACGAACACAGACACTGCCTAATAAAACAGGAAAGGCGAAATGATTAATTGGAGGCCACTGCAGCATTTTTGCTCCAACCTTACTAGTCTCTGCCCTCTTTGCTTGGATTCCCTCGGGGGTACGACCTCAAATCTATTATCTCCACGACATTCCTGCGGAGACACTGGGCCATTCTTAGCAGAGGTATATATATAACATTAAGCTTCTTTTGAATGAGACTCCATTACGAAGACCTGCTATGACTTCCCGGGCCGAGATTAATGTCCCCATGTCTTCGACCATACAGAAGTAATGCACATCACAGGGGCGATTATCTTACACGAGTACGTTTCACAGTAATCACGGATCACGTGACGGACTCGTGATGGTCAGTTATTACTCTTACGGATGAGAGATGTTTGTATAGCCCAGTGTAAGGGTACCGTTATGGTCTTAGGTACACGAGAACACACACACACACACACACACACACACACACACACACACACACACACACACACACACACACACACACACACACACACACACACACTAGTTTCCCTCCCCCTCCTTTGGACTGTAACCTTTACACCTCTTTGGAAAAGGAAGACTAAAGTAATCTCATTACCACAAAGACAGTCTTTGGTTGAATTGATAACAGAATTTCACTTGTGTAGGCCTCGCGTTCGAACCTGTACCCTGGCAGTTCGAATCCAGTAATGCATCCATGCAGGACATCGGATCCAAATCCTCCAAATGGTCTGTGGAATCAGATTCCAGATCTGGAGGGTCATTTGGTTGTTCTCGAACTTACGGAGAGCGTCATGATCACTACGTGTCTCTTCTATGATGCAGATACATACTTAAAAAAAAAAAAAAAAAAAAAAAAAAAAAAAAATATTTTTTTGACAATCGCTCCCAAATAAGGATACCACAAGACTGTTGGTGAACTTTGGAGTACAGATGTACTCTCTTTGCCGTCTGATAGGTACACAATGTACATGTTCGAATCCAGTCATTCCACCCAACCCTGTACAGTGGAGAGTATGAACCGACTCTTCTCCCCGCGCCTTCGACTCTACTTCCATTTAGTCTCCTTTCCTGATCAGCTCTTCGTTTCCCTTTAGGCAAATTTTCACCGTAACACGCTCTAATTCTTTTTCTAAAGAGTGCGTGCGTGCGTGTGTACGTGTGTGTGTGTGTGTGTGTGTGTGTACGTGTGTGTGTGTGTGTGTCTGTGTGTGTGTGTGTGTCTGTGTGTGTGTGTCTGTGTATGTGTGTGTGTGTATGTGTGTCTGTGTGTTTGTGTGTGTGTGTGTGTGTTTCTGTGTGTGTGTGTGTGTTTACCTAGTATTTACTTAGTATGTTATGGGAATGGGAGCTACGCTAGTGATGTCCCGTCTTTCTATCTCGCAGTGTCTAGTTTGCTCTTAAATTCGTGTATAGTTTGCGTGTACGTGTGTGTGCGTCTCTCGTATGTGCACGCACATGTGTGAGCGCGTGTGTATTTGTGTGCACGAAGTCTACCCCATAACAGAAAACAAAATACTTTTTTTCTTTCTTTTTGCTGAAAGTCAATTCCGTCTCCAAAACCTCTTCGTTAAATCAACTATCACTCCTCCCCCGTTCCATCCGGACACCTTTCCACTACGATAGCACCTACGTCCACGTGCTAGAGTCCACGCCTGACCGCCCTTCCATAACACTGTGATACGCCTTCCCGCACGTCCCTCCTCGGTAACACAAGAACATTAATGAGAAGACCTGAGGCCCTGACAAAAAACAAAATAATTATTTCCTTCAAACAATTTCCTTCTGTTTTTGAACAATGGCTTCCTTTTTTCAGCGGCCGAAGAAAACGGAGAAAAAGGTTAAATTAGAATAGTCGCCCTCACTCCGGACCTTTCATAACAGATTTCCTCAGTAACAAAGGACCTGGCCGTTGTCGTGGTCCACTCTCATCATTAACACAGCACGCGAACGCACGCACACGCGACAATGTGACGACGGTGTTAATTTCAACACAGTGTATGGGAAGGCGATGAAATTACTTCCAAGAGTGTTATACCCAATGGTACAATGTGGCGAGGCTAACACACGGCAATGTGATACCCGTGTTAAATCCTTACACAGCATGGGAAGGTGATAGAACTATCTCCCGAGACCGTTACGGTGCAGCAGCACCTTAGCACGCTTCACACCACCACAGGCTATCACATACCTTTGCCGTTTATCAAATGCCATCGTGAGAGTCAATACAATACAGGGCTCTCTCTCCCTCTCCCCTCCTCTCTCTCTCTCTCTCTCTGTCTATCTACCAATGCTAGACACTCTTCTAACCCTATAGCACAGCTTGAGGAGTTCGTTATGGAGCGGCAAGCGATTTAAATCAGCCCCTGCTAGGGTTAAGTCGCCGGGGTTACTACCAGAGCTCTGCTGCTGCCTCCCAATAGCTCCCCCATCACAGCGGCAGCTACCCAGCGCGGCGGTGCCCTAATGAAGGTAGAATGACTTGTGGTTTGAAGACGCGATATTCGTATGGAGCACTATGTGGATCTCCTGTAGTAGTACTATGTAGCGCACTGTAGTGCGCTTTGTAGTGCACTACAGTGTCTTTTAGTCCACGTTAAGGCGAGAGCTTAAGTAGTCTGACGGACCCGAGTGTTGTGCATTTGTCGTTCTTGGGTGTTGGTCTCTCGTCTTTTATGTCAAATGTACAGTCACATGACCAACACAGTCTACCGATGAACGGATGCTTTATTGTGGGACTGACCCATCGGGACTAGGCAAATATATATTTCATTGTTGAAAACATATTTCTTAATACAATATTTTCCTTATAATTAGTGATTTTGCGAAAACATAAACGTACCAAGACAACAGCAACAAAAGACGTTTTTGCCCTTCCGAACCACCATAGGTACGGGTGTCTCCACAGTAATAAGTATTATTAAGTACCGAGATGTATTTTTCTTGTTGGCTTCAGAGAACATGGCAGTGCACCGAAGTAATGTGCAATTTAGTGTGGTGCAATGTATGACTAAGAAATTAGACTCTGACTTTTTTTTTTCCAGGGTGAAGTCCGGATCTATGAGCATATTCTAATCTAAATGGAAAAACTAAGATAATTCTCAAACTGTTTTCCATTGGACTTAAAGCCGTTCACGGCGGTACTGGGCTGAACAGGATAGACGGAAAGTCCGGATCTACGGCCACATTTCAATCTAAACCGAGAAACTAAGATTATCACCTGCAGGAGTTAGATTAACCCCGAGGTTGGAGAATCTTATAGTCTCAGTAGCATAGTCGGTAGAGCGACGGCTTTGTTCCGCGCAAGTCTCGGTTCGAGTCCGGGGACAACTGTCGGAATTATTTAGGATTATTATGTTCAAACTGGTGGATTCGGACCTCGAGACGCTATGCAATGAACACAAAATCCTTAAACTCTCCGGACATTTCGGGGTTGATGTTATGTGGGCAGACAAGTTAATGTTTGCTTGTAAACCTAGTCTTTTGACCCGGCTTGTATAGATTCTGTTGTAGCATCGCCAGAAGGTTTGGGTCAGCTAGACCGAAACTATGTAGGGAAGAGGCCAAACGCAGAGTATGGGAGTCCAATATATTTTACGTTTCGCCCAGCAGGGCTTCTTCAGAAAGAAGCCCTGAAGCTTCTTCTGAAGAAGCTTCTTCTGAAGAAGCCCTGAAGCTTCTTCTGAAGAAGTTTCTTCTGAAGAAGCCCTGCTGGGCGAAACGTCAAATATATTGGACTCCCATACTCTGCGTTTGGCCTCTTCCCTACAGAGCTGTTGCAGTCATTGCTGCTTTTACTCATCTAGACCGAAACTAGTTGAACTTAACTAAAGAACTCGGCCGGCTTCGGTCACTGTAGAGATTTTCAGAGTATGATTCTGCCCGCTCTTTCTTTTTATATTTGCGTTTATTTCTTCAAGGTTAGTGAATTTCTTTCTTATCTTTTATGTCCAGAGCCTGCCATGGCCAGGACCTCACAGTATGTGATTTTACGTTATTTTTATGTAGCGAATTTTGATTGATTAATATTTCAAAATAATAAAGATTATTTTCTTCAGGTATCTGTTTTATTTCATTTTACTATATTCATTTCATTTCACTATCTTTATTATTTCTAAATCTTTATTTATTCACTTATCTTTTCATTTATTACTTATCTATTCCCTTATTTATTTATTCTTTTATTCATTTATTTTCTATATTTATTCATAAAATTATCTAAATTTTGTTGAAATAATTCGCCTCAAGGACAGAGCACGCCAGAACCTTGTCACACGACTTGGATAAAAAACAACAACAACAACAACAACAACAACAACAACAACAACAACAACAACAACAGACGAGTGTGGATTTAAACAGTGAAGAACCTGTCCAGGGCGACTGAAATCGTCCGGTGCTCATCACAATATCCAGATTTTGAGGAACAAAACCGAAGAGGCTCGTGAGGCAATACTCAAAAACTTAGATGTCTGCTTTTACGCTCGAAAACACAAACCACCATTTTTCTCCCCGTCTTTCATGCTGTCGGAACTTGATACAGTAAACTTTACTTTATTTGAAACAAATCAAGTATCTTATTATAGCAAATGAATGAATAAGTAATGGCAGGAATACGAGGAATAAAGTGACAAGAACATACGTGTACAATGGCTGAACATCAAAAGCCCTTTCGTTCCATAACAAAGCCGATGCAATATATATATATATATATATATATATATATATATATATATATATATATATATATATATACATGTATATGATATATATAAATATATATATATATGTATATATATATATATATATATATATGTGTGTGTGTGTGTGTGTGTGTGTGTGTGTGTAAATATATACATATACACATATATATTGGAGACACCATTATTGCAGTCAACTTTTTTCCTCAATTCTTCCAGATTTCTAACTAAGCTTCTTGCATTTGGGGGATCAAAAAACACCAGATCACCTAACGTAGGCATATATTCTTTCTACGTTTCATCCTCAAGGGGACATCATCAATTACAACTGTAACAATGAATTACAAGATAGTAAAAGCGAAGTTATAAATAACTCATTTTCTACAAGAATAACATTTGAATACATTTCCACTGCGGAGGTTTTCTTTGTCTGAATGAAATCGCCCGATGGCAGGCAGAACCAATGTATAAACCCTAAATATTAGCGAAAATAATA
>NC_134803.1:55974619-55979619 GCF_046742065.1 Oratosquilla oratoria | reverse complement strand
ACACACACACACACACACACACACACACACACACACACACACACACACACACACACACACACACACACACACACACACACACACACAAAGTGACGTGGCTAAAAGAGAGTGTACACCAGGATGCGCTGATTTGTAACCCAGGTCCCCACACGTTACCCCCATGTACGCTCAGACGGCCATGACAGAGTCGAGTCTGACTAAAATATGAGCAGAAAAAAGGCAATTCGAATTGATGCAACGAGGAACCGGTCTAATTAGAACTTAATAAAGGTGGATATAATTGAAGCCAGCCATAATTAAAAGGGAATTAGGTAGGTATACTTAAATACAAAGGACATCGCTATGAAGGGCCTGGTGAGCGTGGACTTCATTAAAACGAGATAAAGTGAACTTTTTCGAGAAGAGACTTATTCAAAGTGATGTGTGTAAGAGGTGGCGGCCATCCCTGGAGGCACCAGATTAAGGAAGACACCAAGGAAAAGGAGGTTTCACTCCTAAGTACCACAGCGAGTGGCTGTATCTACCAAACTGTATCAAGCGTAATCGTCTCCGTCGACCAGTTACGATGCTCGTAAGTCTACGAGGTCGTGAACGACTCACTCGCATCGTAAACTTACGACACAGAGACATCCCCTGCTACGGTACCTGGAAGAATCGCGGTTGTACACGAGAAACGAGTCTTCGACTTACCAAGGCTCGTGAGGGCAGAGGCTGCGGCCTGGGTGTCTTTGCACTTCATGGCGAGGACGAGTTGGTATCGGTGAGAGGTAAGAGCCTCCTTGTAGTTCCCCTTGCTGAAGTAGGCACTCCCGAGGTTGCCATGGGCACGGCACTCCCCGGCAATGTCCCCCAGGGACTTGGCGACGGCCAAGTCTTGCTGCATGTAGGAGACAGCCTGGGAAGGAGAGAGGAACGAAAATAGAAAACAAACATAAGAGCACAGAAAAAATATTTCTTAAAGAAAGAGAGAAAGAGAGAAAGAGAGAGAGAGAGAGAGAGAGAGAGAGAGAGAGAGAGAGAGAGAGAGAGAGAGAGAGAGAGAGAGAGAGCATGATAAAATGGAAATCTCTATAAAAGTGGTGTAATTGGTAGAATAGAAGCTGGAACAAAATGAAGAGCAAAACTTGGATGACAATAATTTACTCAAAACTTGAAGTTAAAACAGTCATAGCCATCCGCAAAGCTGCGCGACGCCCGGGCGTGATAGTTTGAATTACATCACTGCTACTAGCAACTTGTTACATTATATATATATATATATATATATATATATATATATATATATATATGTATATATATACATACATACATATATATTTATATGTATGTATGCATATATTTGCATATTTATATCAAATGTCCAAAATGTGGCACCACAGTCCAAGAGTGCCTAAAGGTAACAGCGAATGAGTGTACCAACCTTATCCAGGGAGTTCAGAGCCCAGTAGGCTGAACTGAGAGCTGAGAAGACCGACCCTCGAAGTTTGAGTGAGCACGTGCCGATCTTGAGGGCCGATTCGAGGACGACTACGGCCGCGGCGTAGTGGCCCGCGGCCAGGAGCTCCTGCCCGATGACGGAGATGATGACGAAGGGGGACTTGTCCAGGCGCATCGTCTGGAGTTGGCGGTACGTCGGTTCTAAAGTCGCTGTTGAGGGGAAAGAAAAGACAAATTTGAGAATGTTGTACACGACATATATGATGTAGTCACTAAAGAGTATTACCAATGGATGTCCATGTGGAGAAATACTGACAATGTGCCACATTCTCCACGAATGACAAATGGGTACTCATAGCTTCGGCTAAGACCCTAAGGAAGCAAATGTCACTACATAAGAACATAGGAATGAAAGAGACTGCAAGAGACCATAAGGCCTACACTAGGCACTCCATAAAACAGTGCATATGATTTCTGCACGACAAGATATGATGACGATCATGACTGATTTTGAAATGTTGTTAGGAGGATAAGAGAGTGCTCATAATGAATGTCGTACCACCAGAACCACAACAACTCAAACTCCAGTGGCGCCTTGTCCACCACCACCTCCACCACCACAACCGCCACGATGGAAACCAATTTGTCATCTTTCTGGTTCTTGTAAGAGGTTCTTCATCTCGAATATATTGTGGTCGTGTCTATATGTTACCAGTAAACTTGTGTTATTCGCTTATAAGATACACCCACCCTTTTTGGGGGGGATTCCTACTCTAAGTAATTTATGTATTTTATTTGTTATTTACATTATTATAGTTTTTATTTATTGTTTTATTATTAATATGGGTTTTTTTTCGCATCCGACCTAGGTATGGATCAAAAGGTCTCCTGTCGGCATGCTCCGCCTTTGTAATCCTTTGTAATCAAAAACTCATGGATGCCTTAAAACCGTTCAGATCCCATTGGAAGTGGGATAGAAAAACATTATAAAGAAAAAACGTAAAATGTCATAAAAATCTTATCACTTTGACATCTTCAAAATGAAATTAAGGTCGTGGAAATACGTCCTCTGTGGAGCCAATCACCTTTGAGATTGTTATTTGTTCTGCATCGAAGTCTCCGTAACTTAAAAAAAATCACTTCGATTCGTTTTGAAACCTGATTAAACTTAAGAGATCTTAAAATGGCATTGATATCTGCTCCCAAAGAAAGCAGAGAGAAAGAAATGGTAACATAAAAGAGGATTAATTCAAAGAAGAGGAAGACAAAAAAAAAAAAAAAGAGAAATTGAATGAAAACTTTAGACTGAATGCGATGCGGGGGGACTGAAAAAGGTTCAATTATCACGTGGTCATGAATAAAGGCGACAACTCAGAAAAACCAAATCAACTGTTACAACCGAAATACCTGGATTCTGTAAAACGACGAAGAGGGACAAGGTGGAGTCAAAAGGAATGAAGGAGGGAAGGAGAGAAGGAGGGAAGGAGGGAGGGAGGGAAGGAGGGAGGGAGGGAAGGAGGGAGGGAGGGAGGGAGAGAAGGAGGGAAGGAGGGAAGGAGGGAAGGAGGGAGGGAGGGAGGGAGGGAGGGAGGAAGGGAGGGAGAGAAGGAGGGAAGGAGGGAAGGAATGAAGGAGGGAAGGAGGGAGGGAGGGGCGGAGAGAACAGACTAGGAGACCTAGTTTTATCCTATGGAAACATATAAACGGGACACCACTTGCATAGACAACTTCTTGTACATTACAATTAAACCAAAGAATAAATACAAATTGTCATTAATCACAGGACAGTGACCACTTTTCTTCATCATCATCATTATCATTATTATCATTATCACTGTTACTATCGCTGATGTTATCAATATCATTACCATCATTATCAACTCACGTGGTTGGAGGAGATAGGGAAGAACAGCGTAAAAGAAGATGGGAAGAGGAGGAGTGGGAGGTGGAAGCGGAGGAGGAGGAGGAAGAGGAGAATGACGAGTAGGTGGAGGGAAAGCAGGAGGAGGAAAAGAATAAGGGGGAGGAGAGGGACTTGGAGGAAGAGGAAGAGAAGAAGGAAGAGGAGGAGAAGGAGGAGGAGGAGGAGGAAGAGGAGGAGGAGGAGGGAGAGGAGGAGGAGGAGGAGGAGGAGGAGGAAGAGGAGGAGGAGGAGGAAGAGGAGGAGGAGGAGGAGGAGGAGGAGGAGGAGGAGAAAGAGGAGGACGAGGAGAATGACGAGTAGATGGAGGGAAAGCAGGAGGAGGAAAAGAAGGGGGGGAGGAGGAGGAGGAGGAGGAGAACAGGATGCACGAGGGAAGAAAAATTGGTCGGGTAGGAGGGAGGGAGGGAAGGAGGGTGAGGGTGTGAGGGAGGGTGAGGGTGTCTTAGATGAAGGAGAACTAATAGGGGAAGACGGACAAAGAAATCGCTACCACTTCTCCCCACCACCACTACCACCACCTCAAACAACGCCGTCACTACTTTCACCACTTTCACCAACATCCCCACCACCATCACCACTATCACCATCACCATCACCACCATCACCATTACCACCATCACTATTTTCACCATTTACCCACCACCATCCCCAGTACCACCACCAGTACCATCACCATCACCACCACCACTACCATCATCACCATCACCATCACCGTCACCATCACCATCACCATTATCATAATGATCAAAAGATCAACGACTACACCAGTGGAGAAGAACAGATATAGAGGAGTACGAAGAGGGTAAGGTGATGAGAATAAAGATGGAGAAGAGGAGGATGAGATTGAAAAATAGGAGGAATGGGAGGAAGAAAAGGAGGAGGAGGAGGAGGAGGACGAGGAGGAGGAGGAAGAGGAGGTGTGGGAGGGGGTGAAGAGAGGCGAGGACCCAGGAGAGGGAAGGGATGTCTGCAACGTCCGTTGGTGTTAACATCACACGTTCTAATTAGCGCATAGAGTGAGGAGGAGGAGGAGGAGGAGGGGTGGGTCCTGGAGGAAGAGAAAGGAGGGAAGGGGGGAATGAAGAGGAGGAGGAGGAGGAGCAGGAGGAGGAGGAGGTCGGGGTGGGTCCTAGAGGAAGAGAAAGGAGGGAAGGGGGGAAGGAAGAGGAGGAGGAGGGGGAGGAGGAGGAGGAGAAGGAGGAGGAGGAGGGGGTGGGTCCTGGAAGAGAAAGGAGGGAAGGGGGGAAGGAAGAGGAGGAGGAGGAGGAGGAGGAGGAGGAGGAGGAGGAGGAGGAGGAGGAGGAGATCGGGGTGGGTCCTGGAGGAAGAGAAAGGAGGGAAGGGGGGAAGGAAGAGGAGGAGGAGGGGGAGGAGGAGGAAGAGGAGGAAGGGAGAGGATGAGAAGATAAATGTAGAGGAAGAGGAAGGGTAGGCAGAGGAGGAGGAAGAGAAAAGAGGGAAGGAGGGAAGGAAGAGGAAAAGGAAGAGGAGGACGGGGAACAAGGGGAGAAGGGTGAGGATGAGAAGATGAATGAAGAGGAAGAGGAAGGGTAGGCAGAGGAGGAATAGGAGGAATAGGAGGTGGAGTAGGAGTAGGAGGATGAGGAGGAGGAGGAAGAAGAGAAGGAGGAGGAGGAGG
>NC_134803.1:55967119-55972119 GCF_046742065.1 Oratosquilla oratoria | reverse complement strand
CGTTTTGACTTCTCACGGAACTTTGAAAAAACAAAAAAAAGAGAAAGTACACAGCTCCCCAGGGAACTCAATTCAGTTGAAGGGTGACTCAAGACCTCATGAGGTTATTGAGGCTCGCCGCCCAAGGACGAGGTGGACATATATTTTCTTAAACCTAGCGGAAGTGGGTTCCTGAAAAAATGGCGTCTTTTTTCAAATTCCGTTGAGTTCTATTTTCTTAATTCCTTTTCTTTTTCTTGTGTTGCTACGGACCATTTTCCTCGGCCGTTACTCCAATGGTATATATTTTCTTCTCCTTCTATTCAATTTCCGTCAAGTCGAAATAAACAAACCACAGGGAAGGCTAAGAAGACGTCGATCTTGGAGGATGCTTCGAGTGGACGACGAAGGAGGAATTGATGGTGAAACAGGAGTTGACGATGCCCCCCCCCCCCCAATGGTGGGTCGTGAAAGACGGAAAGGGTAACCGTTTGTTGGTGTTGCTCTTGGGTGCGCAATGTCACGTGACCGTGGTATCATTCATGGCTTTGGCGTCTGTCCGTTTGTGTCGCTGTGGTCGATTTTATGTTGCTGCTACGCGGCTGAGCGGGTTAGGGCGTCGTTACTTGCGGCGAAGGTCGAGGGGATGGCGGTTCGAATCCTGCCATCGGCGAAGTTGAACCAAGGGCATGGTTCATTAAATTCCACGCTACAAAACCCTCTGTGAGGGGCATCGTCCTAGCCTTCCGATAGGAGGGAGTTTGTGACGTTAAACCATATCATCAGCTACGCGGCGCCGAGGAGGAAAAAGAAGAAGAAGAAGAGGTGAGATGTTTACTGTAACTTGGCGACAAAGCAAAAGAAGGAAAAGAAGAAGAGCAAGAAAAAGGGGGAGTAGAAAAAACAGAAGAAAATAGAGAAAGGGCAGAAAAAGAAAATTATCAGGAAGAAGGAGATAAATAAAAACAACGAAACAAGAGAATCTGTTTTATGGAGAGGAAACTGAGGATAATAAATTTATTATGTTTAGGGAGGAACAGGGGTAGGTGAAGGAAGAAACGGATATAGAGGGAGATGAGGAGGTAGATGGGGAGGTGGAGGAGGAAGAGGATGAAGAAGAAGAAAAGGAGGAGGTGCTGGAGGGGAGGAAACCATGGAGAGGAAGGAAATGGAAGAGAGGAAGAGGAGGAGAAAGAGATAGAGTGAGAGAAGATGAAGAAGGTAAAGGTGGGGGAAGAAGGAGAAAGGAGGGGGAAGAGGAGGAAGAAGAGTAGGGAGAAGTGGAGTTGGAGGAGAAGGAGGGGGAAGGGGGAGAAGGTGGAGTTGGAGGTGGAAGTAAGTAAAGAGAAATGAGGGAGTAAGGGAGGAAGAAAAGGAGGGAAGGAGGGAGGAAAGGAGGAAGAGAAGGAGGAAAGGAAGGAAGGGAGGGGGGAAAGGAAGGAAGGAGGGAAGAAGGAAAGGAGGGAGGAAGGAAAGGAGGGAAGGAGGGAAGGAAGGAGGGAGAGAAGGAGGAAAAGAAGGAAGGGAAGGGGGGAAAGGAAGGAAGGAGGGAGGGAGGGAGAGAAGGAGGGAGGGAAATAGGGAGGGAGGAAGGAAAGGAGGGAGGAGGAAAGGAGGGAGGGAGGGAGGAAAGGAGGGAGGGAAGGAGGGAGGGAGTGAGGGAGGAAGGAAAGGAGGGAGGGAAGGAGGGAGTGAAGGAGGGAGGAAGGGAGGGAAGGAGGGAGGGAGTGAGGGAGGAAGGAAAAGAGGGAGGGAGGGAGGGAGAGAAGGAGGGAAGGAAGGAGGGAGGGAAATAGGGAGGGAGGAAGGAAAGGAGGGAGGAAAGGAAGGAGGGAGGGAGGGAGGGAGGAAGGGAGGGAGGGAAGGAGGGAGCGAGGAAAGGAAGGAGGGAGGGAGGGAGAGGTGTGGTCTGAGGGGCAGGGGGTGTGGGGTGTGGGGGTGAGGGTCGACCCCTCGACAGTTAAGGAAATGTCCAAAGCATTGTGAAGCGTCGGGCGACGAGAGGAGGTCAACTGCAAAGAGTTGTGAGAGAATTTGGACAAGAGCTCTCTAATCCCCTTTCAGCTCGAGCTCTCTTCCTGGCCGTGCAGAGTCTCCTGCCGTGTGCCGAGACGGAGTCTGTGAAGTGCCACGTTCGAGGGGTTTGTTGCGAAGATAATCGGTGGTATTCTTTAAAAAAATTCTTTCCTTATATAAATTTTTCCTTGTATAAATCTTATGTAAATCCTTGGAAGGGAAAGAATTTTTTTTCTTTTAAGAATACCACCAAATGACTTCTCGTTTCGAGATGAATAGAATCATCTCGCATTAGCCAGAACAAAATATGTAAAGCGCGTCAACGCGAAGGAGTCGTTTAAGGGAAAATGTAGAAGGAAGGGAAAGAGGAAAGAGTATGGCGGATGCTGGGAAGTAAGTCTGGTAGGAAAAAGAGTACGATGAATTTGCGGAAAGTCAGTGCAAAAGAGAGAAAGAGCGAGCGAGAGAGAGAGAGAGAAACAGAGAGAGAGAGAGGGAGAGAGAGAGAGAGAGAGAGAGAGAGAGAGAGAGAGAGAGAGAGAGAGAGAGAGAGAAAGAGAGAGAGAGAGAGAGAGAGAGAGAGAGAGAGAGAGAGAGAGAGAGAGAGAGAGAGAGAGAGAGAGAGCGAGAGAGAGAGGGAAATGAGATAGAGATATAGATAGAAAGAGAAATTTGATACCATGGTAGAACGCACATTATAGTACAAATATACGATGACAGGGAAATACCAAATTAGGGGGTTACCATGGTAGGCGGTATACCATAGTAGAGAGATACCACGGTAGGCGGTATATCATGGTAGGGAGGACACTGTAGTAGAGAGGACGGGGGGAGAGGAGGGGGAGAGGAGGGGGGAGAGGAGGGGGAGGAGAGGAGGGGGGAGAGGAGGGGGAGAGGAGGGGGGAGAGGAGGGGGAGAGGAGGGGGAGAGGAGGGGGAGAGGAGGGTTGACGTCGATAGCCTAAGAACAAGACGTCTTCCTAATGCCTCCAAGAATGTAGGTCTGCTCTTCCGGAAGATCCCCTCCAAGATTCCTCTTGACCTTATTACAACGAACCCCAACGTTTGGGCAGACTACGCCAATCGAGTCCCCCTCTCTCTCGATTCAATAACACAGGCAGAGTGGACAAGTCGAGGCCAGGGGGGATGGAGTCAGAGGGTTCTGTGCAGTACCCGAGGCCCGGGATCGAAATGGAGGCTGGGTGGGTCCCTTATGCGGTTTTCGAAATTCAGAAAGACCCAAAGAATGATTGCGTTGGTGGTGTATTCGGAGGCGCGTTGTGATCGCATTTGTTGTGGGTTCGAATCCCGCAATTTTCTCAGCTTTCCAGAAGGAATTGTTACCTGCTGCAACAGTCCAGGTACATAATAGGGCAAAGGTGACGGCTCCGGCCGCAGTTACGAGTCTCATGGTGTGGGCTCATCACCACACCACCTAAGAAAGATTCTTCAGGTAGTTTCTTTAAAAAAAAAAAAAAAAAAAAAAAAAAAAAAAAAACTTCGCCAAGTCTTCCTTCAGGCTCCTCTAGAGTCCTTGGCTCCTAAGATCCTCAGCCAAGGCCTCTGTGGGGGCCATTGCTCAGGTGAAGGACCCTTACGGTCTGTGTCTGGTCCTAACAGGGCCCCCATCCACATCTTATTCCCTTATATCGGTCTCTCCCTGGATCCTAATCTTTGTATGGACCCTGAGGTCTTTCCATGGTCCCGCTGTCTCTCTTTATGGTCCTCAAGGTCTCCGTAATACCGTGAGCCTCTTTGTCCACGGAGAAATCCCTTAAGTCTCCCAAAGTCTCCTCGCATCAGGGTCTCAAGTTTACCCACTGGAGGGAAGGATGAAGAACGCGAGTGGGAGTAAGGCGCTCGCCGAAGTCTAAGAAGGCAAGGAGCCTCCTACGCCAGGAGGCGCTGAGTAGCCGCGATCGAAGCCGTCTGACCTTTGCGCTTTGGGGAAGGTTGGGGCGGGTCGCGGTCACTGCTAGGAATCGGAAAGGAGTGCGGGATTCGAATCCATGAATGTGAGACCAGCACGCTGTCGATGACGCCACCAACGCGCATAAGTCTAAAGATTCTGAGGTGCTGGCAAGATGGCTTCTGAGGATAAGTAAACGTGAACGAAAAAATAAGAAAAAAGAAATGAGCATCTGTTCTGGGCCATGCGAAGAGAGGTCCATGAGAGTGCTTTGGAGTAAACGGTATCCTGATCCTTATGAATCTCTGTTTACCACAAAGGGGTTTCTAAACCGAATATAACTGTCTTACGGCAGTAAAAAAAAAAACAAAAAAACGAGCAAGAACTATCATTTATCAAGACGACCAGGAAGAAGTTAGTCTTCTGATGAAAAAACCCTCTGGTCTTCAGCTATTGGGTCTACAATTGTACCGTCGGCCTCCGGTGACATCGATGACCCTCGTCCTTTATGGACCGAAGACTCTCTTCAAAGACCAGAAGACTCACTTCAGCCGAAGAACGAAGAACGTAAACCCTTCTCTCGTCCCGACTTCAGCGCTCCTCGTCTTTCATGGACCGAAGACTCTCTTCAAAGACCAGAAGACTCTCTTCAGCCGAAGAACGAAGAAGGCAGACTCCTCGCCGACTAAACCCTTCATGCGTCTCGAGTTCAGCGCTCCTAGTCCTTCATGGACCGAAGATTCTCTTCAAAGACCAGAAGACTCTCTTCAGCCGAAGAACGAAGAAGGCAGACTCCTCGCCGACTAAACCCTTCATGCGTCTCGAGTTCAGCGCTCATTTGAACGTAATCTCCTGGTCTGAGGTTGAACAAAAAACTCTGAAGTAAGTCTTGTTACTGGACAAGTTAAGACAGAATCAGGAACCCGATTTCGGGTTGAGGTTCAAGAAGATGTGGGATAGGATTGGGAAAGGGTAAGGAAGGGAAGGGGAGGAGGAGGGAGGGGTGGAAGAGATACGGGGAGTTGAAGGGGAAGGGAGTTAGAAAGGAGAAGAGAATAGGGGGAAGGGAGGAGGGAGTTAAGGGGTCCCCCCCCCCA
>NC_134803.1:55954619-55962119 GCF_046742065.1 Oratosquilla oratoria | reverse complement strand
GAACACACTATCACACACACATACTCACATAATTACACACACAAACACACATACAAACACGCACACACATGCACACGTACACACACACACCACACACAAAACTACACACACACACCACATACAAAACTACACACACACACACACACACTAACACACGCACACATACCACACACAAAACTACACACACACACACGCACACGTACACACACACACCACACACAAAACTACATACACACACACGCACACGTACACACACACACACCACACACAAAACACACACACACACACACACAAACACACATACACACACACACGTACCAAACACCCACAAAACTACACACACGCACCAAACACACGGACGCAAAATGTGTACACGCACGAATACACACGAACAAAAAAGGGAACGAGTCTTACGTAAGTACGTACATGTATGTATGCTCTTGCATACACAAATACACATAAACGCTCACACAGACCGACAGACGAATTTGCGCTTAAACAAACAAAACTTAGTGGAGGCCAGTTCGTCTCTGCCACACAACTCACCACCAAGCCATGGCCGTAACCACGATCTAGGATTTCCAGACCATCATCAAACTCGCTTAGATAAAAAAAAGAAAAAAAAAGAAAAAAAAAAAAATCATAGAACTTTAGGCCTTTCATGAAGAGTTTTAGCGTGGCTGTGTCTACATCCTGAGTTGTTACAACCACAGGTCTTTTCTCTAACAACATAGCCTCTGGTCTATAACCACAAACGCTAAAATATCGTGACACAACCGCTCGGTGATAACCTGACGTTAGAGTGTGGTGATATTACAACCTCGTTCAATCTACAACCGAACTCCCAGAACAGATCAATTTCCTGACCTCGCTTTCCTGTCAACTACAACTCGGGCGTGCTACACGAGGAGTGACAATGTATTGTTCACAACCTGTTCTACAACCCGGGCAATGCTCACGCATGAACGAATATGATTGTTATATCTGCCGGTTCATCTCTATACTACAACCGCAATTACTACTACAATCATAACCACATCCACAAGTATTACCATAACCGTGACCACAGCTACAACCACGGCCAAAACCACATTCACAATCAAAATCATATCCAAAACAACAGCTACATTCACATACCCACAACCACAACCATAATCACAACCATAAACACAACCACAACCACATTCACACTCAAAACCATATCCAAAACTACAGCTACATTCACACACCCACAACCACAACCATAAACACAACCACAACCACATTCACACTCAAAAGCGCATCCAAAACCACAACTACATTCACACTCACAAACACAACCATAATCACAACCATAAACACATCCACAACCACATTCACAATCAAAAGCACATCCAAAACCACAGTTACATTCACACAACCGCAACCACAACCATAAACACAGCCACAGCCACATCCACAACTACAACCATAACCACATTTACACCTAAAACCACAACCAGACCTTCAACTATATCGGTTATTATCTACTACCACACTCAACATTTCACCTACCACAAAGTTCCATCTCTATCTACCACCTACCAACACATCCAAAACGACCACATCTACCTCCAACACATCTACCTCTACCACATCTATCTCCGCCACATCTACCTCCACTACATCTACAGGTGTTTTCTCCAGCAGGTCGACGCACTTTACACCTTTTATTCTGTCAAACGCCAAACGATTCTATTCAGCTGAGGGGCGCCGCGCCTAAACGAGGTCATCCTGAACCTCAATCTACCACGACCGACGCTGTGATAAATAGGTTCGTCTGTCTGGCGCGCGAGACACACCATCCATACCATGCGGCACTGTAGCAAAGGGAAGAATCAGGTGACTTGTACATACCTTCTGGTATCTTGTGGTCGAAGCTGGGAATACTGGTGGTTTGGAGGATGTAATGTGGTGGATGCGGTGGATGTGGAGAGTGTGGTGTGGTGTGATGAGCTTCGTGTGGTGGATGTGGTGATTGGGGTGTGGTGGATGTGGTGACTGGAGTGTGGTGTGGAGTGTGTGGTAGATAAGATGGATGTTGTGTGGTGAACGCAACGAGGTAGGTGTGATGTCATAAAATGGTCTTGGATCACGTGCTGGACCACTAGATCGTGTGGATCGGCAGCTTTAACCCTCCTGGATGAGAGCTCACACATTCTGACTAATTTACGCACACCAATCTCCTTGTTCAAGGTAAACGTAAACGACTTATGGTGAAATCTACTACGTCGAACGAACTCGGCACCACAGCGTTGGAAGCCCGAGACGGTAACCACGACACCAGAAAGAGGTGTGGTGGAAGGTGCGTGGAAGGACATTTGCTCACTTCGGGGTAGGTGGTGGAGGTGTTATGACGTCAGTGGTAGGTGCGTAAACAAAGAAGGTGGAGGTTAACGGAGAGGTGTTTCTTCGTGTGTCACATAAATACCGTGTTCAGAGGGGATATTAAACTATATCAAAGGGGTGAAGAACAGCCGGATAGAATGACCTGGCTGCAGATGAAATTAATTACACTATTCTTCAATCCCCCTAACCTCCTCCCACGTCCGGGACGGAGAAGAATAACCAATTTTTTTGATGATAAATGGTTTACCAAACTTTGTTTTGCTCAACACCATGAGCTTCGAGACTTACAAGCAAAGACCACCTTCGTCTACAGAGCGTGGCAGAAGTAAATACCCCACTCAGCTGCAATTGTACACGTTAGGGTCCTCACTCCGTATAACAGTGGCTCCCAAACTTTTCTGGCTTTAGACACCCTTGCCAAACCTTTCGAAAGTCCCCGGCACTCTTATTAGAAATTCTAAATTCTACTTTGTCAGTATTTTGTCGATTGAACATCAGTGTTAACAAAATTTTGTCCCCGGATAATATGAAAATAATCATCTTCACACTGATGCTGCTTTAATGAACAAAAATGGATGACAGAGTCGGTAATACGAAAATTATTTTTGCCCTGAATTTTGGCGGTACCACCCTCAGTTGATCTCACGGCACACCTTTGGTGCCGCGGCACACCGTTTGAGAACCCCTGGGCGGCACACCGTTTGGGAACCACTTTCGTATAACCTCGTACCCTCAAGCGTCTGACTTACCTCTGAGGGGGCTCTTCATGGCGGCTTCCACCAGGCCTGCCAGGAGCTGTAGGGACTTGGGGTCCTGCGCCAGGCCGCTGCTGAAAGCCGCCAGTGCGTCCGCATGGCGCCCCAGGCACTGCAGGGCCACGCCCTGCCGGTAGTACGCCTGCGGGAGGAGAGAACAAGGAAGAAATCAGTCGAAGTCGTGCTATAGACCTATGTTATACGCCTGTACAACGGCGCTTTACCTGTTCCGTGCTGTCATGGTGGAAATCAATTAGAGTTGGACGATGAGCTGGGTGAAAGATATAAAAAGAAGAAAGAAATTCTGAAGGACTATGATTTGAAAACAAAATCATATATAGAATATTTATGATCATCAAAGGGGTAATTTGGTATAGTGTAAAAATATATATAATGATGTAGAATATAGATGTGGATGATAAGAATAAGGAACATATGGGGCAAGGGAAGACATATTTGCGTGTTGGTAACGCATATGCAAGAGATCAAGCACTACGCTCATCTAAACCTGATCCATGACGAATTAGAAGTACGCAAAAAGAAATATATATATTGATAAATAAATAAACAAATAAATAGAAAAAATAGAATAAATAAAAATAAATGAATAAATAAATACTAAAAAAAATTCAACCCATAGTAGTACCTTTATAGCAGAAGCGATTTTTGTAAACAAGGTTTTATGCGGTTACAGAGAAAGATGTCTTTGGTGGTTCTGACGTGTGACGGATCATGTTCGATGGTTATCCGCAGTAATGCATCTATAGCTGACACGCAACCGCATTTGCATGTATACAAGTCTTTGGCAAATTAAGCAAAATTTGAACATGAAATTTCTGAAGTACAAGAGGATCAAGAGCATATATGAACGGCTAAGCATGAAAACATGAGACCTCTGTGACATATAAGGCCAACACGCTTGATAAAAAAAAAGTGAATTACTGTTAAAAAATAAGCGTGTTTATACGTCTGTATTTGTGGGCTCTTGGCTGACACGTATGTACATTAGCAAACGAAGATACTAAGAGATATGTATGCCTCTGCATATATATATATATATATATATATATATATATATATATATATATATATATATATATATATATATATATATATATATATATATATATATATATATATATATCAAGTAACGTAGATGTCGTAACACAAAATTAAAATAAAACTTAAACCCACTCTCGGAGAAAGATAAGCTGAGATACAGAGTAAACCGTATATTTCGACCACTAGCTGTGGTCCTCTTCAGCTACGTAACTGCTGAAGAGGACCACAGCTAGTGGTCGAAATATACGGTTTACTCTGTATCTCAGCTTATCTTTCAACGAGAGTGGGTTTAGGTTTTATATATATATATATATATATACATCTCTCTTGATAGCGTATTGGCTTACGTCACTGTAACTTTGTTACGGGTTAGCTGGGTTCGAATCCTCGGCTCGTCCACGTTTCAATTTCCAACGGATGCCTCCTTCGAGCGACTCTCAGTCTCGATTGCGATGGCATGGGATTAAAAGTGATTTGAGGTTGAAAAAGATATATATATATACATATATATATATGGATATATATATATATATATACATATATATATGTATATATATATATATATTCATACACGCGCGCCTCCGAGATACGAAACCTCAGCTCCGAAACTTTCTGTCTCGAAGGAACAGAAGCCACAGAAGAAGAAGAAGAAGCCCGCAGATTCAGATTCTGGGTCACATTAAGGTTCTCTCCATTTCGTACCTCGACGTCAATAAGAAGCCCGGACAGAAATACGAGTCCTTTACCTTCCTGACCTCTTCCCCACAAAGGACTCTGTCGAATGCTCACAAAATGTCTTTTATCAAACTCTCTAATAACGTAATGCTAATCAATTAAAAGCTCACACCTCACTCTCTGTTTTCTTTGTCATCCAAATCCAACTTAACCAAAGAAAGAATAATGAATTTTTACTCTATCCATAAGCAGGCGAAGAGTCGAGATGTGAGCTTTAACGTGAGCCTTATAGAAGAACAAGTCAGCACACTAAAACAGGCGTTATTATCTCGACTTTTGAAAATGGACCGGTAGCCGGCGGCTGTCTTCTGTTACCGCTAGTAATAAAGGTGCCACATTCATGACTCCTAATTTAAGTGAACTCATTAGTCTACGTGTGTGTGTGTGTGTGTGTGTGTGTGTGTGTGTGTGTGTGTGTGTGTGTGTGTGTGTGTGTGTGTGTGTGTGTGTGTGTGTGTGTTTGTGTTTGTCGCTGAATGGCACAAGGAAATGGCACTATCTTCTCGCATCTAAATGCCTGCAAACTAGTATTAATTGTCATGCATTTCTTTTACTCCTCAGCTCTTCCCTCCCCCACCACCGACTTTGCACTTGGCTCGAACTCCCTACCCACCCCAAGCCTCTTATCTACGACTGCAGGACCCGACTGAAGGAGATGAGACGCACGAGAACGACGCAGACGGAGTTCTTGCGAGCCATCAGTCTCCACAGGTCGCCGAGCTTCCAGCCGGACGAAAAGGGTCTTCGAGAAGAGTTCTCGGGAGTCTTCGCCTTCGCCGAAGTCGTGGAGGTCTTCACGGACGGAGCCGGACGAGGGTTCTCCTCGAGCTCGGTCTTCGGAGGTCTCTTCGTTCTCTCTGAGGCTGAGGAGGACGTTGACGGTGCGACAGTCGTGAGAGCCGGGGAGGTGGTGATGGAGAAAGAGGTGGCTCTTGTCTCTAGAGGACCCTGAGGAACTTTGGCGCCTTTCGATCTACTGATCTTCTCTTTCTTCAAGAAGGACGACGTCGAGGCGTTCTTGGATGGAGCGTTGTACTTGATGACCCTCCCCCTCACGCTGCTGCCACCGCCGCTGACGGTGCCACGGTTGCCAACTCCTCCAGAAGTCCCACCAAAACCACCTCCGACACACCCACGATTATCTTCTCTCTTTAAAAGTACCATCACAGAGGCTCCTGAGGCGCGTCCGTACCATTTGGTATCGGGAGACTTCGTACTACACTCTTCCTCTTCGGGGGAAGAAGAAGGAACACTTTGAAGCCTCCGGGAGGAACGCAGGCGCGTCAATCGACAGCTACTTCGGAGAGTAGCTGCGAGAACGAGCAGAATTCCTTTTCCGGTGGGAGGGTGGGTTGGACGGAGGGCTGATCGATCTTCTGGGGGTTTGGGGCTTCCAGGTCCTCAGCCTCCCGAAGACGTGGGTCTTGTGGGTCCTGAGACTCGAGGTGCTTCGTCATTCTTTCTTTTTACCTGGAAATTGGGTTTCTGCAAAAATTAAGAATAAGGTCAAACACCACCTTCTCCTCCTCTTCATTCAAATTAAATTATCTCCAGGGTAGCGTGGGTGACACATACATGACCAAATTATGTACTGGTGGTATAGATATAAATTTCAATAAGAGAGCCGTTTATATTTATGCATATACATATGTACTGTATACATACATACAAATATGTATATATATACATAAAAATCGCATAGACACATAATTCTGAATATACAGGAAACCACAAAAGAAAATAGTAGAATCTAGAGAGAACACTATTGTCTATTCAGATATTTTCAACGTACATAGAGGGAATAAATAAGAATATATATATACATATATATATATATATATATATATATATATATATATATATATATATATATATATATATATACATAAGTATATATATACATGTATGTATATATAAGCAGGTTGGTAAGGTGAAGAAACTTGGGAACGTTTTTCGGGAAATCTCTCAACCCGTGACCTACAGTTTCCGTTCCTGGGCTGCTGCGGGTCCATAACTCTCTTGGTGATAAAACTGTCCAGTTTGTATAATCCTTGGATTAAAACGAAGTTGTTGACAAATGTGTCCTTGATCAGGTTGGAATCTATCATATTTCTATTAAATGATTTTAATCGTTTATTTAGTACCTTCCCAATTAGTACAATGGCGGGAATCTCGAAGATAAACAAGTAACGCGTTGGACATTTGTTCACTCCTGATGCTATGTTTGTGTTTTTTTGTCTTGCTTTTAATTCTTTTTAACACACACACACACACACACACACACACACACACACACACACACACACACACACACACACACACACACACACACACACACACAACCCTGCCTAGGGCTGAAATAATTTCAGTATCGCTGAACTGCGGGTCGTTAATCCAACTCACGTGGGCGGGGAGTTGGGTGTGCGTGTGCGTGTAAGGTCACAGCATTACTCATAGATCGGTCATATACGAGCTCTAAGCTCTCTTCCGGGAGGGAAATAGCTGTCGATCACGAGTCCAACACGTGATCCAAGACCATGGTGAATCACACACACACACACACACACACACACACACACAC
>NC_134803.1:55942119-55944619 GCF_046742065.1 Oratosquilla oratoria | reverse complement strand
TAAGCGTGGTTGTAGTACAGATGAGAGTAAAAGGAGAGTGATTGGTAGTACGTTTGTGATAAAGAAGATGGACGTGTTAGCGTTGATTGAAACTACGTTGAAAGGGAGGGGAGACTTTAAGTTTAAGAGTGTAATGGGGAGAGTTGAAGGAGGCAAAGGAGGGAAGGAGTGGCTCTGTTGGTAAGTGATGAGATAAGAAAGTGCATCGTGGAGTGGAGGGACGTGTCTTCAAGGCTAATATGGATGAAGGTGAAACTGGGATGGAGACTGGGATGGGAAATGGGAGTGTTTGTGAATGCATATAGACCTGGCAGTGAGAAATGTAGAGGAAAGGGAGGCTTATTGGATCAAATTAGATGAATATTTGGAGAGTTTTGGGGGGAATGTCAATGTAGTGGTTTTGGAGGATCTCAATGCTTGGATAAGGGAGGTTTGGGGTGCCGGAGATGATATGGCGGAGAGATAATTTTGGAGATGTCTTCAGAAAGGGAGTTGATAGTAGCAAAGGCAGTATTTATGAAGAGAGTCAAGCATAAGTATACATGGTCGAGGTTAGAATGGTTGATAGGGGATTGAAACTATGTAGTGGTATCAAAAGGAAGGATACAAAGAGTTCTGGACGTTCATTTTTTTTAAAAGAGAGAATGGGAAAGTGTCAAATCCTTGTTGGATAGAAGGGAAATTGAAAGTGGAGGAAGAAAAAGGGTGGGAGGAGGAGGGGTAAGGAAAATAGACAAATTGAATGAGAATGAAAAGGGGAAAGAATACCAGGAGAAACTGACAGTAGTGTGAAGTGGTGATGAACAAAAAGAAAGTAGGAGTACAAGAAGAATGAGTATGTCTCTGGAAGGAAGTGACAAAGTACGGAAAAATATTGTAAATAAATTGAGGAGAATGGAAGGGAACAGACGGAAAGGTAGTGAACGGCGGAATGAAAAGGAGAAGGCAGTGGATAAAAAGAAGGAAGTAAATGAAGATTGGCGGCACGGTAAAACGGGGGAGGCACACAACAATACGAGAGAAAAACAAAACGTAAGTTGAAGGAGGCAAAGGAGAGAGCAACTGTAAAATGGGACAGGAGTTTGACGGAAAAAAATAAAAAGAATAAAAAGATGAGTGGTTTGAGGTAAAGGTGGGGCTGCACCAAGGTTGTGGAATGTCACCAAGGTTGTTTCAATGTGTACATAGATGGGGTGGCACGGGAGATACATGCGAGTGGGAAGGACAGAGGATTGGAGATAGTGAGAGAGAGAGGAAGGAAGTGGAAAATGAGCTAGTTGTTGTTTGCTGATGACACTGCGCTTCTGCCTGGGCCAGAGAGGGGGCTAAGACAGTTATAGTCGGAGTTTGAGAAGGTATGTGATAGGACAAAATTGAAAGTAAATGTGGGTAAAAACCAGGTGAAAAAGTGTAGAAGGGGAGAGGGTGGCAGTAAGTTGGAGGTTAATGAGATTGGTGATTGTAAGGCCGGACATAATGTCCGGAAACCATTGCCCCTTTGAAATGAACATATGAAAGGTATCGTTTGTGATCTACAAATTTGTTACAATAATTTTTCATAATGTGAATGTATGTATATACATACATACATACATATATATATATATATATATATAATATATATATATATATATATATATATATATATCATTGGTACCGAAATGTATTTGTTTTATTGCTGTATCATAAGAGTGATTTGGAGACATATCCTCTGGTGGAACAACGCCCATCCTATATGGCACCAGTAATATCACTCGTGGCGCTTTCTATAAAACCATAACTACGGATATTTCCACCCTCGCAGATTCGCCTGATGCCTTATTCAGACAAAGCACACATACAAGTAAAATCTGGCCAACACCCTTCTGCAACATGCGCACTCTATCTTTTCACTAAAGCCTTTTTGAGTGTTCACTCAGACATGTCCCGGTCTTTTGGGTGAATGAGTGGAGGATGTCAATTTGGTGGGAGAAATCTCCGGCCCTGACGCTCCCTACCGAGCGTGGGTGGACAACCGTACCTTGTGACAGGTCGTACGCCCCACAAAAAAAAAAAAAAAAAAAAAATCTTGGGCTCTGGGGGCAATTAGCACCAGTTCTCACAAAACCTTCCCACCATAGCCATTTTTTATTCTGATAGTAATACACCATCTCAGACTCCATTACTATATCCTTCCATTACCAAATCTAATATCACGGTCCCCCTCCCAGTTACCACATCTTGCCGTTACCATATGGTATTACCATTACTGGTAATTTGTGCCCAAACCCTAGTACTGCATTAGGTAAATTGTCTCAATCTTACACATCGTACAATTACCATTACTCTCATCCATATCGCCAATTATCATGGTGTCTTCCATATCCCCATATATATTAGCATTAATTTTACCCCATTACCAAATCAAAGGATTACGAAGGATTACAAAGGCGGAGCATGCCGACAGGAGACCTTTTGGTCCATAGCTAGGTCGGATGCGAAAAAATAGATAATAATGATA
>NC_134803.1:55934619-55937119 GCF_046742065.1 Oratosquilla oratoria | reverse complement strand
TGGCTACGGAAGTGTTCTCACACCATGGGGTAGACGCCCTCGGTGGGCAGCAGAGGCGCTGCCATTGTTGTCACACTGGCAGGATACACCAGGTGAGGCTTGAACAGGTGTTGTTAGTTGTTGTCACCGTGGGAGAAAGAACCAGGGGCAGCGTGGGCAGGTGTTTTTAATTGTTGTCATTGAAAAGTAAATGTCCTTAACGTGGGATGTGAGGAACAAAACTTCGGATGTATTGTGTTTTCGGGTTCGCCATTCTATGGGAAGACACCGACGATCTCTCGCAGTGAAGACGTTAGCAGTAGGGCAGACTAGACACCATATGAAGAGGAAACCTTTATCAAAAGTAAAACGTTTCTGTTGTTGAAGTATTTTTTTTTTCAAGTACATAGACGTAGAATGTCTACTTGAACCATTTTGTCGGCATCTGCCATTAAAAAAAAAAAAAAACAATTGACAACAGAGCGACCTCCTCATTATAAAGTCATTACGCCCCTTGAGTCCGGGGGCAGCTTTCATATAAGAAAACAACAAACAAAAACAAAAAACAAAAACAAAACAAAATCGTCACCATGACCAAAGACGATCATAATGACTGGAAAATAACTACCATTTATACCATACATGTTTTATACTTAAAACCAGACTACTCTGTTCGTTAAACCGAAAAAAAAGTCCAGAAAAGACTCCAAATACTTTTTCTTTCCCCGACGAGACCGCGCGGCAGGAACCGCCGCGGCCGCCGCCCTCCGTCCGCGTCTCCGGCGGCCAAACGCGGATTGGGAACGACGTCTTGGAGGGTCCGCCCCTCTGGCCCAAGACACTCGCCCCTGACCCCGGGAGGAGGTCTATTTCCTTCCCTTCCCTTCCCTTCCCTTCCCTTTCCTTTCCTTCCTTCCTTGCCCTTTCCTTCCATTCCCTTCTCTTTCCTTCCTTTCCCTTCCATTCTTTTCCCTTCCATTCCTTTTCCTTCCCTTCCCTTTCCTTCCCTGCCCTTCCCCTCCCTTCCCTTCTCTTCCCTTAACTTTCTTTCTTTTCCTTTTCCTTCCCAACCCTTCCCTTTTCTTCCCTCCCCTCCCCTTCCCTTCCTTTCCTTCTCTTCTTTTCCCTTCCCTTCCGTTCTCTTAGCTTCACTTCTCTTAACTTTCTTTCCTTTCACTTCCCTTCCCAACCCTTCCCTTCTCCTCCCTCCCCTTCCTTTATCTTATCTTCCTTTCCCTTCTATTTTCTTTCCTTAACTTCCTTTCTTTCCACTTCCCTTCACAACCCTTCCCTTCCCTACCACATCCTACCTTTCTATCCAATTCCCTCCCATTCCTAACCTTTCCTTACACTTTCCTTTCCTTCCCTACGCTATCCTTCTCTTCCCTAACCATCCCTCCATATCCTTCTTTCCTCTTCCTTACCTTTTCCTCCCTTTCCCTTCTTTACCCTCCACAATCTTTCGTTTATCTTTCCTTTCCTTACTTTCCCTTTCTTTTCTCTCTATTCCTTTCCCTTCCTTTCCCTTCCCTTTCCCCTGTTCCTCTCTTCTAACCCCATTTGACCCAAAGAAGAGTTCCGTCCCGTCCCGATCGCTCGACCCCAAAGAGTCCAACAGTCAGCGATCCGAAATTTCGTAAAGAACAGACCCAGAGGATTTTCTTCCATGAAATGTTTATTGAATCACAATGCAAAACGTACAGATGAGAGCCTCGTGGTCCATGGCCGGCCCGGGTATGGTAATGATTATATGGATAAACAAAAGGATGGGCACTGAAGCTGAGGTCGTCAGAAAGCATTACATGCGTGGGACTCCGTCAGCGGAAAATATGTTCCATTCATCAACTATGCGGCGAGTGAGCGAGACACAGACTCATTCAACTCCGCCTCCTACATTACAGGACCTTCTGCTAACTCCCTCTTCCCCAACTATCACCGTCACCATCGCCATCACCGTCACCACCACAAAACAACAAGAACAATAATAATAAGAAGAAGAAGAAGAAAAAGAAGAACGCGGAGAAGAAGGAGGAGAAGAAGAACAGGAACTGGAAGAAGAAATGGAAGAAGAAGAAGGAGGAGGAGTAGGGAGGAGGAGTAGGGAGAAGGTGAAGAAGAAGAAGAAGAAGAAGAAGAAGACGAAGAAGAAGAAAACGACGACGACGAAGAAGAAGAAGAAGACGAAGAAGAAAAAGAAGAAGAAGAAGAAGAAGAAAAAAGAAGAAGAAGAAGAAGAAGAAATGGAAGAAAAAGAATAAGAAAAAGAAAAACTAGAAGAAGAAGAAGAAGAAAAAGAAGGAGAAGATGACAAAGTAGAAGAAGAAGGGTAGGAAAAAAGCGACAACATCAACAGCAATCAATAACCCCCGACCGTACTACCGTCGTCACCCTACCTAGCCCCACAATACCACGCAGCCGGCCGCCGCCTCTACCTGGTGTGTCACCTGACCCATGGAAAATGAGAAGTTCTGACGTCATTCGAGCCAAGCCCTGGCCATGTCCCCACGTAATAAGGGGGTCC
>NC_134803.1:55919619-55929619 GCF_046742065.1 Oratosquilla oratoria | reverse complement strand
AAATAAATGCATAGGTATAGTTAAATAATAAACAAACAGGTAAATAGTAAATAATAATAAATTGACATATAACTAAAAATAAATGAAAATCAGACAAGCCTTTCTTCGATCTTCTTTTGTCTAGTTGTTTAATCTCTTCCTGGACTCAAAAATCTCTTTATCGTTTAGTTCGTAGCTTTGCTATAACGCCCAGCCCTTATCCGATCCTCTTTTATCATCTGTTTGTTTAATATCTTCCTGAGCTCAAGAATATATTTATCGCTCAGTTCATAGATTTGACTATTCCATTATTTTTTTTTTTCTGGGGGGGTGTCTGTTATCTATATACGCCTGATTGCTCACCGACTCTTTCCAATGTCTCTTCGAGCGTGATTTTGTTTTTTCCATCCATTTGCTTAAAGCTCATCATGGCTACTCGTGCGTTTGATTATCCCTTTCTTTTATATGGTACTACCAGGGGTGTGGAGTGTATTCAGGGATGGAATGGGTGGGAATGATTTTATGCCTTTTTCTTTTTGGTTACCCCCCTTGTAAGGGGGAAAAAGCCTTGGTATATGTATGTATGTATGTACCAGCAGCACTTATAACTGGTACACTGGTTGGACAAGGCTCATGGTGGAGAGGTGGTATGAGAACTATGTATATGCTTACTTTCCTTCCCTCTATAGAGATGTTCATTAGCTCGGATGTCTTTGCTTTCGAACTGGTAACGTTCGAGCTGGGCACATATATATATATATATATATATATATATATATATCTATATATATATATATATGTGTGTGTGTGTGTGTGTGTGTGTGTGTGTGTGTGTGTGTGTGTGTGTGTGTGTGCGTGTGTGTGTGTGTGTGTGTGCGTGTGAGCGTGTGTGTGTGTGCGCGCGCGCGCGCGCGCAAAACCTCACACTCACTATATCCCATTTGATATATTAAACCATTTTGTCCTCATTAACGCAAGACGAATAACATTTTTTTCTTCACCTTCATGGAACTTCGGCATCCGTGTCTCTCATTACCTCTCTCTCTCTCTCTCTCTCTCTCTCTCTCTCTCTCTCTCTGTCTATCCACTTTTCTCCTCTTAGTCCCTATTGTGCTCATTTCCCTTCCGTCCGTCCTTACACACATAATTCCCCGCAGCCAGGCCGCCCACGTCACCAGTTAGTCCCCTTACCCTCTCATTATACGGAGACGCGAGTCCTTCACACTCGCAGACTCCCGCAGACATCAGCGTCAGGAACCCACCAACCGCCCCCATTAACAAAACCACTCCTGGGAGGGGGGCGGTGCTTGCTCTCTCTCTCTCTCTCTCTCTCTCTCTCTCTCTCTCTCTCTCTCTCTCTCTCTCTCTCTCTCTATCTATCTATCTATCTACCTCTTTCTCCCTCTATATCTCTCTCTCTATCTATCTCTTTCTCTATCTATTTATCTATCTCTCTTTCCCTCTTTCTCTCTCTCTATCTCTCTCTCTTTGTCTATCTATTTATCTATCTCTTTCTCCCTCTCTCCCTCCCTCTTTCTCTCCTTCTATCTCTCTCTCTTTCTCTCTCTATCTATTTCTCTCTCTCTCTCTCTCTCTCTCTCTCTCTCTCTCTCTCTCTCTCTCTCTCTCTCTCTCTCTCTCTCTCTCTCCCTCCTTCTCTCTCTCCCTCCGTCGGCGGTGACAAACTAAGTCTTTCTCCTAAATAAGTAAAGAAGGGGTAGATGCGGAAGAAGAGGAGGAGGAGTGGAGGAAGAGGAGAAAGAAGAGGAGATGAGCAGGAGGAAGAGAAGAGGGGGGGGAGTGGATAAGGAGACACTGTCCAGACATTGTGGATAACCGCACCAGGTTGATGGGAAAGAGGGGGGGGGGGAGTACAAAGGGGGGAAGAGGAGGGGGAAGAAGTACAAGGGGGGAGAAAGGGGGTAAGATGGAAGGGAAGAGGAGGGGAGATGGAAGGGAAGAGGAGGGGGGATGGAAGGGAAGAGTAGGGGGGGTGGAAGGGAAGAGGAGGGGGTAAGATGGAAGGGAAGAGGAGGGGGGTGAAGGGGAAGAGGAGGGGTGAAGGGGAAGGGGAAGAAGAGAGGAGGGGAGACGAAGTGAGTGGGGGGAGTGTATATTCAAATAGAACATTGTCAACAAAATACATCTCAGGTAGAGACAAACAATCTTATGAATGACCATAGGCTGAGGACCACAATGGAAATAAGCTTACATGCCTTTTTGTGTTATCCTCGGGAATTGTAATTGTTATTTCGAACTAGATGTTCTTTTCATGATCTACACTTCGTGTATATTGATCCAATGGAAAATAAACTTGCTACGCTTCCAGTTGTTTTCTGTTGATCTACGAAGAGAGACCTAGCGAGGAAATACGTTCAGACACTAACGAAGAGACAGATGGAAACGACGAGTTAGCTATCGTGCCTTCCAGGAAGGGGTAATTATTCTCAGAGATGGTAGTTCTTCGTAACAGAATTACGAAGCAAAGTAGGGCATATGCGCCAATTGCCTCCCTGCCTGTTCTTCGTCTGAGATACCTGACATGTTTGTCTGCCCGGTACTTACCCAATGCTGTGCATTCCCCCCTTGGCTGAGTGGAAACGCCTGTGGGTAGCCGCAAAGCGTTTGATTTGATGGAAATAAAAGAGGGAGACGTTCACGTCAGGCCTGGACAGAAGCTATAACCATGTCAACATCAATGTCCGCGAAGACACTTTTCGGTATTTTTTTATTCCGCCTCTGGCTTCCATCATACCACTCCTCGAGGAGCTGATTATATGTGGTCGCGTGGGTAATGACCCCAATAGTATACCTCTGATATACATTTGTTCTGATCGAGTCTGATTCTCTGCTGAGGAGGCTTTCGTCGTAATGGAGAGGTGTGCGGCAGAGTACTCAAAGCACTCCAGGATACTTTCAGACTCTCCGGTGACGTTCAGTGACGGATTCTGATGACGCTTTGACGTATTCAGTTCACTGACGTGACGGACACGACTTGTTCTGACAAACGTCATGCGTTTACGTCCAGCTCTGACTAAATGAGGTTCAAATGAATGAATAAATGAGTTCACTAAATAATAAAAAAAGTACAACAAATCTATCGCAGTTCTTGAGAAAACATTTCCAGCGTACCAACTCACCCAAGAAGCGGTTATTAAGAAAAAAGAAAAAAAACTCGGAAAAAGAAATCTTCTACGAATCACAAGGACATACCGAGGATCATCAGCCGATAGGATCGCATAACCATCAGGAAAATCATTTGACAGAAGAGCCAAAAGCTGCTGGATTAGTCTGTGACAGGAATTAGAAGCAAGATGCACCTTGCGATAGGATCTCGGGCAGAAGATAGGATCGGATAGATAGGATCGGATAGATAGGATCGGTACCTGATAGGATCCCCCCCAGAAGCCCGGATACCAAGTTAGCTGGGACGACCGAAATCCGGATACCTGAATGCGGATTTCATTCGTGAAGGTCTCACAAGAAGAGAGAGCCTTTGGAAATCGACAAAGGACACAACAAAGACCTTGGGAGGCTCAAGGCTCTTCTGGTGTCTATACTGTTCTGGCCATAGGTCTCATAAGTTATAGATCCTACTTCATCAACCATCATGATAAAACAATAAATTTGATTTTGAATTACAAAGGACTGGATCGAGTTCGACTAAGGACTTGTGACGCGTTTCACCTGTTATGGTCATGGAATAGAAATATTCCTATTCATGCTACATCTGACAGACGAACTTGAACCATCTTGTATCGGAGCTACGCAACACTATCCTTTGTTGTTGTTACATCGATACAGTCTTGGTGACAAAAATAAATGTTATTGTCAGATAACTACTGAATATGAAAATACTTATTCAACAACGAAAGACATATCTGGAGGTCCGCCGTGACACACATTTTGATATCCGTTTTTTTCGAATGAAAAAAAAAAGAAAAAAGAAAAGCAAAAAAAGTACAAATAAATTCGGACGAAAGTGGACCTTAATTCAGTAACAGATAATACAAAGGCCTGGTTGGAGGTCGACCAAGGACAAACAAGCTACTGGGATGACAAAGTCTTTTTTCTCAGTTCAGCTCAAAGGATGATGCACGGGCGAGATGTACACAGGAAGACACAATCCCTGAACCTTTTTCTCATCCGCTACTTCAACATATATGACGCTGATGATGGCCACTAACCGATAGGGAGAGGAGGGAGGATAAAGGAATCCTGGGGGCCGGCAGTCAAGGGGATTAGGATCTTATTCTGATGTCGCCAGGTGATTTTATTCAAGTACATCAAAAACCACATCAGTGGCGAAGACATTAGAACGAAACTCCTCCCTGGAAGAGGCGACGCCAAAAGCGGCTTCGCGGCTTGGAAGGACCAGGGAGCGACAGCCAGCCCACCAGGTTGCCCAGGCAATTCCAACAGAGCGGGGGAGGGGAGGGGAAGGGGGAGGATAGGGAGGGGGGGAAGTCGAAGGGGGAGAGGGGGACAGCACGTGAAAGAATAGGAGGGGGAAGTGAGGGGGAGGGGAGGGGAAGGGGGTAGGATAGGGAGGGGGGAAGTGGAAGGGGGAGAGGGACAGCACGTGAAAGAATAGGGTGGGGGGAGTGAAGGGGGAGAATACGGGGGAGGGGGAGGAGAGAGTAATGAAAGGAAGAAAGGATAAAGTGGGATGAGGAGAAGGATATGGGACAATGAAGGATATGGAGAGTAGGAGGGAAAGGGACGGGAGGGAAGAGGAGAGGGAAGAGGAGGAGGAGGAGGAGGAGGATGCGAAGAAGGAGGCGGGGGTGGGGAGGGGATTGTGAGGAGGAAGAGGGTGAGCATGGTGAGGAGGAGGGGGGTGAGAGGGGTGAAAGGGATGGTGGTTGAGATCGTAATGATGTAGATAGTTGGGGAAGCAGAGGGAGGTAGGAATAAATATGACGGAATATGAGAAGAAGGAGAGAAGGAAGAGCGGAAGACGGAAGGAGGGGATGTGAAAGGATAAAGAGAAAGGGAAAGGGGAAAAGGGGAAGGGAGAGAGAGAGAGAGAGAGAGAGAGAGAGAGAGAGAGAGAGAGAGAGAGAGAGAGAGAGAGAGAGAGAGACTGTATGGTATGTACATTAAAAAAAGACAAATTCGCAACAAGGAGGAACGAGAAGGAGGAGGAGGAGGAAACGCAGGGGAGAGCGACATGGAGGACCAAGGAGGAGGAAGGGGAGGGGGTGGGGGTGGGGGGAGGTAAGGAGTTGTGGAGGAGGTGGTTGGGAGGGAGGTGGAGGATATCTCTCGTGGGTGACAAAGAGGTTGTCACCGATCGCCGAGGACAAGAGAGAGAGAGAGAGAGAGAGAGAGAGAGAGAGAGAGAGAGAGAGAGAGAGAGAGAGAGAGAGAGAGAGAGAGAGAGAGAGAGAGAGAGAGAGAGAGAGAGAGAGAGAGAGAGAGAGAGAGAGAGAGAGAGAGAGAGAGAGAGAGAGAGAGAGAGAGAGAGAGAGAGAGAGAGAGAGAGAGGAGGTGATGGAGAGAGAGACAGAGAGAGAGAGAGAGAGAGAGAGAGAGAGAGAGAGAGAGAGAGAGAGAGAGAGAGAGAGAGAGAGAGAGAGAGAGAGAGAGAGAGAGAGAGAGAGAGAGAGAGAGAGAGAGAGAGAGAGAGAGAGAGCGACGTCATACGGTATAAGGAAGAGAGGGAGAGATCATGGAGTAGGAGGTACAGGAGGTAGAGGTTCCCTCCTCCTTGAGGGCGAGGCATGGGAGGAGGAGGAGGAGGAGGAGGAGGAGGAGGAGGAGGAGGAAGAGGAGGAGGCCCATGGGGTGAGGTATGTGGGAGGTAGAGGAGGCATGTAGCAGTTCCAAGTAGAGGTAGAGAAATAACAGGAGTGTAGAGGTAGACGGATAGGAGGAATGGGGACAAGAGATTATGTAGAAAGGTGTGGGTAGATAGGTGGTAGGTAATTAGAGGTGTCTATGTGTGCATGTATGTATGTATATATGTATGTATGTACATAGGTATGCATGTGGGTGTGCATGTATGTATGTATGTGTGCATGTATGTATGTATGTATGTATGTATGTATACGTGTTTGTGTATATGTATGTGTTATGTATGTATATATGTATGTATTTATACATGTCTGTGTGTATGTATATATGTATGTATACATACCTGTGTATGTATATATGTATGTATGTATGTATGTATACATGTCTGTGTATGTATACATGTCTGTGTGTATGTATGTGTGTATGTATGTATGTAAGTACGTATGTATGCATGTGTGTATACGCACATACGTGTGTGCGACCATCTCCAAATAAGTTAGCTCGTACGAAAACGACGGAGACGCAATAGACAGATAGACAGTCACCCAGAGAGGCTTATGGACAGATTACCCAGTGGACGGGCGACTCGGTGGGCGTACTTGGGACCGCGTGTGGGTTGACAGAGAGGAGAAGGGCGTGCGGGCGCGCGTCCGCGCCGGGGGAGAAGCGGGTCGCACCACCACCCAGCTGAGGAGGCGACACTTGGCGCTAATTGGTAGGTTGGAGCCAATGACAGCGCACTTTGAGACCACGCATGCGCACACACAGGCAGGTATGCTGGCCGCTCGCTCTGTGTTCATGCGCGCGAGTGTGCGTGTATGTGTATATATGTATATGAGAATATATGTGTGTGTATATATATATGTATATATATATATGTGTATATATATATACGTATATATATATGTATATATATATATATATATGTGTGTGTGTGTGTGTGTGTGTGTGTGTGTGTGTGTGTGTGTGTGTGTGTGTGTGTACGCCAAATTATTCTTAGTCCTTTTCATCTTTGCATAGTGGGAAAATGGCCGAGTCGATCCATACACCCATCCCACGCATATCCAAACCACAATCCTTGTTACTCCCATCTTGGCACATTAATATATATATATATATATATATATATATATATGTATGTATGTATATATATGTATGGGGCAGAAACATGGAACATAAGAGAGGAAGAGAAAAGGAGTTTGAATGTGTTTGAGATGAGGTGCCCGAGAAGTATGATTAGGGTTACTAGGCTGGATAGAGTGAGAAATGAGGAGGTGAGGAGGAGAATGGAGGTGGAAAGGGAGTTGGGGGATAGGGTTGATGGAAGAGTATTGGGATGGTTTGGACGTATGGAAAGAATGAGTGAAGAAAGACCAGCAGAGAGGTGTGGAAGGCAGAGATGGATGGAGTAAACATAAAAGGGCGACCAAGGATGAGATTGATAGATGGGGTAAAAGGGGCACTGGTAAAGAAGGGAATGTCAGTTGAAGAAGGAAGGGAGAAGACAGAAGATAGGGATGAATGGAGAATGGTTGTGTATGGATGATGCTGTGATGCATGGGGGGAGTGGGTGAGGGAGTATGTGTGAAAAATAAATTGATGCAGCCTGAAGGGATTTCTCCCCGTCTTCTCCATTTCTGCATGAGGGGACGGAGAGGAGGGGTCGCCGATTTAATGAAGCGGCCTTGCTGTGGATGTGCTGTATTTTACGACACTGCTTCTAATCCAGAGTAGTGTGCGAGATGCAGGGATGACCCGTCATCCAGGAGGAGCCAAGATAAGTGGGAGGGAGCGGGTGGATGGGAGTGAAGCATGTAGGGATGAAATGTGCGGGTGTGAATTTTATGCCTTTTTGGCTACCTCCCTTGTAAGGGAGGTAGCCAGAAATAATGCAATAAAACAATAGATAATTTCATTAATGATAGATAATCAAATAGAAATAGATAAATATATAGAGAATTAAATATGTAAATATACACATGTGAAACATAAACTAGGAAACAAACAAATTTATAAATAAACGAATTAATTAGTTATAGCTAGATATAGATATTCATATACTCGTAGATATTTATATAGATATATACAGATATTTATAGTTATATTCATCAGTTAAGGAAAAAAATATGGATGAATAAGCGAATGATCTAACTTGATCCTTTATTTGTCTGAATCGGTTAATTTTAGAATTTATTATGTAATATCGCCCGTTCGGGAAAGTGTTACAATCTAATAATATTCGATTCACTAAAGTCCCGTGTTTTCTCAATTGTGTCTATTAAGAATTTTTACTTTTTTCAATCCTGCTGTTGCCAATTTATTCAGAATTTTTTTCCTTTTCCAATTTTGATGTTGCCAATTTTTTCAGATTTTCTTCTTTTTTCAATTCTGATGTTGCCAATTTTTCAGATTTTTTTCTTTTCTTTTTTTCAATTCTGATGTTCCCATTTTTTTTTTTCGGAATTTCTTCCATTTTCAATCCTGCTGTTGCCAATTTTTTGTTTCAGAATTTTTTCCTTTTTCAATTCTGATGTTGCCAAATTTTTTTCTTCAGAATTTTCTCCTTTTTCAATTTTGATGTTGCCAATTTTTTCAGATTTTTTCTTTTTTTTTCAATTCTGATGTTGCCAATTTTTTTCTTCAGATTTTTTTTCCTTTTTCAATCCTGTTATTGCCAATTTTTTCAGAATTTTTTCCTTTTTCAATTCTGATGTTCCCTTTTTTTTTTTATAATTTTTTCCTCTTTCAGTCGTGCTGTTGCCAACTTATTCTAAGTTATTTGCAGGAAGTCACACCCGAGTCGAGGGAATAAAAGGGAACGAATATTTGGACATTTTACGAGAATCGAATATCAAAGGCGGCGACTTTAAGCGGGGCTCCCCTAATCGGCGCTTGTAATGAGGACAAAATGGGGGAAAATTGCAACAATGATTAAACACCACAGAGTAACGCTGATATCAGAACCGACAAACCTTGACCTAAACGATGTTAAAACAAATTTTATCTCTTCCCTCAGAGGGAGAGGGAGGGAGGGAGGGAGGGAGGGAGGGAGCGAGGGAGAGAGAGAGAGAGAGAGAGAGAGAGAGAGAGAGAGAGAGGGAAAGAGAGATAGAGAGGAAAACAGAGATTGAGAGGTTAAGATAGATAGATAGATATACAGGTAGATACATAAATACATATTTACATATATATATATACATATATATATATATATATATATATATATATATATATATATATATATATAGAGAGAGAGAGAGAGAGAGAGAGACAGACAGACAGACAGACAGAGAGGGAGAGATAGATAGATATGCAGATAAATACATAAATAAATAAAGATGGATAGATAAATAGATAGAGAGAGAGAGAAAGAGAGGGAGAGATAGATATGAAGATAAATATATAAACAAATAAAGATGGATAGAGAGAAAGAGAGAAAGAAAGAAAGAGAGAGAGAGAGAGAGAGAGAGAGAGAGAGAGAGAGAGAGAGAGAGAGAGAGAGAGAGAGAGAGAGAGAGAGAGAGAGAGAGAGAGAGAGAGAGAGAGAGAGATAGAGAGAGAAAGAGAGAGAGAGAAAGAGAGAGACTCCTTCGACGAAAAATGTAATATGGCATGTTTTCTTCCGCACGCTGTTTGGAGGCGGACATGCGTTTAATGGAGAAAGTAAAGTCGTCCTGGGAGGAGAAAATGCCAAAGGTGAGGAATTGGCCGAGCAAGGAAACTGCTGCCAAGTAAACAAAGACGGCGTAGCCACGGACAGGACCAAACGATCCGGACACCTGATAGCCGGCCGGCCGGCCGCTGCCGCCGCTGTCCGGGAGGGAGTAAAAAAAAAAAAAAAAAAAAAAAAAAAAAAAGTTGAGAAAATTGCGCATAAAAGAGAAAGGCTTAAGAGAGGGCCGGACGTCAAGTAGGATGAATTATACGACGGAAAAATATAATGAGTGGGGATATAACGGACTCCACAGCAATTGCTTTTGTAAAAAGGAATGAATAAAGGAAATAAAAATAAAGGAGAGAGAGAGAGAGGGGGGGTGAGCGAGAGAGAGATAGAGAGAGACAAGAGACAGAGGGAGATAGAGAGAGAGACAGTGAGAGAGAAAGAGAGAGAGATAGAGAGAGACAAGAGACAGAGGGAGATAGAGAGAGAGACAGTGAGAGAGAAAGAGAGATAGAGAGAGACAGAGAGAGAGAGAGAGAGACAAGAGTTGCAGAGAGACAA
>NC_134803.1:55897119-55912119 GCF_046742065.1 Oratosquilla oratoria | reverse complement strand
ATATACATATATATATATATATACATATATATATACATATATATATACAAATATATACGTTCATCCATATATACATTTGGGGTGAAGGCCATTCGGAATACATTTTCTGTTTAAGTTGACAACAGTTACAGAATTATTCAGTTTGCATTTTGCTTTTCCAATTTTCCTTACGATGTTTCGGTCGATCGTTGGTCAGGGTATAAAATAGATTTCTAAAATACATGGATGTTTCCTCCCCTAAGACGTCTTCCGGCCATCAATCGACCATCTTCAAGCACTGAATAGAAAATAGATACAAGATCAAACAATTATCCTGCACAGAGAACCTGACACCAGGAGATTGAGAATGACGGAAGAAGTACATATTCATATCCAAAAACTTATTGTAAACATTCAGCAGATGCCTGAATGCAATCTCTTCTCGGTAAGAAGATACCAAGCAGCAACACACGGAGCTCCACCACGAGGACAAAATGGACAAACATGATAAACAGATCTCCACGGAGCTCCATCTTTTGACAACACTACTACACAAAAATTGCCTCAGAGTTACCTCTCCAGGTGTTACTTTTCCCAACAACCCACCGAGCCTCACCCAATGAACACACTACGCAAAAGTTACCACCCCCAAGGGTGACCTTCTCAAGTATCACCTTCCCCAGTGTCAGCATGAACCATATAAATAGCCAAGTCAACCAAACACATTATACCTGCACTATGACCGCAACAAAACAATCTTGAAGATGGTCGATTGATGGCCGAAACAAGTCTCAAGGAGGGAACATGTATTTTAGAAATTTACTTCGTGCCCTGACCAACCAAGACCGAAACATTGTATTGCCTCTCATGGCACGGTCAGACTATTCCAGTCGAGGTATGGATGGAAAGCTTTCTTGAGAGAAGGAGATTTTTCAGTCTGGGGAGGACTGGCCGATCCCCCCCCCCTCTCCCAATTCATCCCCATCATTTCCACGTGATCCTCCCTCTATCCCTCCTCCTTCTTTTTCTCCTCCTCCAAAGTCGTACTCGAACACTTTTCTACTTCTCCTCCACCGTCCCCTCACGGTCTTCCAAAGGCGTTCCTGGGCCTGAGAAATGCACTGTAAAACCAACCTCCTCCTCATCCTCCTCCTCTTCCTCCTTCTCCTCCTCCTCGAGCTGAAAGCGTCTGACACTTTCCTCTGTCTGAAAGACAGCGAAGTCAACCACTTCCCGCCACTTCTGGGCGCATGTGCGCGTCACTGGCCCGCCTGCCCGGGCCGACCGGGCGTGCCCTCGGCTCAGATAAGCCCGACGATACAGGGTGCTCACAGACCACCTGGATGGATACTCCGCCCCGGCCTGTCTGGGCCCCGCCCCTCCCTAGACGACGAATCTCACGCGTGTGGAGCGTGAGAGATCTCATGTTGGCTGCAGGAAGGATCACTCCTCCCGGTGCACTGGCGTCAAAGGGGCTGGGCAATGTCGCCAGATATATATATATATATATATATATATATATATATATATATATATATATATATATATATATATATATATATATATATATATATATACATGCTAATAAGAAAACGGGCACGTGTGTTCACTTATGCAAAGTAGACCAATTGGAAAAAGAAACTAACGAAGCAGAGCGCTTTCGTATATTACATCTTCAGTGAAAGCGCTCTGCTTCGTTAGTTTCTTTTTTCCAAGTGGTCTACTTTGCATATAATATATATATATATATATATATATATATATATATATATATATAAATATATATACACATACATATTGTCAAAAGTCGGAATAAAAATCGTCTAGCATTAGTCAGAATGAAATATGCAAAGTGCGTCCTGGTTCTAAAGGGATTGTGGCTTCTTTTCTTCACATCAACAGAAATTGAAGTAAAAAAAAAATTCTACAATAAATAAAAGCTCACCCCAGAACCCTTCCCATCACAAAGAAATGAGAAGGTAAATTGATTTTGTACGTTTCAGAATGACGTCATCCGTAACAACTTGGCAACCCGCAATGTCACTCAACTGATCGTGTTCGTTGGTATCCCACGGGGTGGGTTGGCTAGTAATAATAATTTCACATTTATTATTGTCATTTCTATTATATTTTTTTTCTTGTCAGACGGATCACTCCTTAAATCTATATCCTCGTTCGCCTTGTTGTCATTTGGATTTCCTCTCTCTCTCACTCTCGATTAACATTTAAAAGTAAAATTGTCGTAGAACGTTTCCAAATAGCGAGCTCGAATAACGTTCCATAAGCTTTCACGTAAAAACGTTGACTAACATTCCAAACGCCATTTTCGCATGAAATTCTGGAATAGCAACTTCATCATCCACTACGAGTGTTATATGCCAGGAGGCGCGTTGCTCCACTCACACGCCGGCGCCAGTCCCCTTCACGGTCTCTCCGAGGAGCAAGCTCCCATGCAGACACCCCTTCCATCCCACTCCAAACAACTCTCGACAGGTTCGATCCACTTGCACCAATCACGAATTCTGTGGGCGTCCCCGTACTTGGTCTCCTCCTCCATCGAGGGTTGTCTCTTGTGGAGACAACGCTGAATAGGATCACCAACAGAGGAATGTGCTACATGCCTATATAGCCGTAGTTGACGTTCATGAACTATGATGGTAATTGGCCTAGGCCGAGTCTCCTCCATCGAGAGTTGTCTCTTGTGGAGACAACGCTGAATAGGATCACCATCAGGGGAACGTGGCACATGCCTATATAGCTGTAGTTGACGTTCATGAGGTTGTCTCTCGTGGAGACAGGAGCCCTGTGAGTGGGAGATGTTCATGAATGACGTCAGTTACAGGCCGAGACTGAATCCCACGGAACAGCTTCTGTCTTGATACCAAGTCGTTCCAGTGATTTCCCACAAGTCATTGTTATTACTATTGTTACTATTATTATAACTATTATATTACTATTACTCTATTTTATTATCATTATTATTACTATTAATATTATCATTATTATTATTATTATTACTTTTATTACTTATTATTATTATTATTATCATTATTATCATCATCATTATTATTATTACTTTTATTACTTATTATTATTATTATTATCATTATTATCATCATCATTATTATTATCACCATCATCATTATCATCATTATCATTACTCTCATTATTATTATACTCGTTAATACCATTATTATCATAACAATAATAATGATAATAATGATAATGTATATAAAAGTCTCTCTCACAAAGGCAATGACTCAGTCAAAACGCACATCTACTTCATGCACGATTAAAACTGAATACAATAATGACACAATAATGATAATAATATATGAAAATAATGATTCCGAAGGAAACCCTGCAAGATGGCCGCCACCAAGTCATGCTCATTACTGAGGACATTCCCCTAATTGCAATTCCTGGGTCGAGGTGCGTTCGATTCAGGAAAAAAAAAAGAAAAAGATAAAAAAGCGAAAAAATGCAAAATAACCATGAAACCGAACCCTTCATTAAATATGATTAAATAATTCGAAATAATGAGCGGTGATGTATCACAATCATTGCAGTGATAAATTCAAATTGAATTCTTGTTTACTGTCGTCCGTCCGACTGCCAACATCCCGGCGACACGAAACTCACCATCTGTCATCTAAATGTCTAATTATCTTCCAAGGCGAGGTTCAGCGCCAGTTGAACCTTAGCTCTTGACGAAGCCGGTATATTTCCTTCTTGTAGCCAGACAGCCTGGACAGGTGACAATCACTGGTACCATGGAATAAGTGTTTGTATTCAGAACCTGCGAGCGAAGGTCCCCAACCCATCCTAACGAAACCCATTATTTGTATAAGTAACGCTGAACAGCTTCCGTACTTCAGAATTTAATTATGAATTTCTTAACCTCTGTAGTCTGAAGCTGGGCTCCATATGCTGCTGAAGACATGGAGTCCAAATTTTGTTATTTGAAAGAAGTTCCAGTCATCTTAGGTCATACATTCTTGCGGACACCCGAAGCTGTCCCAAAATGCATAAACATACCTTACATTCATGAACACTACATATTTCTAAAAGAAATATTTTCATGTCATTATTGAAAAATTATTTAAGCAACAACGATGAAGGACAAATGCGGATATTTTTCATAAATCACGGTTCAGATTTCATGTCCCCAATAATATATCCAATCCACACACACAGTCAATATGTGTCTTCATTTACCTACTTGACCCACCTCATTGCCATATAAGGGAAAGAGCTATGCCCGTGGGGTTCCGTTTAAGTGCTTGAGTGTGTGTGTGTGTGTGTGTGTGTGTGTGTGTGTGTGTGTGTGTGTGTGTGTGTGTGTGTGTGTGTGTGTGTGTGTGTGTGTGTGTGTGTGTGTGTGTGTGTGTGTTTCTATTCATCGTGGTTTTGGACCACGTGCTGGATTCGTAATCGACAGCTACTACTCTCCCGGATGAGAACTCAGTGCTCATATATGGCCCGATCTATGGGTAATGTTGTGTAAATGTGTGTGTGTGTGTGTGTGTGTGTGTGTGTGTGTGTGTGTGTGTGTGTGTGTGTGTGTGTGTGTGTGTGTGTGTGTGTGTGTGCGTGTGTTCGTTCACCCGTGCACACGCACAAACGCACCTACAACCAAGCACTAAGCACCACGGGTCACCTTTCCCGGGCCACTTTTGAGGTGGCAAAGGTTCCTCCGACCCACAAAGAGCGTCTTTAAGCTTCCGCGGATTCCCGTTTGGCACCATCGCCATCCACTAGGATCAAACCTCGGGACACCGAGGATACGCGTTCCTGGGATGATGAGAGGGCGACCCCGGGGACGTCTCTCCATGGGGTGGGGGGAGGAGGAGGAGGAGGAGGAGGAGGAGGAGGAGGAGGAGGAGGAGGAGGAGGAGGAGGAGGAGGAGGAGGAGGAGGAGGAGGGAGAAGGAGCCTCCCCCTCTCATGGATCCTTCTTTATGAAGGATACGAAAGCCGAGGAGGTTAGCAGGGCTCTCACGACCCCATGGCTCGCCCGTTTCTTTAGAGGTTCATTTTGGGTTCAAGAGGGCGAGAGAGAGGGAGAGAGAGAGAGAGAGAGAGAGAGAGAGAGAGAGAGAGAGAGAGAGAGAGAGAGAGAGAGAGAGAGAGAGAGAGAGAGAGAGAGAGAGAGAGAGAGAGAGAGAGAGAGAGAATGAAAGAGGAGTGATGCAGGTAGCAAGTGGGGGGTGGGTGGGTTAGAAAGGGCAGGTGGAGGGTCGACCATGTGTTAAGAGGGAATGGGTCGTATCAGAGGGGGGTTGGGGGATGGGGGGATTGGCTTGAGGGGTGAGTTGAGCGCGTCAATGGATGGGTGGGTGAGTTGACAGGTGTGCGGATCCCGAAAGAGATGCACGGGTAGACAGTAGACGGTGTAAGGGAGCAAGTGTCCAGGTAATTAAGGATATCCAGAGAAGGCGGTAGGGGCGAGGGGGGCATACGCCGGGAGGAGCTGAGCAGCTGCGGCCGAAGCTGTCACCTTCCCCCCCTACCACCCCCCGTGTTCGCTTGGATTGCTGGGGGCAGGGTACAGTCCCTCCTGGGAATGCGAGGAAAGTGCGGGACTCGAACCCGCAACTAAGAGAATGCGAGACACGCACGCTTCCGATTACGCCACCGGGGCATTATAGATTGACCAGTGATGAGGGAGTGGAACAGGCAGGTGGTAACTATTTGGCACAGAGACTATCGGGCAGGGAGGCACTTTGGTAGATATTTGATCATGTAGCTTGGTAGGTATATGTATATATTCGTAAATAGCTGGAGTCCAGGGAACCATTTTTTGGAAGAAAGGATACGCTGGACTCGTCGTTTGCCAATTTATTCCGACGTTTCGAACCCTGTCCGGGGTTCGTCTTCAGGGTGATACAGTGGTAGCAATAGGAAATGTACATAAATAGGGGATACCTGGTACACTGGGACAGGTCTCCCCAGTAACCGTTATATTCCAACGCAGGTAGAACATATATATATGTACACCCATATATACATATATATATATATATATATATATATATATATATATATATACATATATATATATATATATATATATATATATATATATATATATATATATATCCGGGCGAGCATTTCTACGTCTCCAAGATATAGCATGTTCGTGAACTTAACCGAAAAGCTTCAGAAATATATCCTCTATGGACGAGCAAACCCACTTTATTCCACAGCGAAATGGAAAACTAACATGTTTTGAAAACAGAGCAATAGCCCAAGTCAGTACACTTCGCAACCAACACAACACCGCCGTCCCATCACATCCCATCCCCTGTCTCCCCTTTACTCAATAGTCAGACGACTGGTAATAGAGTAGGACTAGGTAGTGAAAGGATTAGTCTGCGTGTTTTTCGTTTAAATGAGATTCAGTCAGAACCCGAAGCATGGAAGCTTAGGCTGAACATCACAGAATGTATGCCAAAGGTAACATGAACCACCACAGCGCTTCTATCCGGTACGACGTGCGTGCACACGCGTGTGTGCATCTGTGGTGTGTGTGTGTGTGTGTGTGTGTGTGTGTGTGTGTGTGTGTGTGTGTGTGTGTGTGTGTGTGTGTGTGTGTGTGTGTGTGTGTGTGTGCGTGTGAAGCTCTTATGAGGATGGCTAAGGAGAGGGGATCGGTGATGATGTCGACGGGCATCTTAATACAGACGAGTTAAACACCATATGAGGACGGAGCCTTTATTTGTACGACGTTTCGCTTGTTACAGCGAAACGTCGTACAAATAAAAGGCTCCGTCCTCATATGGTGTTTAACTCGTCAGTCTTGTCGGCAACTGTCACTTTCATGAAAACATCTTAATACAGATGACTTCAGGTTTGTTTACCGAGCCCTGAAGAAATTGCTTAAATATTTTGACCCAGAGGAACATATTTCGAACAGTTAATGGTGACCTATTGTCAGTTGTGGAGGGCTGTGACCTCTTTGCGTACTCCTTTGAGAAATTGCCCATGGGTGACCCACTAAGCGGTGAGGCCTGAGCAGTATGGATTCACGTCAGGTAAGTCAACAAGTGATCGGATCTTGGCGCTTCGTGTTCTTGTGGAGAGCTGACGTGAGTTTCAAAAGGAGTTTCTTGCAGCTTATGATGACCTCAAGTGACCGTTTTAGTCGGTTCATCGTAGTGTGTTCTGGGATCTTCTGCGGATCCGTGGGGTTTCTTTGAGGGTTACTGATGTGATGTCTGGCTTGTTTATACTCTGGGATAGAGAGGGTTGTAAAGTATGAGGGAAGTATATCCAACTTTTTTTCCCATAAATGCAGAAGTGAGGCAAGGGTCTGTTCTCGTCCCAACCCTTTTCAGCACCTGCATGGATTGAGTACTGGACAACGTTGTCAATCGATGTTATTGCAGGACATTTATTTGCGACACTAAGGTCACTGACCTTGTGTTTCCTGATGATGCTGTCGTTCTTGCGAAGTCGTTCGGGGGTCCTGGTTGTAGTCCTCGAGTCACCGTACAGGGAGACGAGGACGCCTGGACTCCAGGTATCCTGGACTCCAGGTATCCTGGACCAAGACCAAGTTCCAGGAATTTTAGAGCTTACTGGATGACACAGGTCTGTCCATTCACGTGGTGAGGACATTGAGGTCCTGGAAAGCTTCTCAAACCTTGGTAGTGTAATGCATAACATTGGTGGTTCATGTCAGAAGGACTTCAAAGGATTGGCAATGCCAATGGCGTTATGGATTCGCTCACTTACAGTATATGGCATTATTTATATCCATGCAGAAGGACCAAGACCCGAATCTTCAAGTCACTCGTTCTCCCTGTCCTACTGTACGGCTGCGAGACATGGACACCGAATGTTGACTCTGAAGAGGAGTCTCGATGTCTTTGGTACCAAGCGACTTCGGAGAATCTTGGGGTATTGCTGGAATGACTTCGTACCAAACCAGAGTCTGCACTGAGACTCAGTCTAGGCCAGTTACCTTCAGCACAATTCGTGAACGTCAACTGTGGCTCTATGGGCATCATGTAGCACTTTTCAAGAGCCGACCCCAGCTGGAGGAGACGAAGAAGGGGACGACGTCCACAGAATTCATGGTTGGAGTAAATTGATCAAATCCATCGAGAGTTGTTTGGAGTGGGGAGGATGTCTGCATGAGAGCTTGCTCCTCGGAGAGACCGTAGGGACTGGCGACAGCGTGTGAATAAAGCAACGCGCTCCCTGGCGTTTGATATATATGTGTATATATATATATATATATATATATATATATATATATATGTGTGTGTATATATATATATATATATATATATACGTATATGTATATGTGTATGTATATGCATGTATTCATAGATGCATAGACGCACATACCTACAATAAGGTGAAATCCGTACATACATACATACATGTAAATATGCATACATAATGAAAATACTCCTACACACTCCGACATACCTGTATATTCATGTATACCTACTTATATATATATACATGGACGTGTGTAGGCATAACTATATATAGATAGATAAAAAATACACTGACAGATTGACAGACAGGTAGAGAGGGAGAATGATAGATGGCAGATGGGTAGATGCTGGGAAGGTAGACACGGTAGATGAACCCGTAGACAGGGAAGTTGTGGGCAGTCATTAAATTCAAGTGGTGGATGAACCCGTAGACAGGGAAGTTGTGGGTAGTCATTCGAGTAGAATAAAGTAGAATGGAAGAATGACACCAGGAGAAGAGAGAATGGAACAAGAACGATGTAAGAAACAACGGAAGGATGGAGTAACGAGAGTAAAGAGGAAGAAGTACAGAAAAGCAAAGGTATTGGAAGAAGAGGGAACTAAGAAAAGAGGAGGCAAGGCGAGGTAGAGAGGGAGATGGAGTAGGGGAGGGGAGGGAGTGGGTGATGAAAGGTGAGGGAGTTGTGCAGGGAGTGGGGAACGGTGGGAGGAGTAAGGGGGAGAGAAAGGGAGTAGAAGTGGGAGGAGGTAAAGAGAAAAGAGAGAGGAAGGACAATTTTGAGAAGGAGCGAGGAAGAGAAATAAAGAGAAAGAGAGTTGGGGAAAGAAAAAAGGCGGAGAGAGAGAGGAGGAGAGAAGGGAATGAAAAAGAGGAAAGGGAGGAGGGAGGTGACTGGAGGAGAAAGGGGAGAGAAAAGAGGAAGGGCAGAGGGAGGGAAGAAGGAGGGGAGAGGAAGGTGAAAGAGACAGAGGAAGAGAAAGAGGGAGAAGGGAGGAGGGAAGAAGGAGAAAAGAGGAGGAGGAAAGAGGATGGAATAGGGAGGAGGGTAGGAAGAGGTGATGAAAAGGAAGAGGGGAAGAAAGTGGATGGAGGGAGAAAGGAAGAGAGGAGGAGAAAGGAGGGACGAGAGAGGGGGTAGAGGTTAAGAGGGAAAAGGGAGGACGGAAGAAGGAGGAGGAAGGAGTGAAGACTAAGGAGGGAGGTGGGAGAAAGGAAGAGAGAGGAGGAAGCAGGGAAAAAAGGAAGAGAAAAAAGGGAGGAGGAGGATGGAAGAGGGAGGAGGGAGGAAGGGGGAGGGGAAGGGAAGAGAGGAGAGAGTACGGAGGAGGAGGAAGAGGAGGGGAGAGAGGATAGAGTAAGGAGGAGGAAGAAGGGAGAAATGGGGAGGGTGGGGGAGGGAGAAGTGGAGAGGGTGGAGGAGGGAGAGGAGAGGAGAGAAGAGGAAGAGGGAGGAGGGAAGGGGTAGGAGGTAGGGGGAGGAGGGAGTGAGAAAAGAGGAGGGAGTGAGGGAGTGAGGGAGTGAGGGAGTGAGGGAGGGAGTACGTAGTACTCTATAATACTGACTGAGTCACCCCGAGCCGATAGTGGAATGTGGATCGCGACAAGGCTGAGGTGACGGGACCCTGGAACGGAACAAGGTGGAGTGGTCATCCTAAGTAAGCCGAGGTGGCAAGGTGGAGTGAGGTGGAATGTGCTCGGACAAGGTGGAGCAAGAGAGGAGAGAGAGAGAGAGACGGGGGTGGGGAGTTGGTGGATAGACTAGATATTTACGTTGGGATCAGAGGAGTGTGTGGAGATACGGAATTTGGTCATGGGAGATGGAGTGAGGGCGGGAGAGGGAGTGTTGGTGGATGGCGGGGGGGGAGGGGGAGTGGCACGGTGGGAGATGGGGGAGTATGGGTAACAGGAATAGGGTTAATACGAATGTAGGGGATGGTTTGTATGGGTATGGGGACAGGAGATGAGGAGGAGGGAACGGAGAAATAAAGGAAAGCGAAAAAGGATGAGAAAGAATAAGAAGAGAGGAAGAAGGTAGCGAAGGTGGCAAGGAATTGTAGCAGCTTCTGTCGAGGCGATACAAGGTGGATCGTGGTGGAAGAGGAGTGGACCTGGAGGGAATGGGGTTGTTATGAGGTTAAAACGAGCTTGCGAGGTTTAAAGTGGAGCTTAGTGCAGGGGTGAGGCTCTGGCTAACAGCTTCTAGGTGCATCGAAAACCTAGCAAGGCGCTGAAGAACAACGAAGACCTTCAACCTCGGAGACTTCTGGAGTCCAAGAGAGGTTTCCAGAGGTCCCTACAGGTTTTCAGAAATCCCCGGCCAAAGATTTCTTGAGGCCCTTTGAATTTCATTGATTTTTTTTTCTTTTAATTTTCCAGGGGTTTTCGGTTTTTAGAGGGTCCCAATCAAAGATTTCTTGAGGTCCTTTGATTTTTACTGATTTTTTATTTTTTTTTATTTTCCAGGGCCTAAAAGGCTTTTAGAGGGTACCAATCAAAGGTTTCTTGAGGTCCTTTGAGTTTTACTGATTTTTTTTTTTTTTTTTTAATTTTCCAGGGGCTGAAAGGCTTTTAGAGGGTCCCAATCAAAGATTTCTTGAGGTCCTTTGAATTTTACTGATTTTTTTTCTTTTAAGTTTCCAGGGCCTAAAAGGCTTTTAGAGGGTACCAGTCAAAGATTTCTTGAGGTCCTTTGATTTTTACTGATTTTTTTTTTCCAGAAGCTAAAAGGCTTCTAGAAGGTCCCAGTCAAAGGCTTTTTGAAGTCTCTGGAGACTTCTGGAAGGATCTGCAGGTCTTATTGAGGTTTCTAGAGGATTATGGATGGAGATTCCAAGAGCAAGAGGATTTTTTTTCTTCAGAAACCTTCATCCCTATTTGTTCTCATTTGGATATATATATATATATATATATATATATATATATATATATATATATATATATATACACACAATGAATAGATAAAAAAAAATGGATCACGCAAAAATGCAAAATCGTCTTTCTACTCCAAGTTCTAGATCCTTCTTCCTTGATGTTTGTTGTTTACTAGGACTGTTTTCCTCACCAAAGTCCGAAGACGTCTTCACCTAAGATGTTCCTTTCCTCCGACAAAGTGTTTGCATTTCAAACTGTCAATTTCTTCGAACTGCCTCCAGTCGCTAAGTCCTCTTAACTCAGGTTTATATTCACCTCCTACGCCTTATTGCCTCAGAAGTTGTCTTCTTAATCACTGTAATTCCCGATAATGGCGATAATTTCACCATTTTATTGTTGTTTCTTTCGTAGGACACTTCTCGTTCATTAATCGGGATTACGATAATTTATTCTACTAATTTTCCCCGCCGAAGTTTATTTATTACTTTAAAAAAACAACTAAGAGTGTCATTAAACTTTTCATTCCGGCCATTTTCTATCAAGATTCTTCTAAGTTTTGGCCTACACCGTGTCGGGTGTACGTTCTGTTTCTATGCTTGTATTCTACGAATTTATTTTTCTTCCTCAAAAACTTAATTACAGAGTTGTCCACTGCTACATTTTCCTCATTCTCTTTCTTTCTCTCTCTCTCTCTCTCTCTCTCACAAAAAAAAAAAAAAAAAAAAAAAAAACACGTTTCATGAGTGCGTCTTCTTATCAGGTCGAAGTCCAGCTTTCATGTTTATCTTCTCATTTGTTTTCTGTCTTCAAATGACCCCAAAAGGTGTCAGTGATTTCTCTATTTCGACCACTTTCTCCCAAGAACCTCCTTGGAGGAACCACCACCAGATGGCGTTGACTTCGTCCTTAGATTCTTCTGTCACGTCGTTCACATTCCGACTTCGAGCGAGGATCCTTGCTTAAGAGTCTCGATTCTTATCTTGGGTAACTAAGAAGATTAGTCTGTTGTACGGCCGGGTGTGACCACGTGACATAAGAGACCTCCGTATGCAGATTTATCCAGCTCGTGAATTCCTCAGCTTCATCAATGTATTTTTTTCATATCATTCTTTTCCTTCTCTTTTTCTTTCTTTTTGCATGTCCTCATGGATTCTGATTTTTCACATGCCCTCACTATATATTATATATATATATATATATATATATATATATATTATATATATATATATATATGTATATATATATATATGTATATATATATATATATATATATATATATATATATACAACGAACGATCCTAGTTCAAAGAACATTTTCATTTCACTCATCATACTTCAAAGAGGGACACCCCCCACATAGATTAGTATATGAATACATAGATAAAGAAATAAATGAATGAATGAATAAACAAATAAATGAAAGAATAAAATAAAATAGAAAAAGACACACACAAAAAAAAAAACGAAGAACACGTCCATTCAAAGTAAAGTGTGTGTGTCGGTGAAGTGTCTTGATGCTTCATTTCTGAAAGAGTCCAAATTAGTGACAGGTAGAAAAAAAAAGACATTTCAGGAAACCTACCCCTAGTATTAACTTTCATGTGTCTCACAAAGCACATAATGCAACAATAATAGATTGTACAACATCTCACACTTCTGAACTACGCTAAGACTGGGTGGCTCACTCACTACACATATTCTATCCTCCTACATTTTACGATGTCGTTATTTGCGAAGTGATTTTACTCAAAATTATATTTTTCAACGCAAAGTTCTTCTCTCTCATTACCATGATGCGAAAGACATCGTTGGCAATGATGTCAACATCGCTTGGAATGATGGGCTTCTTTTGGACAATCGTTCTTACCTTCCTTAAGTAGTCTCTAGCTTATGGGGTGCTTTTGCTTTAAGAGTAATATTATTCCTTTCACCTGGTAAATCATCCTTTTTTTCGTAAGGATATTATCCTTCCTCTCACTAGGAATAACATCCTCTTTCTCACGAGGAAATATCCTTGCTCTCACGAGGAAATATCCTTGCTCTCACCGAGTGTAATAAACATTCCCTTTCGGGGAAGAATGTATTTTTTCTAACAGGGAATAATAGCCCCTCTCTCATCAAGAATAATACCCGTTCTCTAACAACAAATAATATCATTCCTCTAACAGGGAATGATATCCATCTTCTCACCAAGAATAATATTCGTTCTCTAACAAGAAATTATATCTTTCCTCTAACAGGGAATGATATCCATCGTCTCACCAAAAGTAATATCCGATCTCTAATAAGGAATAATATCTTTCCTTTAACAGGAATAATATCCTTCCTCTCAACGAGAATATTATCCTTAATCTAACAGGGAATAATATCCCTTCTCTCACTGAGAATGATATCCTTTCCCCAGACAGGTTTAACAACGTTCTGCACCTCGGTTTTCACGACCTACCTCCCTTTGAGCGATTGTTTTCACATCGTTGAACACTGGAGACGCGTTTCCTCGCTGTGATCCTCGGATCACTGCGAGGGAGAGTCTCGAGACCCACCCGGATCGTCCCTCCTTTTCAGGACTTTCGACGCACTGTCGGCGCTATTTTTACGAGTATTTCCCGGATCACTGGACTCGTTAGGGGCACCATCGTTCCTGCCGAAGGTCCTTGTCACCGCCCAGTTATCTGTTCCCCACACCCCAAAGAACCCACTTCTCCGTCTCTCCTCTTGGGAAGGTCCTCCTCGTCTTTGCGGTCGACACCAGTCGGGTGGGGGAGATTTTGGGGAGAAATGGACTCTGTCTCTGGAGATTGGTTCTTCGGTGAAGAATGGGTTTCGTGTCCGGGGTTGACTGTAGAGCCTCGCCCGTTACCCTAAGGGTGCCCCGTTTTCGGAGCTTGGTTCTTCGCCGAAGAAAGGAAATTAGGATCTTGAACCATTTCTTTTATTTTTTGTAGTTTTTCGTCTTTTCCAAGTTAATCATTCTTGGGACTTCTGGCGGAGGAAATGCTGTTTGTAAGAACATTAATATCGCGGAGCACTGGGACTCACATCTGTTCGTCCGAGCCAGCCCTGCTGTAGACCAAAGTGGTCTTTTAGAGGTATGTCTTCCAGTTGTATGCACTTCTTGGGTATTTACTCTTGACTCTAGGTGTGTTATTCAAGGACTGGAGTGTTTGTGTCGTAAAGACCTTTTTTTTTTTTTTTTTTTTTTTTTTTTTTTTTTTTTTTTTTTTTTTTTTTTTTTTTTTTTTTTTTTTTTTTTTTTTTTTTTTTTTTTTTTTTTATATCCACTCACCTTTCGGCACCAGAAACGCCCACTATCTTCACATCAAAATTACTGATTTGTTTTAAGAAGAACTCTGTCCGGGAGCTCCCTATGATCCCTGAACCCATATGGGAGAACGCTAAGATCTTAGGAATATTCTTGGTTTTAATTTCCCAGATTTCTTTGCGGTTGTTTCCCTTCTGGAAGGTTTTTCCGTATGTGGGGACCCTCGTTGTTTCGATTTTCCCAATTTCGTTTTAGGATAAGATTAGTCGAGAGATTTTTTTTTTTTTTTTTTTTTTTATATAGTTTTAGAATAACATTAGTCGAGAGAATTTTTTTTTTTTTTTTTTTTTTTTTTTTTTTTTTTTTTTTTTTTTTTTTTTTTTTTTTTTTTTTTTTTTTTTAAAAAAATTAGTCTATCTATTTTTTTTTTTTTTTTTTTTTTTTTTTTTTTTAGAAAGACGCTTTGCCTGGAAAAGCATCCCTTGCTTTATCCTTTCTCTTGTACTCTTGTCGATTAAGAGCTTTATTAATCAAAGTGCTCTTCACCCTTTAAAGTGCCCCTAACTTTGAACTGGTCTTTTCCTTTAGGAAGATATCTTGTGTTGTGGTCATTGGTCGATTGTAAGACATTCTTTGTTTCGTTCATATTTTGT